>NC_091098.1:2380565-2701606 GCF_024713975.1 Paralichthys olivaceus
TGAAATTAATTTCGCATCACTTCCTAAAGGCATCTCCAAACAGGACAGAAGTGAGAGAGAGGAGATTCAGTTTAATAATTATTTAATAATAATTAATAACAGTTTAATAATAATAACATTTATTTTATGGATTTTACTCTATTTTATTTTTCACTTGAACACAGAGTTAAAAAGACAACATTTTTTGGCTGGTATGTATATATGTAATGTATATGTAAAGTACAAGGTGACATATTGCATTTCTTTGTGACACTGTATATTCACAGAATCACTTCCTGTTTATCAATTTGCCCTCAAAGCTTAATGTTTTTGTTTTGATGCAGTTTGATGTTTGAATTTCAAAAAGCTGTGAACTATGGCCTGAAGGTTGTGTCAATGGCTTAACAGACCTGAAATAGCCGCAGTGTTATGTATGTAAAAATAACATCATTCAAACCTATTCAAAGCCACACACGTGAACAGTAAATAAGCAAGTTCTGTTTCATCTCATGTAAATATTGAATATAAAATCTTTATGCAGATAAACCAGGTAGGATGAATGAAAACGTAACACTACATCATAGACTGTTAATAAAAAGCTGTGCACACTACGTCCAACACGCAAACGATAAAAAGGCCTGGAGTTTTTCTGTTTCACTACTATTAACATTTGCTTTATTCTATGTAACATGTTTACAAACCAAGGTAACAGTTATTTGGGGTATTTTTTCAACAAGGGATTAGTTGGAGATATTGCAGGGAGAAATGGAACAGTCAGGAGCAACCCTAGTGAGCTGTTAGATGAAGAGGTGCAGTCAACAGGCCACACATCTCAGTTTTCTCAGCCAGGCAACCAATTCTTTTCTCTTTGTGCTACTATTAACAGACTTGTCAACTTCAACAGGAAATCAGATCACAGTTGCACACATAAATGGTAAATGGTTGTATTTATATAGCGCTTTTCTAGTCTTGAAGACCACTCAAAGCGCTTTACACTACAGTTTTCCATTCACCCATTCACACACACATTCATACAGAAATCTCAGCATGAATAGGAATAAAGTGACCGAAAGCAATGGACCGCTTCTAACGTTCAATCAATCAATGGATGATATTAATTTCCCACCACTACAAAGAGAGATCTATAAACCAGACAGAAGTGGAATTGGGGAGAATAATAAGACAACTACATCTAAAAAGAAGAAGAAGAACATAATAGCAAGAGTTGTATATGGAATTCCCGTCATTAGACCTGAAGTGAAAAGGAAAGTGCAGTCTCCCCCAAAGAGAAAAAAGGGACTTGTATATCACCGTTCATTTCCAGCATGTCAGGAAACAAAGGCAACAAACATGCCTGTCCTGAGGGTGGACTCAGCAGAGATGAATAAGGACGAGATTGTCCTGAGTATAAAGTCAGAAGAGATATATGAAGAAAAGATTATCCCTAGGACAGAGTCCGCAGAGACAATTGAAGACCAGACTGTCCTGAGGGAAGAGACAACAAAGACAATTGAAGACCAGACTGTCCTGAGGAAAGAGACAATTGAAGACCAGACTGTCCTGGGGATGGAGGAAGAGACAAAAGTGTTTCAGCCTCCATCTCCACAGGCAGAGGCATCGACTTCTCAGTCCACAGGAACACAGTTTGCTGGGACAGCTGATGTTTCTGCACACACAGAGGCATCTGCATTTGAAGTGAAAAGGAAAGTGCAGTCTCCCCCAAAGAAAAAAAAGGGAGTTGTAAATTGCCTTCCATTTCCAGCATGTCAGGAAACAAAGGCAACAAACATGCCTGTCCTGAGGGTGGACTCAGCAGAGATTAATAAGGACGAGATTGTCCTGAGTATAAAGTCAGAAGAGATGAATGAAGAAAAGATAATCCCTAGGACAGAGTCCGCAGAGACAATTGAAGACCAGACTGTCCTGAGGGAAGAGACAACAAAGACAATTGAAGACCAGACTGTCCTGAGGAAAGAGACAATTGAAGACCAGACTGTCCTGGGGATGGAGGAAGAGACAAAAGTGTTTCAGCCTCCATCTCCACAGGCAGAGGCATCGACTTCTCAGTCCACAGAAACAGAGTTTGCTGGGACAGCTGATGTTTCTGCACACACAGAGGCATCTGCATTTGTGTCTGCATCTGAGCCTAAGTTTGAATCTGGCAGTGGGGTTGATTTGACTACACATGCCTACTCTGAACTCTTGAATCGGCTCCTGTATGAGAAGCACATGAAAATGATCGCTCAGGTACATGAAAATGATGACCTCGTCAGAAAGGCAAAGGATATGGAGCGAAAAATTGTATATATTTATGCCACTAAAGTGGGTCTAGGGAAGGAAGTTTCACGACTGAGGATGCTTCAGTCAAGTGGTAGCCAAAAGGTCAGTGACCTTGAGAGAGCTGTCCAAACTGAAAGAGAGAAAACAATGGAGAAAGAGACATGCCTCGCCAGAGAGATTGAGGAAACATCCAAAATCCAAACCTCCCTGGTTCAAGCCCATGACCAACTGGAAAAGTCAAGATGCCTTTGGGAGCATGAGAAGTCCCAAATCTTGGCTACACATAGTCAGGAAACCTCCAGGCTCAAGGCAGCTCTGCTACAGGAACAGGAAGGAGGAAGGAAGGAAAGACACCAGTGGCAGTCGGAAATGTCCACAATTCAGGAGACTCTCAACACCACTAAGGAAGCTCTGGAGGCAATGGAGGAGGATAAAGTAAAGTGGAGCGAGGAAATGATTAGGAGAATAACAATCCTAGAAGAAATGATGGAGGTGAAAGAGAGCAAATCAAAGAAACCGTCTTTGCTGAGACGATTTTTCCAGCTCTTTAAAAGAACCAGGAAAACAAACACTTGCACTTAATCACTGTTGTGACTATGTACTCATTAAACGTGGCACCATTAAATGGTGTTGTGGCAGTCGACCATGCCACGGGGTACCCACCACGACAGCCAGAGACGAACCAGTCCAACCATTGGGTGCTCAGCAACATCTTTTTATTTAATACAAAGAGAACTGACAGAACACTTAACTTAAAGGGTCCAGCACTTTCTGCTGGACCTTTAGCTTCGCCCAGTCTCTTCCCCAGTGTGTTCCACGAGGCAGCTCTGCTGCTGCCTTTTCAAGCATGAGGATCAATCAGCTAACAGCTCTCACCTGTGCTGACTGATCCTCTGTGGTGCAGGTGAAGGTGCTCTCCCAGCCCCTTCACCTCCACATACCTCCACTGTCAGATTCAGGACCGGGAGCTATCCGGCCTGAACTGCTCCCCCCCTTCCATCCGCCCAGGGGAGGAACCCACCCCACCAAAGGAGGCGCTCCGGGCGTCGAGCAGGTGGGCATCGCGGGATGCGGCGTCTCTCTGGCGGCCTGGAAGGTGGGCGCCGCCGCACAGGCACCTTGGACCCCGGAACAGGAGTGCGCCGCCGTCTGGGGGACCAATCCATAGAAGCAGGGTCGGCAGGCGTCGGCCTTTGTGTGTGTGGGATTGTGTTTCAGGGTTAAAAAAAAGTGCATCTAAAAAAATGAGTGTAAAAAGAATTTACCCTTGAGGGATCAATAAAGTATCTCTTCTCTTTCTTGACAGTATAGAGGTTGGCAAAATTCACACTTATGCAACATTAATAAAGACGTGTTTTAAAGAAAAACATTTATTATGAAAAAAATAAAAGTATAAACACACAAACTAACAAAAGGTGTACTTACTATATACAGATGTGTGTGTGTGTGTGTGTGTGTGTGTGTGTGTGTGTGTGTGTGTGTGTGTGTGTGTTTGTGTGTGTGTGTGACTGAGATTCAAAATAGCAGCTGGCCACTATGAAGACAAAAGGCCCCCTGGAGTGGTGGGACCATGTGGCTGAGATCACATGTATGTGTTAAGTTTGTGGAGATGAGTGTGTGAGGTGTTGGTGCCAGGTTAAAGAAAGTAGTTAGATGCATGCAAAGAAAATGAAAAGCCTAACAGAACTAACATTAACTTTCAAATAACAAGTAACACGTGTTGCGTTGTTGACGTGCTGACGTATTGCGGTGAGCGTATTGTGTCACCTCCTTGTTTTGAACTCTTCTCTTTTTCGTCTCTCCCTATTCTGCTAATATCTGACTCACTGAAGCTAATTTTGAGTCACACTCACAGTTTTACTATTCCTTACACTCACCTCTCCCTCTCTTAGCGACTCATTTGCTAAATCACTGTGATTTACACACTACCCGTGTTAGCTTAGCAACTTAGCATTAGCAGCTAACAATGGCTTCTAATAAGTGCTATACAAATGCAGTTATTATTATTATTATTATATTCTCCCCTGCTTTGTACCATTAAATGGATTCATTTTCAGATCTTCTGTCAGTTGTTTAGAAGATCTTGTTTCTGTGTGTCACATAATTTATCAGGCTCTGTAAATTCATTTTTGGAAGTCTCTATGCCAATCTAACAAATTGGCCCCCCTCTATGGCCAAATACCAGATGGCCCTGGAATGTCTGGATGTTCTTTATTAAAGTCACTGATAAGATCCAAGTCCATAATAAAACTGTCCGGAACCCACTGGCGTTCTTCAGGTCCATACCCCACCCAGTCCACCAGGAGTTTCCTGCCCTGGCCCCTTTTACGCACCGCCAGCATGGTGTACACCGGCCCTCCATCGACCATACGGGGAGAAGGGGGTGATTTGGTAGCTGGAAACAGAGCACTCTCCTTGACCGGCTTAATTTTGCTGACGTGGAATGTGGGATGTACTCGGAGGGACCGAGGCAGACGAAGACGCACAGCCTCTGGATTGATAATCCTGGTGATGGGGAACGGACCGACGAAGCGTGGAGCCAGTTTGCGCAACTCCACCTGAAGAGGCAGTTCTTTGGCCGCGAGCCAGACTCGCTGGCCAGGCTGGTAGACAGGAGCCGGTCTCCTGCTGCGATCTGCAGCTCTCTTAACTCTGTCCCCTTGACGTATAAGAGTCTGTTGCGCTGCAGCCCAGATAGGGCATGGGCTGATGGGACAGACACCTCAGGTTCGGACTCAGAAAAGATCGGGGGTTGGTAACCAAAAACACACTTAAAAGGGGACATACTGGTGGCTGAGGTGGGAAGGGAATTATGGGCGTACTCGACCCATGTCAGGTCGAGTACGCCCATAATTCGCCCATAACTCCATGACGCGGGGAAAACCCCCGCGTCATGGAGTGGCACCGATGACACCGATGGTGTTACGCCCCGTTGCCGGGGAAAATATAAAGTAAAAAAGGTGGAAAGAAACTACACAAGCACGACGAGTTAGCAGCCAGTGTGTATTCGTCAGTCAGCCATCCTGCTTCTCCTTCAACACGGGAACAGACATCAACAATCAATCGCCGTGCAGCACATTCGCCACGGACTTAATAAAAGAAAATAAAACACAATTGCAGTTACAGAAATACTTATGCAAGTCATATTTGATCAAAGGTAAGTACAAAGTTGTAAACAAAAATGATATAAAATAAAGTGTTTTATCTATAAGTGCAGTCCTGTCTCTGTTGTTGTTTCAATACCTGCGAGGCAAAAGCAGTTGAACACTGAATAGATGATCGATCATCATTTTAACCTCTTTTAACTCAAGACACTTGAAAACAATTAATTATTATTCTTTTTTAACTCACTCTTTCTAATGAACTGCTATCTTAGCATATGAAAATCATGAACATGAATTATTATTATTTTCATTCATTTTATCTTATTTTAAACACATGAAACATTTTATTATCCGGTATTATAATCATGAAAGTCTTTTTAAACACATTTTGCCATTAATTATTATTATTCTACTCAGTCATAAGCTCTTGGTTAACCCATGTTCACTATTACAACCATGACAATGGCACCGATGAGTTTACAGATCTCCTTCCAGAACCGCGAGATAAACTGGGGCCCCCCGATCTGACACGATGTCCTGTCAGAATCTGTGAATCTTAAAAACATTGTTCATCATAATTTCGGCCGTTTCTTTGGCTGAGGGCAATTTGGGCAAAGCTATAAAGTGAACCATTTTAGCGAATGTCTACGACTGTTAAAACCGTGGTGTACAGACAAAGTCCATAGAAATTTCCGCCCACGGCCGGGACGGAATAGGAAGAGGCTACAACAAGCCTGCGCGGGTTCTGGAGGAGTTCTTATTCCTGGCACAGACTGGACACGCCTCAACGTACTCCCGCACTTCCAGCTCCATGGACGGCCACCAGAACCGCTGTGTGATGGCGAATATGGTCCGTCGTACGCCCGGATGACAGGTGAGCAGAGACGAGTGAGCCCAGTGAATCACCTGTGGGCGCAGATCAACAGGAACATACAGACGGTTCTCAGGGCACCCACTAGGTGGCGGGGTCTCACCATTCGCTTGCTTCACCTCGGCTTCTATGTGCCAGGATACCAACCCCACCACACGGATAAGTGGAAGGATAGGCTCGGGATCCGTGGCAACAGGCTCGGGGCTGAATAGGCGGGACAGGGCGTCAGGCTTAGTGTTTTTGGACCCCGGTCTGTAAGATAAGGAAAAATTTAATCTGTTAAAAAACAATGAACAGCGAGCTTGACAGGAATTTAATCGTTTAGCTCCTTTTATATACTGCAGGTTATCAGTCCAAACCAAGAACGGGTGTTGTGCCCCCTCCAGCCAATGCCGCCACTCCTCCAACGCCACCTTCACCGCCAACAGTTCACGATTTCCAACGTCGTAGTTCCGCTCAGCTGCCTTCAAGCGTCGGGACAGGAAGGCGCAGGGATGCAGCTTGTTGTCCACCTCGGCTCGCTGGGATAAGACGGCCCTGATCCCCTCGTTAGATGCATCTACTTCCACCACAAACTGGTGAGAGGGATCGGGAAGCGTGAAGATAGGCGCCATGGTGAACCGCCCCTTCAGCTCTCGGAACGCTGCGTCCACGTCAGCGAACCAGCGGAATGACACCTGCGGAAAAGTGAGAGCGTGGAGAGGAGCTGCTATTGCGCTAAAGCCTCTGATAAACCGCCTGTAAAAGTTAGCGAAACCTAGGAATTGCTGCACTTTCTTGCGGCTATCAGGTGTTGGCCACTTGGCTACAGCGCTCACTTTAGCTGGGTCCATCTTAACCCTTCCAGGGGCTACGATAAAGCCCAGGAAGGAGATGGTATCGGCATGAAATTCACTCTTTTCTGCTTTCACATGTAACTTATTAGCTAGAAGATGTTGCAGAACGAGCTTAACGTGTCTCTGGTGGGTTTCCACGTCGGGAGAGTAAATAAGAATATCATCTAGATATACATAAACAAACTGATCTAAAAAGTCTCTTAAAATATCATTAATCAAAGCTTGGAACACTCCTGGGGCATTGGTGAGACCAAACGGCATCACTAAATACTCACTTGGTGTGTTGAAACCAGTTTTCCACTCATCCCCCTCCCGAATGCGGATAAGGTGGTATGCGTTTCGCAGATCCAACTTGGTGAAGATCTGCACTTGTTGTATTTGATCAAACACTGACGTCATGAGGGGGAAGGGTTATCTATTCTTGACTGTGACTACGTCAGTCGGAGGTCACAAAAATCAATATTGATTTGGTGTGTACATATGCAAAGAGAATGTCGGACTCCGTAATTTTTCTCTGGACCCCTGCCTAATGTTTCCAGTGATGACATGTACAGCCGCATGTCATCCTTTCACCGCTGGCTGTCGAGGTGGTGTCCAAATAACAACGTGGGCTTCGTAGATAATTGGCGCACTCTTTGGGGGAAACCTGGTCTGATTAGGAGAGATTGTATTCATCCCACTTGGAATGGAGCAGCTCTCATATCTAGAAACATGACAACGTTTGTTAGACAGTCCACACCGTGACAATCCAGAGTTGAGACCAGGAGGCAGAGTCGCAGTCTTACACGCTTCTCTGCGCTTCTCTGCGCTTCTATTTGAACAGTCATCCTCACAATATCCTATAGAAACTGTGTCTGCCCCCGACACCCTAAATTCATTAAATCAAAAGCAAACAGGACAGGAATAATATATTCAAACCTAATAAAAGTTAACACAGCCAATATACCTGTAACAAAACACAGAATTATAAAAGGCGGTTTATTAAATATCAGGTCACTCAATCAAAAATCATTACTTATTAATGACCTGATTACCGATCACCAAATCGATCTATTATGTTTAACAGAAACCTGGCTGCAAGATGGAGAATATGTAGGCTTAAATGAAACGAAGCCCCCAACCTATACTAATACTCATACTTCTCGAAGCACAGGCAGAGGTGGAGGGGTTGCAGCAACCTCTAAATCTGACCTATCTATCAACCCTCGACCGAAAGAAAGTTATAACTCCTTTGAAAATCTTATAATCAGCCTCATCCATCCAAGCCTGAAATCACATAGAAATTCTGACTAAGGGGCAGGCGGACGATATATGATAACTAGATGAATTGGTTTATCTGAATTCTCTGAATTTCTATCAGAACTAGTTCTTAGGACAGATAAAATAATTATAGTAGGTGATTTCAACATTTATGTAGATGTTGCCAACGACAGCCTTAGTTCAGCTTTCAAATCAATAATAGCGATTGGTGTCATTCAACATGTGAATAAACTCACCCACTGTCTGAATCACACTCTTGATCTTGTTCTGACATATGTCATAGACATTGAAAATGTAATAATATTTCAACAGAACCCTCTTCTGTCCGACCATTTTTTAATTACATTTAAATTTAGAATTACTAATTACACTGATTCTGGACAGAAACTCTATTATAGTCTGTGTTTATCTGATAAAACTGAATACATTTTAAGAACTGCTTCCTTCTACACTTACCTCTCAGCCATGTGTCAGTACAATACAGGAAAGTTATCAAAACTTTACCCCCACACTAGTTGATAACTTAGTTAATAGTACAGCAGCTTCATTAAAAACAATCCTTGACGCTGTCGCCCCTCTAAAAAAGAAGAAGGCAAATCAGAGGAGATCAGCTCCGTGGTATAATTCTCAGACACGTGTTCTAAAACAGACATCACGGAAACTAGAGAGGAAGTGGCGTTCCACCAATAAACATGACTTTTACCTAGCCTGGAAGAATAGCTTGATATATTACAAGAAAGCACTTAGAAATGCCAGAACCTCCCAGGTTTCTCTTCAGCACTGTAGCCAGGCTGACAGAAAGTCACACCTCTACTGACCCATCTATTCCTCTAACCCTGAGAAGCAATGATTTCATGAGCTTCTTTACAAATAAAATTATAACCATCAGGGATAAAATCCACCACCTCCTCCCAATGAATAGCACATACATAGAAACATTGTCTGGTCCTGAAACCATAGAACCAGATTTATGTTTGAACCAATTTTCTTCTATTGACCTTCCTGAACTGACCTCATTAGTTTCATCATGTAAACCAACAACTTGTCAATTAGACTCTGTCCCAACTGGACTTTTTAAGGAAGTTGTCCCCCTGATTGACAGTTCCATATTAAATGTCTTTGTTGACAGGCTATGTACCACAAGCTTTTGAGGTAGCTGTTATTAAACCTCTGCGTAAAAAGCCTACACTTGACCCAGAGGTTTTAGCTAATTACAGAGCCATATCAAACCTGCCCTTCATTTCAAAAATCTTAGAAAAAACAGTTGCTAACCAGCTGTGTGATTTCTTAGATAGTAACGATTTGTTGGACAAATTCCGGTCAGGATTTAGAAGTCACAGTCAGTCACCCATCCTCCCACTTCTCAGTCAGTCTCCCATCCTTCCACCTCTCAGTACTTTTCCATGGACTCCGCCTCTGCCTCATCTGCCAGCCAAGCCACACCCTCTCACAATCCAACACAGCTGCTCCTCATCACCTGCAATCAAGCCCAGTATATATTCACCAGCTCCACTCTCAGTCAGTGCCAGATTGTTCTACGCCTTCATGCAAGACTTTCCAGCAGTTATCTCCGGACTGATTCTTCGTTGCCGACCCTGCCTGTTCCTGACTAACCTGCCTCGTCCGAAACCTGGTAATCACCTCTGCCTTCCGTCCCTGACCAAGTCTTCTGCCTGTTGCTATCTGACCAAGTCGTCGGCCTGTTGCTGTCTGTATTGCCTGCCACCTGATCTGCTAAGAGCTGACAATAAAGACTGTTACCAACTGTCCATGCTTGTTGTGCTGCATTTGGGTTCAAAACCATACCCGTTACATTAGAATCCATCACAGCACAGAAACAGCACTATTGAAAGACCTTTTTAAGGCATCAGATGATGGACTTGTCTCTGTGCTCGTCCTGTTGGATCTTAGTGCAGCATTTGACACCACAGATCATAAGATCCTGTTATAGAGACTAGAACAACATATAGGGATCAGAGGAACTGCACTAGACTGGTTTAAATCATATTTATCAGACATATTTCAATTTGTTAATGTCAACAATGACCCCTCCATGCACATGCAAGTTAGTCATGGAGTTCCACAAGGTTCTGTCCTTGGACCGAAATTCTTCACCTTATATATACTCCCCTTAGGCAACATCGTGAGAAAGCACCACATACACTACCATTGTTACGCAGATGACACCCAGCTGTACATTTCTCTGAAGCATGATGAATCTAATCACTTAGTTCAACTTCAGGAATGTCTCAAGAACATCAAGGCCTGTAATTCCTTATTATCAGGATGCCCCAGGAAGACTGTAAAGTCTCCAGTTGGTCCAAAATGCCACAGCACGAGTGCTGACAGGAGCTCTAAGGAGAGATCATATTCCTGTCTTAGAAAATGTAGAAACAAAGAGAGATAGATTTTATGTTTTTTTACAGTATTCACTCTGGTACCTTATTCACATTAAATGAATGTCTTTATCATTGTGACTGCCTCTGTCCTCCATCAGCATAACTCTCTCTCTAGCCGAGCAGAGAACGGTTTTATCTTGAGTAAAGGCCAGCAGGTAAGCCAAGGTGAGATGTCTGACTGAGGACAGAGGCACATTTACATTTGACATCCGTTAGCTGTAATGCTAAATTATATAATTGATGCTTTGCGGCTCAGAACATCTTCACGTAATCTTTAACTCACATTTACACACCTTGCTTTTCAGCTCATGAGTTCGTCCCACTGCGTCACTTACCGGTGTGAGTTTTACTGTTTATAGAAACATATGTGCTACACATAAAGTGCATTGGTGCTAGTAGCAAATCTCTACTGGCTACCGTAAGCTAGTTTAGTTAAGTTAGCCTTGACAAGAATCCAATGCTATGTGATTTGGAAAACAGACTCACCGAGGTGGCATGTGGTAGCCCTGTGGCGGTTGCTGTTGCTGTTGCCGTCGATGTGGAAAAATTTTGGATTGCTGCCAGAACGGCTCTGCCGATATTCTCCGCTAACGCAGATTCACTCATCGACATGTTTGCAGAGCGACCATGGCCGACAGGAGAGTGTACCGGGTGGAGGCGGGCGAACATGACAGATCAGTCAAAGTGCGCCCCCTTGTGGCTGGCTATAGTGGCTACAGGTCATAAATCCCGCATTCTTCATAAAAGTGACACTAAAAACTCAAAGTACTCTTCAAATAAAGTTTCTGCATACGTGTTTGTTATTTTATGTAGTTATTAACACGATATTCCATGTCCAAGAGTCCATTTCCCCGGATAAGTTGGGTTTTATTTGTTATTTGCCACTATAAACACACTCTGACCTCCTCGAGCTTTTATTTTGGTACTTCCTGTTACCGGCATTTGAATTTGCATATTAGTTAAATATTTAGTTTCACCCGAAACATTTAGATTTAACATTTAGATTTAGATTCAGATTTAACTTTTAGATTTAACATTTTGATTTAACATTTAGATTTTGATTTAACATTTAGATTTAACATTTAGATTTAGATTCTGATTTAACATTTAGATTTAACATTTAGATTTAGATTTAACATTTAGATTTAACATTTAGATTTGGATTTAGATTTAACATTTAGATTTAGATTTAACATTTAGATTTAACATTTAGATTTAACATTTAGGTTGCAGATTTAGATTTAAATTTAACATTTAGATTTAGCATTTAGATTTAGCATTTAGATTTAACATTTAACATTTAAGTGTAACATTCAACATTTGGATTTAAATATTTAAAATATCTCTAAGTTGACAAATATTGTTGTAAATGTGCAAAAAAGTGACTCTCAAAAATTCACACCAGTTTTTTAAACATGGTTTGAAGCTAAATGTGACAAAATGTTGCTGTTATTTTCAGCGTGAGCTGCTTTACAAACGGCACCCCATATCTAGAGGGGCTTGATTTTACATGCCTACAGTAGTATCAAAACTCTTCCTGTCGTAATGACAAGGTTCATGTTCTACATAACACCTGAAGGGCAAACCCTCCATCTGACCTCAGGGACCAAAGTGTATGTGTGGCTGTGGCTGTGGCTGAGGAGAAGAGCGGTCGTCCTCCAACCAGAATGTCATTGGTTCGATCACAGTCTTCTCCATCTGTATGCCAAAGTGTCCTTGGGCAAGATACTGAACCCTGAATGGCCCCTCATATGAATGGGTAAAAGGCAAACTGTCCTGTAAAAGCTCTTTGAGATTGAGCCAGCTGCTGGGTTTAAACAACATATCGCAGTGTGACAATGTTTTGTGTCTGACGACAGGCTAGCTTTCCCGGTCAACTTAGCCAAGTTAGCTAGCTAACACTTCAGTGTCCTTACTGAACTGCTGTTAGCTACAAGTTAGCTGCTACTTCACTGATTCACACAGGCCAAAAGATATTTTAGATTAAAAATAAAGGAGATTAGGTCGTCAATTATCTTCAATCTGAAGTGGTTCACCAGAGGTTAGGTTGACAGATGTGATGGTTCTTTACATGAGAGGTAAACAGCAGTGAGGAAGTGGAGCTCTAACGCAACGTAAACTTGGCAAACACTCCTGAAACATCAGCTAGCTGAGGAGCTAACACTGACAGCAGTGTATAAACACGGATGAAGCTGGGTGGTTACAGACTTAATGGAGGTATACGGTGTCATGTGAGAGAACGCCACCCACTAAACCTTTACATCTGGTTCGAAGGGATTTTATTCAGGCACAGTTTGAAAGCTGCTGTCAGAGATTATATTCGGAGATTACCATTTCCTGCTCTGGATGAAAATTGGCGACAGTCATAACCTAATAACTTCAGACTATTAAATTGGTTGATCTTATTTTATCAGCATGTAAACACCAAATCCAGAATGCAATCCAAGGTCTCAGTATTGAATTAGCTGGTTTGATACTAGTCGTTCTGGAAATGATCACGTTCGAGTGTTATTGTCATGACTTTTTCTTCTAATCAGAAATGAGGCCTCACCCCACATGTTTTTTTCCATGCACTATGTTATATCATACCTATAGTGTTTCATTTGTTTTATGCCAGAAACTAATTTGAAAGTCATTGTTGGTCAGTAAAATGCTTTGGCCCTAAGTGAAACATTGTAAATATCTGGTGGAGTACACTGAAATACTGGAGCATACCCTGAATACAGTTTTTCACATGTCCATGATGCCACAACTAGATCTCTTGTACCTCTTGTCTAAAGTGCACACACATAGCAACTCGTGTTGGGGAATATCATTCGATACAATCTGACACCAGTGGCGCACACGCACATATAAATGCAGATACATTAGACAGATGAAATAGTCAAAGTTCACTGTCTGATTGGCAGATGCCCCCTCCACCTCGTTTCTCCCTGTGAGCTTCTCTTTGCAGGAACTGTTGAGTTACTCTATAATTTTGTCAGGTCTCAAACTTACTCTGTAAAGAGCCATGGCATCATCTATATTGTGAATTTGCATCATCAAGCAAACATTTCTGGTTGATATTATTTTTTTCAAAAAGAGTTTAATTCCACATATTGAAAAAGCAGGAGATGAAATGATTGTGGCCATAATAGGTTTCCAGAGTTTTGTTAAGTGTTTCCTGACAGTGTTTCATGGATCCATACCTCACACCATCTTAAAACTCTCATCCTGTCCTATTTCATCATTGTGCTTGACAAGCACTGCTTGTACACCAATCAAGCTCCTCACCCTGCAGGGTTGTTTTTGCTCTGAATGCACAGAATCAATAACAGAGTACATGTCTTTCTTCATTCTTTCAGATGGCTGCAATCAGAAAGAAACTAGTGATAGTCGGTGATGGAGCCTGCGGCAAAACCTGTCTCCTCATAGTGTTCAGCAAAGATCAGTTCCCTGAGGTCTATGTGCCCACTGTGTTTGAAAACTATGTGGCAGATATTGAGGTGGATGGTAAACAGGTAAGCTGTTTATTATAATGTCACATTTCTTTCTTTTTGTCATGAGTCAATTAACACAGCATAGGGTGTGTAGACTGAGCCTCGGACCCTGAAGGTTTGTTTCATAATGTAACCTGAGCAGCACTTGGTTTTTAAGGATGATACTATGTTGGACAGTTAAAAACAAAAAATGCTAACAATATATCAAATGTTAGTAATATGTTTTAAACTAATGCTTGTGCAATGCTTCATCTTTTTTGTCCATGATAAATGAACATAGAGACGCTATTTTTAAATGATAAACTTGTTTGTGAAATTCTGTCATTTCATCTCACTTATCTCTAAACATGTACACTGATACCAACACATCTGGAAGAAGGTAACATTGGGTTGTATATTGGCCTGGCGGATTTGTCCATAGACTTAATTTCCCTTCGGGGATGAATAAAGTAATCTATGAATAAAGTAATCTATCCAGACATATATACACAGTATGTAGAATCCACATTGACCGCTGGATCAAACGTCCACGTTGCCATCCAATTGGGCGAAATATTTTCAAGAAAATGTTTTAAGATTAAAAGTGCCTCTGGATTTTAGTTTAGTTGTATTTCAAAGCTTCTCCCTCACCCAGAATCTGCCTGATGTCTGAATCTGAATACTTTTCCTGATTTTGAGCCATGGCTTTTAAACCTGATAATAAATCACCAGTTTGACATTTTGATGGATTTTTAACAAACTGAACAAAGCTCAATAATAACTTGTTTAACCTGTACATCAACAGAAATGAAAAATTGACTGTTGTGTACTGGAACAATTTTTTGTCAAACAACTGTTCTATCCAACCTTTCTGCTGTTTTCCTGGTTGTCTTTGAATCTATCTCATGTTGTCAGAATCTAGGGCACAAACCTTGTAACTGAGCCCTGTAGCATTTAATTGTGATGCAGATATGGTGGTGTTGTGAAGTATGTAAGCATTAATGTCCTCGACCCCTGTAGGTGGAGCTGGCTCTCTGGGACACAGCAGGACAGGAGGACTATGACCGGCTGAGGCCTCTCTCCTACCCAGACACAGATGTCATCCTCATGTGTTTCTCCATCGACAGCCCCGACAGCCTAGGTGAGATTTCTTTCCTGCCATTGGTTTTGACAAATGTACCATTTGCTCCACATTCAACATGGACACTTTGTGCCCGATGCAGAGAATATTCCAGAGAAGTGGACTCCAGAGGTCAAACACTTCTGTCCCAATGTGCCTATTATTCTGGTGGGAAACAAGAAAGACCTGCGGAATGATGAACACACCCGTCGAGAGTTAGCCAAGATGAAACAGGTGAGTGAGGCCTGTACTTAACTGTGCTCATTCTGCAGCTTATACAAATTCAAACCTATGGGGGTTTGTTTAGACTGAATTTCATTATAATCCCAAAGGTTACTTATCTCAAAATGCATCAAATTGACTGAGTTAATCATGGGAAACTGTTTGTGAAACTGTAAGAGTGAGGAGTCCTCCATATTCTGCACTTTTGGTTCTCACTGCAAAGCTATACAAGATAGTAAATGTTTATCTGCACACTCTAGTAACAATCAGGTTTGACAAGGTGGAATATTCTCACCAGTCCACTTCACTCTGTATATGGATGGTCTCTCCAAACAGGCTGTATGGTGGGGATAGCATTGTTAACCCTTAGGGCACCTTCTGGACATCTTTGGCCATTTAAGTTTTCTTTTTTTGATAATTCTCACTGTGTTAATGCATATGACTCGGGACTTTCAAAAGATGTGTATTTTCTGCAGATTTTAAAATTTGTGTAAAAAAATACAACCTTTTATCACCTTTGTGGCACAAAAAAAAGCCCCATTGGAACCCATTTTAACTGCTTTTTATCTCTTTGCCATGAAACCATAAAATCATGCATTACACATTTTTATTATTTCATTCTGAAGTCCTGGCTTCAAAGTTATATTTTATATATTGACCCATTTTCCATCATTTGGCATAAAGGTAAAATACATAGTATTTCCTGTAGTGGCACTATTTCTGTATAATGGAACCCATAAACCTAATGTATGCAAGTGAAATGATGCTGTGAATATCTGTATGAGTTACAGCATGCTAAGCTTTCACTGTAACTGTGTATGTGTAAGTGTGTTTGTGCATCTGTGTGTTGCTAATCAGCAAAATAATTATGCAAAAATGATGTTAGTGAACATCAGTGACATATGCCAGGCTCTGTTAACCTTCCAAAAATAATGACATTATCATGTAGTCAAGGGAAAATATGACATTTTCTGTGTTTTGTTTTTATATAGTTAGCATAAAAACCGATGGTGTCAAACTGGAGTTGAAATAATAAAAATGAATGAATATTTGGTATTTATGATCAGGGCTGATGTTTAATACAATTAATTCATTAAAAGGGAAAAAAATATTTATATATATGTAAAGTTTATAACAGCATTTTTGGCCACGAAATGATTTAGTTGTCTTGTCTCCTCACAGTGCTGGTTTACAGCAACTGTACAAGCCTATGACATGTTTAAAAAGAGTGTTGGATCCAGAGACTTAATTTTCTCTCATTCTATTGAACAGGCCGAGTCCTAAAGAAAGAACCAAGTGAAATATCTAGGTCACATCATTATGAATGATTTCTGTGATTCTGACGAGGTGCAGCATCGGTGCTGTAAACTCTATGCACAAGCCAACATATTCACTGCATGTATCAGCTGCTAGAAAGATAGAAAGATGTGAAGAGATCAAACCATCAAGTCATCCCATTGAACTTATTTTCTTTTTTGATTTTGCCACACAGGAACCAGTGAAGTCTGATGAGGCGAGGGAAATGGCTAACCGGATCAATGCTTTTGGTTACTTGGAGTGCTCGGCCAAGACGAAGGATGGCGTGAGGGAGGTGTTTGAGATGGCCACCAGGGCAGCACTGCAGGCCAAGAGACGAGGCAAGAAAAGCGGCTGCTGCCTTTTATAGAGTGTCAGGTGACGCAGGATCAGGAGGGAAGGAGGGAAATAAACACGGCTAAGAAAAACATCCCTGTGCCTGTTTCCACCAAGGTAGGCACAGTTGACTGGGGAGTTGTAGGGATGAAACCAGGCTAAAGAAAAAAAGGAAGGTGAAATGCTATGGAAAAGGGGAATACATGTATATACATTTAAGTTCGACATTATAGCTTTTAGCTTTCAAATAGAAATACTGTAATCTCGAGTTTAGGACTCAATAAAGCTGAAATTAAGAGAACATGACGAGAAGGGAACATCTCTCCTGCTCATACTCTTACTCCAGTACAGTAAGCTCCTCTGTGGCTGGTGGTCGAAATCAGACGAATGCCTGCCTAACTAACTGTTGGAAGACTTCCGTGGCTTGCAGTGTGACTGTGCTTGTCTTTCATTCTGTATGTTTTTCACTCTCCTTAAATTCCAAAGTTAGAACTAACAAACTTTTTATGGACTCGCTTTTCTTTTTTATGAACCTGTGATATTTCATACAATTTTCAATTAAAAAGCAGAGTTTAATTGTTTGCAGTTAAGTATAAAAACATAATGAGACCAACGACCATGAGTGTTTTATACCTGCTTGTTAATTAATAAAAGTTGACTGAGTTAACTTGGCCTTAAAGTGACAAAACTCTGTAAAATTCAGAATAGAATTCAAGATCCTGCTCCTCACATTTAAAGCCCTTAACAATCAAGCCCCTTCATATATAAAAGAGTTCATAACACCATATTATCCAAACAGATCACTTCGTTCACAAAACACAGGCTCTCCTGTGGTTCCAAGAGTCTGTAAGAGTGGAACAGGAGGTAGAGCATTCAGCTACCAGGCTCCTCTCCTGTGGAACCAGCTCCCACTCTGGGTTCAGGAAGCAGACACCATCTCTTACAGTTAAACTTAAAACGTTCCTCTTTGATAAAGCCTATAGTTAGTTCTGGATCAGGTGAGTCCTGAACCATCACTTAGTTATGCTGCTATAGGTCTAGACTGCTGGGGGAACTCCCATCATGCACTGAGGACCTCTCCACTTCTCTCTGTCTCTCTGCCCCCCCACGTTCATTCATTTATTTATTTTAATACATGTCAATGACTAGTTCACTTTGTACTCCCATAGTCTCTCTCTCTCTTTCTCTCTCTCATTTCAGATATCTCTGACCCCGGAACCTCAGGACAACAACTTTACCATTATTACTATTATTAATTACAATATCTCAGTAATTAATTATGATATGAATTGTGTCTGTTATCAATAATAATTAAATGTCTTTACACTGTTGTTTACATTTTAACTAGTCAGATCTAATACCTGATGGTGCTCAAGTGTTCCCGGTCTTTTATCGCTGCCGTTATTGCAGTTATTATTATTATTATATTCTCCCCTGCTTTGTAGCATTAAATTGATTCATTTTCAGATCCTCTGTCAGTTGTTTAGAGGATCTTGTTTTTGTGTGTCACATAATTTATCAGGCTCTGTAAATTCATTTTTGGAAGTCTCTATGCCAATCTAACAAATGCAGCAAAAACAAATTTACTAAACAAATCCTTGCATTTTCAATCATGAGGACGTACACACCAGCCAATTAAAAACATATTACTATAATGTCACTGCTGTCCACATTCACATTAAATAGATTATATTTGATCATCAATTATATTGTTTCAAGTCGTGGTGTCATTTCTTCAAAATAAAATAAACTGAGCTGCCAACAGTCAAACCTCAGAAGACAATGCATTTCAAGCAGAGGTTGAATCCTTGCCGAAGGTGGATGAAATGAATTTCGCATCACTTCCTAAAGGCATCTCCAAACAGGACAGAAGTGAGAGAGAGGAGATTCAGTTTAATAATTATTTAATAATAATTAATAACAGTTTAATAATAATAACATTTATTTTATGGATTTTACTCTATTTTATTTTTCACTTGAACACAGAGTTAAAAAGGCAACATTTTTTGGCTGGTATGTATATATGTAATGTATATGTAAAGTACAAGGTGACATATTGCATTTCTTTGTGACACTGTATATTCACAGAATCACTTCCTGTTTATCAATTTGACCTCAAAGCTAAATGTTTTTGTTTTGATGCAGTTTGATGTTTGAATTTCAAAAAGCTGTGAACTATGGCCTGAAGGTTGTGTCAATGGCTTAACAGACCTGAAATAGCTGCAGTGTTATGTATGTAAAAATAACATCATTCAAACCTATTCAAAGCCACACACGTGAACAGTAAATAAGCAAGTTCTGTTTCATCTCATGTAAATATTGAATATAAAATCTTTATGCAGATAAACCAGGTAGGATGAATGAAAACGTAACACTACATCATAGACTGTTAATAAAAAGCTGTGCACACTACGTCCAACACGCAAACGATAAAAAGGCCTGGAGTTTTTCTGTTTCACTACTATTAACATTTGCATTATTCTATGTAACATGTTTACAAACCAAGGTAACAGTTATTTGGGGTATTTTTTCAACAAGGGATTAGTTGGAGATATTGCAGGGAGAAATGGAACAGCCAGGAGCAACCCTAGTGAGCTGTTAGATGAAGAGGTGCAGTCAACAGGCCACACATCTCAGTTTTCTCAGCCAGGCAACCAATTCTTTTCACTTTGTGCGACTATTAACAGACTTGTCAACTTCAACAGGAAATCAGATCACAGTTGCACACATAAATGGTAAATGGTTGTATTTATATAGCGCTTTTCTAGTCTTGAAGACCACTCAAAGCGCTTTACACTACAGTTTTCCATTCACCCATTCACACACACATTCATACAGAAATCTCAGCATGAATAGGAATAAAGTGACCGAAAGCAATGGACCGCTTCTAACGTTCAATCAATCAATGGATGATATTAATTTCCCACCACTACAAAGAGCGATCTATAAACCAGACAGAAGTGAAATTGGGGAGAATAATAAGACAACTACATCTAAAAAGAAGAAGAAGAACATAATAGCAAGAGTTGTATATGGAATTCCCGTCATTAGACCTGAAGTGAAAAGGAAAGTGCAGTCTCCCCGAAAGAGAAAAAAGGGACTTGTATATCACCGTTCATTTCCAGCATGTCAGGAAACAAAGGCAACAAACATGCCTGTCCTGAGGGTGGACTCAGCAGAGATGAATAAGGACGAGATTGTCCTGAGGAAAGAGACAACAAAGACAATTGAAGACCAGACTGTCCTGAGGAAAGAGACAATTGAAGACCAGACTGTCCTGGGGATGGAGGAAGAGGCAAAAGTGTTTCAGCCTCCATCTCCACAGGCAGAGGCATCGACTTCTCAGTCCACAGGAACTCAGTTTGCTGGGACAGCTGATGTTTCTTCACACACAGAGGCATCTGCATTTGAAGTGAAAAGGAAAGTGCAGTCTCCCCCAAAGAAAAAAAAAGGAAGTTGTATATTGCCTTCCATTTCCAGCATGTCAGGAAACAAAGGCAACAAACATGACTGTCCTGAGGGTGGACTCAGCAGAGATGAATAAGGACGAGATTGTCCTGAGTATAAAGTCAGAAGAGATATATGAAGAAAAGATTATCCCTAGGACAGAGTCCGCAGAGACAATTGAAGACCAGACTGTCCTGAGGGAAGAGACAACAAAGACAATTGAAGACCAGACTGTCCTGAGGGAAGAGACAACAAAGACAATTGAAGACCAGACTGTCCTGAGGAAAGAGACAATTGAAGACCAGACTGTCCTGGGGATGGAGGAAGAGACAAAAGTGTTTCAGCCTCCATCTCCACAGGCAGAGGCATCGACTTCTCAGTCCACAGAAACACAGTTTGCTGGGACAGCTGATGTTTCTGCACACACAGAGGCATCTGCATTTGTGTCTGCATCTGAGCCTAAGTTTGAATCTGGCAGTGGGGTTGATTTGACCACACATGCCTACTCTGAACTCTTGAATCAGCTCCTGTATGAGAAGCACATGAAAATGATCGCTCAGTTACATGAAAATGATGACCTCGTCAGAAAGGCAAAGGATATGGAGCGAAAAATTGTATATATTTATGCCACTAAAGTGGGTCTAGGGAAGGAAGTTTCACGACTGAGGATGCTTCAGTCAAGTGGTAGCCAAAAGGTCAGTGACCTTGAGAGAGCTGTCCAAACTGAAAGAGAGAAAACAATGGAGAAAGAGACATGCCTCGCCAGAGAGATTGAGGAAACATCCAAAATCCAAACCTCCCTGGTTCAAGCCCATGACCAACTGGAAAAGTCAAGATGCCTTTGGGAGCATGAGAAGTCCCAAATCTTGGCTACACATAGTCAGGAAACCTCCAGGCTCAAGGCAGCTCTGCTACAGGAACAGGAAGGAGGAAGGAAGGAAAGACACCAGTGGCAGTCGGAAATGTCCACAATTCAGGTGGCTCTCAACACCACTAAGCAAGCTCTGGAGGCAATGGAGGAGGATAAAGTAAAGTGGAGCGAGGAAATGATTAGGAGAATAACAATCCTAGAAGAGATGATAAAGGTGAAAGAGAGCAAATCAAAGAAACCGTCTTTGCTGAGACGATTTTTCCAGCTCTTTAAAAGAACCAGGAAAACAAACACTTGCACTTAATCACTGTTGTGACTATGTACTCATTAAACGTGGCACCATTAAATGGTGTTGTGGCAGTCGACCATGCCACGGGGTACCCACCACGACAGCCAGAGACGAACCAGTCCAACCATTGGGTGCTCAGCAACATCTTTTTATTTAATACAAAGAGAACTGACAGAACACTTAACTTAAAGGGTCCAGCACTTTCTGCTGGACCTTTAGCTTCGCCCAGTCTCTTCCCCAGTGTGTTCCACGAGGCAGCTCTGCTGCTGCCTTTTCAAGCATGAGGATCAATCAGCTAACAGCTCTCACCTGTGCTGACTGATCCTCTGTGGTGCAGGTAACGGTGCTCTCCCAGCCCCTTCACCTCTACATACCCCCACTGTCAGATTCAGGACCGGGAGCTATCCGGCCTGAACTGCTCCCCCCCTTCCATCCGCCCAGGGGAGGAACCCACCCCACCAAAG
Organism: Paralichthys olivaceus; assembly: GCF_024713975.1. Classification (NCBI taxonomy): domain Eukaryota; kingdom Metazoa; phylum Chordata; class Actinopteri; order Pleuronectiformes; family Paralichthyidae; genus Paralichthys; species Paralichthys olivaceus. The sequence continues at coordinate 2,402,798 of NC_091098.1, forward strand.
GAGGCGCTCCGGGCGTCGAGCAGGTGGGCATCGCGGGATGCGGCGTCTCTCTGGCGGCCTGGAAGGTGGGCGCCGCCGCACAGGCACCTTGGACCCCGGAACAGGAGTGCGCCGCCGTCTGGGGGACCAATCCATAGAAGCAGGGTCGGCAGGCGTCGGCCTTTGTGTGTGTGGGATTGTGTTTCAGGGTTAAAAAAAAGTGCATCTAAAAAAATGAGTGTAAAAAGAATTTACCCTTGAGGGATCAATAAAGTATCTCTTCTCTTTCTTGACAGTATAGAGGTTGGCAAAATTCACACTTATGCAACATTAATAAAGACGTGTTTTAAAGAAAAACATTTATTATGAAAAAAATAAAAGTATAAACACACAAACTTACAAAAGGTGTACTTACTATATACAGATGTGTGTGTGTGTGTGTGTGTGTGTGTGTGTGTGTGACTGAGATTCAAAATGGCAGCTGGCCACTATGAAGACAAAAGGCCCCCTGGAGTGGTGGGACCATGTGGCTGAGATCACATGTATGTGTTAAGTTTGTGGAGATGAGTGTGTGAGGTGTTGGTGCCAGGTTAAAGAAAGTAGTTAGATGCATGCAAAGAAAATGAAAAGCCTAACAGAACTAACATTAACTTTCAAATAATAAATAACACGTGTTGTGTTGTTGACGTGCTGACGTATTGCGGTGAGCGTATTGTGTCACCTCCTTGTTTTGAACTCTTCTCTTTTTCGTCTCTCCCTATTCTGCTAATATCTGACTCACTGAAGCTAATTTTGAGTCACACTCACAGTTTTACTATTCCTTACACTCACCTCTCCCTCTCTTAGCGACTCATTTTCTAAATCACTGTGATTTACACACTACCCGTGTTAGCTTAGCAACATAGCATTAGCAGCTAACAATGGCTTCTAATAAGTGCTATACAAATGCAGTTATTATTATTATTATTATTATATTCTCCCCTGCTTTGTACCATTAAATGGATTCATTTTCAGATCTTCTGTCAGTTGTTTAGAAGATCTTGTTTCTGTGTGTCACATAATTTATCAGGCTCTGTAAATTCATTTTTGGAAGTCTCTATGCCAATCTAACAAATTGGCCCCCCTCTATGGCCAAATACCAGATGGCCCTGGAATGTCTGGATGTTCTTTATTAAAGTCACTGATAAGATCCAAGTCCATAATAAAACTGTCCGGAACCCACTGGCGTTCTTCAGGTCCATACCCCACCCAGTCCACCAGGAGTTTCCTGCCCTGGCCCCTTTTACGCACCGCCAGCATGGTGTACACCGGCCCTCCATCGACCATACGGGGAGAAGGGGGTGATTTGGTAGCTGGAAACAGAGCACTCTCCTTGACCGGCTTAATTTTGCTGACGTGGAATGTGGGATGTACTCGGAGGGACCGAGGCAGACGAAGACGCACAGCCTCTGGATTGATAATCCTGGTGATGGGGAACGGACCGACGAAGCGTGGAGCCAGTTTGCGCAACTCCACCTGAAGAGGCAGTTCTTTGGCCGCGAGCCAGACTCGCTGGCCAGGCTGGTAGACAGGAGCCGGTCTCCTGCTGCGATCTGCAGCTCTCTTAACTCTGTCCCCTTGACGTATAAGAGTCTGTTGCGCTGCAGCCCAGATAGGGCATGGGCTGATGGGACAGACACCTCAGGTTCGGACTCAGAAAAGATCGGGGGTTGGTAACCAAAAACACACTTAAAAGGGGACATACTGGTGGCTGAGGTGGGAAGGGAATTATGGGCGTACTCGACCCATGTCAGGTCGAGTACGCCCATAATTCGCCCATAACTCCATGACGCGGGGAAAACCCCCGCGTCATGGCACCGATGACACCGATGGTGTTACGCCCCGTTGCCGGGGAAAATATAAAGTAAAAAAGGTGGAAAGAAACTACACAAGCACGACGAGTTAGCAGCCAGTGTGTATTCGTCAGTCAGCCATCCTGCTTCTCCTTCAACACGGGAACAGACATCAACAATCAATCGCCGTGCAGCACATTCGCCACGGACTTAATAAAAGAAAATAAAACACAATTGCAGTTACAGAAATACTTATGCAAGTCATATTTGATCAAAGGTAAGTACAAAGTTGTAAACAAAAATGATATAAAATAAAGTGTTTTATCTATAAGTGCAGTCCTGTCTCTGTTGTTGTTTCAATACCTGCGAGGCAAAAGCAGTTGAACACTGAATAGATGATCGATCATCATTTTAACCTCTTTTAACTCAAGACACTTGAAAACAATTAATTATTATTCTTTTTTAACTCACTCTTTCTAATGAACTGCTATCTTAGCATATGAAAATCATGAACATGAATTATTATTATTTTCATTCATTTTATCCTATTTTAAACACATGAAACATTTTATTATCCGGTATTATAATCATGACAGTCTTTTTAAACACATTTTGCCATTAATTATTATTATTCTACTCAGTCATAAGCTCTTGGTTAACCCATGTTCACTATTACAACCATGACAATGGCACCGATGAGTTTACAGATCTCCTTCCAGAACCGCGAGATAAACTGGGGCCCCCCGATCTGACACGATGTCCTGTCAGAATCTGTGAATCTTAAAAACATTGTTCATCATAATTTCGGCCGTTTCTTTGGCTGAGGGCAATTTGGGCAAAGCTATAAAGTGAACCATTTTAGCGAATGTCTACGACTGTTAAAACCGTGGTGTACAGACAAAGTCCATAGAAATTTCCGCCCACGGCCGGGACGGAATAGGAAGAGGCTGCAACAAGCCTGCACGGGTTCTGGAGGAGTTCTTATTCGTGGCACAGACTGGACACGCCTCAACGTACTCCCGCACTTCCAGCTCCATGGACGGCCACCAGAACCGCTGTGTGATGGCGAATATGGTCGTACGCCCAGATGACAGGTGAGCAGAGACGAGTGAGCCCAGTGAATCACCTGTGGGCGCAGATCAACAGGAACATACAGACGGTTCTCAGGGCACCCACTAGGTGGCGGGGTCTCACCATTCGCTTGCTTCACCTCGGCTTCTATGTGCCAGGATACCAACCCCACCACACGGATAAGTGGAAGGATAGGCTCGGGATCCGTGGCAACAGGCTCGGGGCTGAATAGGCGGGACAGGGCGTCAGGCTTAATGTTTTTGGACCCCGGTCTGTAAGATAAGGAAAAATTTAATCTGTTAAAAAACAATGAACAGCGAGCTTGACGGGAATTTAATCGTTTAGCTCCTTTTATATACTGCAGGTTATCAGTCCAAACCAAGAACGGGTGTTGTGCCCCCTCCAGCCAATGCCGCCACTCCTCCAACGCCACCTTCACCGCCAACAGTTCACGATTTCCAACGTCGTAGTTCCGCTCAGCTGCCTTCAAGCGTCGGGACAGGAAGGCGCAGGGATGCAGCTTGTTATCCACCTCGGCTCGCTGGGATAAGACGGCCCTGATCCCCTCGTTAGATGCATCTACTTCCACCACAAACTGGTGAGAGGGATCGGGAAGCGTGAAGATAGGCGCCATGGTGAACCGCCCCTTCAGCTCTCGGAACGCTGCGTCCACGTCAGCGAACCAGCGGAATGACACCTGCGGAAAAGTGAGAGCGTGGAGAGGAGCTGCTATTGCGCTAAAGCCTCTGATAAACCGCCTGTAAAAGTTAGCGAAACCTAGGAATTGCTGCACTTTCTTGCGGCTATCAGGTGTTGGCCACTTGGCTACAGCGCTCACTTTAGCTGGGTCCATCTTAACCCTTCCAGGGGCTACGATAAAGCCCAGGAAGGAGATGGTATCGGCATGAAATTCACTCTTTTCTGCTTTCACATGTAACTTATTAGCTAGAAGATGTTGCAGAACGAGCTTAACGTGTCTCTGGTGGGTTTCCACGTCGGGAGAGTAAATAAGAATATCATCTAGATATACATAAACAAACTGATCTAAAAAGTCTCTTAAAACATCATTAATCAAAGCTTGGAACACTCCTGGGGCATTGGTGAGACCAAACGGCATCACTAAATACTCACTTGGTGTGTTGAAACCAGTTTTCCACTCATCCCCCTCCCGAATGCGGATAAGGTGGTATGCGTTTCGCAGATCCAACTTGGTGAAGATCTGCACTTGTTGTATTTGATCAAACACTGACGTCATGAGGGGGAAGGGTTATCTATTCTTGACTGTGACTACGTCAGTCGGAGGTCACAAAAATCAATATTGATTTGGTGTGTACATATGCAAAGAGAATGTCGGACTCCGTAATTTTTCTCTGGACCCCTGCCTAATGTTTCCAGTGATGACATGTACAGCCACATGTCATCCTTTCACCGCTGGCTGTCAAGGTGGTGTCCAAATAACAACGTGGGCTTCGTAGATAATTGGCGCACTCTTTGGGGGAAACCTGGTCTGATTCGGAGATATTGTATTCATCCCACTTGGAATGGAACAGCTCTCATATCTAGAAACATGACAACGTTTGTTAGACAGTCCACACCGTGACAATCCAGAGTTGAGACCAGGAGGCAGAGTCGCAGTCTTACACCTTTCTCTGCGCTTCTATTTGAACAGTCATCCTCACAATATCCTATAGAAACTGTGTCTGCCCCCGACACCCTAAATTCATTAAATCAAAAGCAAACAGGACAGGAATAATATATTCAAACCTAATAAAAGTTAACACAGCCAATATACCTGTAACAAAACACAGAATTATAAAAGGCGGTTTATTAAATATCAGGTCACTCAATCAAAAATCATTACTTATTAATGACCTGATTACCGATCACCAAATCGATCTATTATGTTTAACAGAAACCTGGCTGCAAGATGGAGAATATGTAGGCTTAAATGAAACGAAGCCCCCAACCTATACTAATACTCATACTTCTCGAAGCACAGGCAGAGGTGGAGGGGTTGCAGCAACCTCTAAATCTGACCTATCTATCAACCCTCGACCGAAAGAAAGTTATAACTCCTTTGAAAATCTTATAATCAGCCTCATCCATCCAAGCCTGAAATCACATAGAAATTCTGACTAAGGGGCAGGCGGACGATATATGATAACTAGATGAATTGGTTTATCTGAATTCTCTGAATTTCTATCAGAACTAGTTCTTAGGACAGATAAAATAATTATAGTAGGTGATTTCAACATTTATGTAGATGTTGCCAACGACAGCCTTAGTTCAGCTTTCAAATCAATAATAGCGATTGGTGTCATTCAACATGTGAATAAACTCACCCACTGTCTGAATCACACTCTTGATCTTGTTCTGACATATGTCATAGACATTGAAAATGTAATAATATTTCAACAGAACCCTCTTCTGTCCGACCATTTTTTAATTACATTTAAATTTAGAATTACTAATTACACTGATTCTGGACAGAAACTCTATTATAGTCTGTGTTTATCTGATAAAACTGAATACATTTAAGAACTGCTTCCTTCTACACTTACCTCTCAGCCATGTGTCACTACAATACAGGAAAGTTATCAAAACTTTACCCCCACACTAGTTGATAACTTAGTTAATAGTACAGCAGCTTCATTAAAAACAATCCTTGACGCTGTCGCCCCTCTAAAAAAGAAGAAGGCAAATCAGAGGAGATCAGCTCCGTGGTATAATTCTCAGACACGTGTTCTAAAACAGACATCACGGAAACTAGAGAGGAAGTGGCGTTCCACCAATAAACATGACTTTTACCTAGCCTGGAAGAATAGCTTGATATATTACAAGAAAGCACTTAGAAATGCCAGAACCTCCCAGGTTTCTCTTCAGCACTGTAGCCAGGCTGACAGAAAGTCACACCTCTACTGACCCATCTATTCCTCTAACCCTGAGAAGCAATGATTTCATGAGCTTCTTTACAAATAAAATTATAACCATCAGGGATAAAATCCACCACCTCCTCCCAATGAATAGCACATACGTAGAAACATTGTCTGGTCCTGAAACCATAGAACCAGATTTATGTTTGAACCAATTTTCTTCTATTGACCTTCCTGAAGTGACCTCATTAGTTTCATCATCTAAACCAATAACTTGTCAATTAGACTCTGTCCCAACTGGACTTTTTAAGGAAGTTGTCCCCCTGATTGACAGTTCCATATTAAATGTCTTTGTTGACAGGCTATGTACCACAAGCTTTTGAGGTAGCTGTTATTAAACCTCTGCGTAAAAAGCCTACACTTGACCCAGAGGTTTTAGCTAATTACAGAGCCATATCAAACCTGCCCTTCATTTCAAAAATCTTAGAAAAAACAGTTGCTAACCAGCTGTGTGATTACTTAGATAGTAACGATTTGTTGGACAAATTCCGGTCAGGATTCAGATGTCACAGTCAGTCACCCATCCTCCCACTTCTCAGTCAGTCTCCCATCCTTCCACCTCTCAGTACTTTTCCATGGACTCCGCCTCTGCCTCATCTGCCAGCCAAGCCACACCCTCTCACAATCCAACACAGCTGCTCCTCATCACCTGCAATCAAGCCCAGTATATATTCACCAGCTCCACTCTCAGTCAGTGCCAGATTGTTCTACGCCTTCATGCAAGACTTTCCAGCAGTTATCTCCGGACTGATTCTTCGTTGCCGACCCTGCCTGTTCCTGACTAACCTGCCTCGTCCGAAACCTGGTAATCACCTCTGCCTTCCATCCCTGACCAAGTCTTCTGCCTGTTACTATCTGACCAAGTCGTCGGCCTGTTGCTGTCTGTATTGCCTGCCACCTGATCTGCTAAGAGCTGACAATAAAGACTGTTACCAACTGTCCATGCTTGTTGTGCTGCATTTGGGTTCAAAACCATACCCGTTACATTAGAATCCATCACAGCACAGAAACAGCACTATTGAAAGACCTTTTTAAGGCATCAGATGATGGACTTGTCTCTGTGCTCGTCCTGTTGGATCTTAGTGCAGCATTTGACACCATAGATCATAAGATCCTGTTATAGAGACTAGAACAACATATAGGGATCAGAGGAACTGCACTAGACTGGTTTAAATCATATTTATCAGATAGATTTCAATTTGTTAATGTCAACAATGACCCCTCCATGCACATGCAAGTTAGTCATGGAGTTCCACAAGGTTCTGTCCTTGGACCGATATTCTTCACCTTATATATACTCCCCTTAGGCAACATCATGAGAAAGCACCACATACACTACCATTGTTACGCAGATGACACCCAGCTGTACATTTCTCTGAAGCATGATGAATCTAATCACTTAGTTCAACTTCAGGAATGTCTCAAGAACATCAAGGCCTGTAATTCCTTATTATCAGGATGCCCCAGGAAGACTGTAAAGTCTCCAGTTGGTCCAAAATGCCACAGCACGAGTGCTGACAGGAGCTCTAAGGAGAGATCATATTCCTGTCTTAGAAAATGTAGAAACAAAGAGAGATAGATTTTATGTTTTTTTACAGTATTCACTCTGGTACCTTATTCACATTAAATGAATGTCTTTATCATTGTGACTGCCTCTGCCCTCCATCAGCATAACTCTCTCTCTAGCCGAGCAGAGAACGGTTTTATCTTGAGTAAAGGCCAGCAGGTAAGCCAAGGTGAGATGTCTGACTGAGGACAGAGGCACATTTACATTTGACATCCGTTAGCTGTAATGCTAAATTATATAATTGATGCTTTGCGGCTCAGAACATCTTCACGTAATCTTTAACTCACATTTACACACCTTGCTTTTCAGCTCATGAGTTCGTCCCACTGCGTCACTTACCGGTGTGAGTTTTACTGTTTATAGAAACATATGTGCTACACATAAAGTGCATTGGTGCTAGTAGCAAATCTCTACTGGCTACCGTAAGCTAGTTTAGTTAAGTTAGCCTTGACAAGAATCCAATGCTACCTGATTTGGAAAACATACTTACCGAGGTGGCCTGTGGTAGCCCTGTGGCGGTTGCTGTTGCTGTTGCCGTCGATGTGGAAAAATTTTGGATTGCTGCCAGAACGGCTCTGCCGATATTCTCCGCTAACGCCGATTCATTCATCGACATGTTTGCAGAGCGACCATGGCCGACAGGAGAGTGTACCGGGTGGAGGCGGGCGAACATGACAGATCAGTCAAAGTGCGCCCCCTTGTGGCTGGCTATAGTGGCTACAGGTCATAAATCCCGCATTCTTCATAAAAGTGACACTAAAAACTCAAAGTACTCTTCAAATAAAGTTTCTCCAAACATGTTTGTTATTTTATGTAGTTATTAACATGATATTCCATGTCCAAGAGTCCATTTCCCCGGATAAGTTGGGTTTTATTTGTTATTTGCCACTATAAACACACTCTGACCTCCTCGAGCTTTTATTTTGGTACTTCCTGTTACCGGCATTTGAATTTGCATATTAGTTAAATATTTAGTTTCACCCGAAACATTTAGATTTAACATTTAGATTTAGATTCAGATTTAACATTCAGATTTAACATTTTGATTTAACATTTAGATTTAGATTTAACATTTAGATTTAACATTTAGATTTGGATTTAGATTTAACATTTAGATTTAGATTTAGATTTAACATTTAGATGGCAGATTTAGATTTAAATTTAACATTTAGATTTAGCATTTAGATTTAGCATTTAGATTTAGCATTTAGATTTAACATTTAACATTTAAGTGTAACATTTAACATTTGGATTTAAATATTTAAAATATCTCTAAGTTGACAAATATTGTTGTAAATGTGCAAAAAAGTGACTCTCAAAAATTCACACCAGTTTTTTAAACATGGTTTGAAGCTAAATGTGACAAAATGTTGCTGTTATTTTAAGCGTGAGCTGCTTTACAAACGGCACCCCATATCTAGAGGGGCTTGATTTTACATGCCTACAGTAGTATCAAAACTCTTCCTGTCGTAATGACAAGGTTCATGTTCTACATAACACCTGAAGGGCAAACCCTCCATCTGACCTCAGGGACCAAAGTGTATGTGTGGCTATGGCTGTGGCTGAGGAGAAGAGCGGTCGTCCTCCAACCAGAATGTCATTGGTTTGATCACAGTCTTCTCCATCTGTATGCCAAAGTGTCCTTGGGCAAGATACTGAACCCTGAATGGCCCCTCATATGAATGGGTAAAAGGCAAACTGTCCTGTAAAAGCTCTTTGAGATTGAGCCAGCTGCCGGGTTTAAACAACATATCGCGGTGTGACAATGTTTTGTGTCTGACGACAGGCTAACTGTACCGGTCAACTCAGCCAAGTTAGCTAGCTAACACTTCAGTGTCCTTACTGAACTGCTGTTAGCTACAAGTTAGCTGCTACTTCACTGATTCACACAGGCCAAAAGATATTTTAGATTAAAAATAAAGGAGATTAGGTCGTCAATTATATTCAATCTGAAGTGGTTCACCAGAGGTTAGGTTGACAGATGTGATGGTTCTTTACATGAGAGGTAAACAGCAGTGAGGAAGTGGAGCTCTAACGCAACGTAAACTTGGCAAACACTCCTGAAACACCAGCTAGCTGAGGAGCTACACTGACAGCAGTGTATAAACACGGATGAAGCTGGGTGGTTACAGACTTAATGGAGGTATACGGTGTCATGTGAGAGAACGCCACCCACTAAACCTCTACATCTGGTTTGACGGGATTTTATTGAGGCACAGTTTGAAAGCTGCTGTCAGAGATTATATTCGGAGATTACCATTTCCTGCTCTGGATGAAAATTGGCGACAGTCATAACCTAATAACTTCAGACTATTAAATTGGTTGATCTTATTTTATCAGCATGTAAACACCAAATCCAGAATGCAATCCAAGGTCTCAGTTTTGAATTAGCTGGTTTGATACTAGTCGTTCTGGAAATGATCATGTTCGAGTGTTATTGTCATGACTTTTTCTTCTAATCAGAAATGAGGCCTCACCCCACATGTTTTTTTCCATGCACTATGTTATATCATACCTATAGTGTTTCATTTGTTTTATGCCAGAAACTAATTTGAAAGTCATTGTTGGTCAGTAAAATGCTTTGGCCCTAAGTGAAACATTGTAAATATCTGGTGGAGTACACTGAAATACTGGAGCATACCCTGAATACAGTTTTTCACATGTCCATGATGCCACAACTAGATCTCTTGTACCTCTTGTCTAAAGTGCACACACATAGCAACTCGTGTTGGGGAATATCATTCGATACAATCTGACACCAGTGGCGCACACGCACATATAAATGCAGATACATTAGACAGATGAAATAGTCAAAGTTCACTGTCTGATTGGCAGATGCCCCCTCTACCTCGTTTCTCCCTGGGAGCTTCTCTTTGCAGGAACTGTTGAGTTACTCTATAATTTTGTCAGGTCTCAAACTTACTCTGTAAAGAGCCATGGCATCATCTATATTGTGAATTTGCATCATCAAGCAAACATTTCTGGTTGATATTATTTTTGTCAAAAGGAGTTTAATTCCACATATTGAAAAAGCAGGAGATGAAATGATTGTGGCCATAATAGGTTTCCAGAGTTTTGTTAAGTGTTTCCTGACAGTGTTTCATGGATCCATACCTCACACCATCTTAAAACTATCATCCTGTCCTATTTCATCATTGTGCTTGTACACCAATCAAGCTCCTCACCCTGCAGGGTTGTTTTTGCTCTGAATGCACAGAATCAATAACAGAGTACATGTCTTTCTTCATTCTTTCAAATGGCTGCAATCAGAAAGAAACTAGTGATAGTCGGTGATGGAGCCTGCGGCAAAACCTGTCTCCTCATAGTGTTCAGCAAAGATCAGTTCCCTGAGGTCTATGTGCCCACTGTGTTTGAAAACTATGTGGCAGATATTGAGGTGGATGGTAAACAGGTAAGCTGTTTATTATAATGTCACATTTCTTTCTTTTTGTCATGAGTCAATTAACACAGCATAGGGTGTGTAGACTGAGCCTCGGACCCTGAAGGTTTGTTTCATAATATAACCTGCGCAGCACTTGGTTTTTAAGGATGATACTATATTGGACAGTTAAAAACAAAAAATGCTAACAATATATCAAATGTTAGTAATATGTTTTAAACTAATGCTTGTGCAATGCTTCATCTTTTTTGTCAATGATATATGAACATAGAGACGCTATTTTTAAATGATAAACTTGTTTGTGAAATTCTGTCATTTCATCTCACTTATCTCTAAACATGTACACTGATACCAACACATCTGGAAGAAGGTAACATTGGGTTGTATATTGGCCTGGCGGATTTGTACATAGACTTAATTTCCCTTCGGGGATGAATAAAGTAATCTATGAATAAAGTAATCTATCTAGACATATATACACAGTATGTAGAATCCACATTGACCGCTGGATCGAACGTCAACGTTGCCATCCAATTGGGCGAAATATTTTCAAGAAAATGTTTTAAGATTAAAAGTGCCTCTGGATTTTAGTTTAGTTGTATTTCAAAGCTTCTCCCTCACCCAGAATCTGCCTGATGTCTGAATCTGAATACTTTTCCTGATTTTGAGCCATGGCTTTTAAACCTGATAATAGATCACCAGTTTGACATTTTGATGGATTTTTAACAAACTGAACAAAGCTCAATAATAATTTGTTTAACCTGTACATCAACAGAAATGGAAAATTGACTGTTGTGTACCGGAACAATTTTTTGTCAAACAACTGTTCTATCCAACCTTTCTGCTGTTTTCCTGGTTGTCTTTGAATCTATCTCATGTTGTCAGAATCTAGGGCACAAACCTTGTAACTGAGCCCTGTAGCATTTAATTGTGATGCAGATATGGTGGTGTTGTGAAGTATGTAAGCATTAATGTCCTCGACCCCTGTAGGTGGAGCTGGCTCTCTGGGACACAGCAGGACAGGAGGACTATGACCGGCTGAGGCCTCTCTCCTACCCAGACACAGATGTCATCCTCATGTGTTTCTCCATCGACAGCCCCGACAGCCTAGGTGAGATTTCTTTCCTGCCATTGGTTTTGACAAATGTACCATTTGCTCCACATTCAACATGGACACTTTGTGCCCGATGCAGAGAATATTCCAGAGAAGTGGACTCCAGAGGTCAAACACTTCTGTCCCAATGTGCCTATTATTCTGGTGAGAAACAAGAAAGACCTGTGGAATGATGAACACACCCGTCGAGAGTTAGCCAAGATGAAACAGGTGAGTGAGGCCTGTACTTAACTGTGCTCATTCTGCAGCTTATACAAATTCAAACCTATGGGGGTTTGTTTAGACTGAATTTCATTATAATCCCAAAGGTTACTTATCTCAAAATGCATCAAATTGACTGAGTTAATCATGGGAAACTGTTTGTGAAACTGTAAGAGCGAGGAGTCCTCCATATTCTGCACTTTTGGTTCTCACTGCAAAGCTATACAAGATAGTAAATGTTTATCTGCACACTCTAGTAACAATCAGGTTTGACAAGGTGGAATATTCTCACCAGTTCACTTCACTCTGTATATGGATGGTCTCTCCAAACAGTTAATAGAGTTAAGGACTGGCTGTATGGTGGGGATAGCATTGTTAACCCTTAGGGCAACTTCTGGACATCTTTGGCCATTTAAGTTTCTTTTTTTGATAATTCTGTCTGTGTTAATGCATATGACTCGGGACTTTCAAAAGATGTGTATTTTCTGCAGATTTTTAAAATTTGTGTAAAAAAAATACAACCTTTTATCACATTTGTAGCACAAAAAAAGTCCCATTGGAATCCATTTTAACTGCTTTTTTATCTCTTTGCCAAAATAAAATCATGCATTACACATTTTTATTATTTCATTCTGAAGTCCTGGCTTCAAAGTTATATTTTTTATATTGACCCATTTTCCCACATTTGGCATAAAGGTAAAATACATAGTGTTTCCTGTAGTGGCACTATTTCTGTATAATGGAACCCATAAACCTAATGTGTGCAAGTGAAATGATGTGTGAAACCTACATTTTGCTGTGAACATCTGTATGAGTTACAGCATGCTAAGCTTTCACTGTAACTGTGTATGTGTAAGTGTGTTTGTGCATCTGTGTTTGTGTGTTGCTAATCAGCAAAATAATTACGCAAAAATAATGTTAGTGATCATCAGTGACATATGCCAGGCTCTGTTAACCTTCCAAAAATAATGACATTATCATGTAGTAAAGGGAAAATATGACATTTTCTGTGTTTTGTTTTTATATAGTTAGCATAAAAACCGATGGTGTCAAACTGGAATTTTAAAGAGTTGAAATAATGAAAATGAATGAATATTTGGTATTTATGATCAGGGCTGATGTTTAATACAATTAATTCATTAAAAAAGAGTGTTGGATCCAGCTTAATTTTCTCTCATTCTTTTGAGCAGGCCGAGTCCTAAAGAAAGAACAAAGTGAAATATCTAGGTCACATCATTATGAATGATTTCTGTGATTCTGACGAGGTGCAGCATCGGTGCTGTAAACTCTATGCACAAGCCAACATATTCACTGCATGTATCAGCTGCTAGAAAGATAGAAAGATGTGAAGAGATCAAACCATCAAGTCATCCCATTGAACTTATTTTCTTTTTTGATTTTGCCACACAGGAACCAGTGAAGTCTGATGAGGCGAGGGAAATGGCTAACCGGATTGGTTACTTGGAGTGCTCGGCCAAGACGAAGGATGGCGTGAGGGAGGTGTTTGAGATGGCCACCAGGGCAGCACTGCAGGCCAAGAGACGAGGCAAGAAAAGCGGCTGCTGCCTTTTATAGAGTGTCAGGTGACGCAGGATCAGGAGGGAAGGAGGGAAATAAACACGGCTAAGAAAAACATCCCTGTGCCTGTTTCCACCAAGGTAGGCACAGTTGACTGGGGAGTTGTAGGGATGAAACCAGGCTAAAGAAAAAAAGGAAGGTCAAATGCTATGGAAAAGGGGAATACATGTATATACATTTAAGTTCGACATTATAGCTTTTAGCTTTCAAATAGAAATACTGTAATCTCGAGTTTAGGACTCAATAAAGCTGAAATTAAGAGAACATGACGAGAAGGGAACATCTCTCCTGCTCATACTCTTACTCCAGTACAGTAAGCTCCTCTGTGGCTGGTGGTCGAAATCAGACGAATGCCTGCCTAACTAACTGTTGGAAGACTTCCGTGGCTTGCAGTGTGACTGTGCTTGTCTTTCATTCTGTATGTTTTTCACTCTCCTTAAATTCCAAAGTTAGAACTAACAAACTTTTTATGGACCCGCTTTTCTTTTTTATGAACCTGTGATATTTCATACAATTTTCAATTAAAAAGCAGAGTTTAATTGTTTGCAGTATAAAAACATAATGAGACCAACGACCATGAGTGTTTTATACCTGCTTGTTAATTAATAAAAGTTGACTGAGTTAACTTGGCCTTAAAGTGACAAAACTGTGATTGAAATAAATCAAAGTGTACTGTCAAATACGCTGTATGTGACTGGGGATTAAAGGGTAAATAAAATATTATTGTCCTTTAGAAAGTTACTGTAAATTCTGAAATAGTAACAGGTCTTAATTTCTAACTGCTACTGGGGCAGAGCCTTTTTTAAACAAGCGGAAAAGACTTGATTCCTAATTTCCCCCGTTTTCTGAAAATATTTCAGAATTTAAGAAGAATCCTCCCAATTTTACCATGTGATCACTTTCAATTTGCTGTTAATGCAAACTGAACCCTGTCTACCTGACAAATTCAGTATATTGCACATTTCTATAGCAAAGTATCCTATACTATACAGTTGGGTAGTTTCTTTCAAAATAAATACTGTTTTCAGTTACTTTTTGTGAAATTGCTTTTATTTACCAATATTTTATGTTAATAGGATAAATTGCTAGCTGCCAGTAGGCTTTTAATGTGAAACCTTTGCCCAGGGCTTCAGTCACTTGTGGAAGTGAGTGAAAACAGTGTTTGTGTTGGAGAAGTGACACTTGAGGGATAGTTGATGGAATCAGTGCCATGGGACTGTCATCTATAGTGATGTTCATCTGCAATATACAGGACAAGTAATTCCACACCTTTGGTCTTCTCTGGAAGTTAGACATTGACAGTGTTTTTCCCCACTCTGCCACTTCACTCATGTCTACAGCTGTTATTTTCTGCTTTTTACTCTGTTGTATGTTATGTTCACTTTGTGATATTCTACTGGCTTTTGTTGTATTATTTGCACACAACTAAAATCAAGAGGTCGGAGTGGTTAACACTTTTTAAAATATATGATGTCAGCTTATTAAATCCAAAATGCAAGCAACTCCTTATGGATCGGACATTTGTAATATTCTTTTGTATACAAATGTATCCTGACATTTCTCCAGTTGTATTTTGTAATGTATTCTAAAGGAAATAAATTGTAACCGAGAATGACCAAATTCTGCCTCTGGCGTCTTGTGCTTTCTCTCTTAACACCATTTCAGTTATGACGAATCATGCTATTGTTCATCACTCATCCATCAAGATCCCAAAGTTTCCAAGGTACCCCATGTGTCAGGCTCATACCCATTTCCATTGAATTGTTTGGTACAGCCATATTTAGCTTATGGTTATGAAAAGCTTCATTAAGTTCTGCCAGTTGATTGTTCAATTGTTTTGACCTTCATACTGTAACTGTTGGTTTTGCAGTTATACTGTTTTTATACACGTATCTCATGTGCACAAATTAATTAAAATGTGGTTACAAATAGTATCTTAGACACATGCATCAGTAGTACCAGCAGTCAATGAAGTAAAACATGGCCTCGATATATGTACTTTTCTATCTGACTCCCCCGGTGCTCTGTAGAAAAGACAGGGACTTGGATGTAAAAATAATTAACACATGGACACAGAATTAAAACTGAGAAAATTTATTTTTCATTTCATATGCAGAGGTTGGTAGAGATGGGTTAACATTCTCAGTTTTACAAGCAGCATCACAATGTTTTTAAAATCTATTAGCTGTGTTAAGAGAATTCTGTGGGCACAGATTCCTCTGTTCTGACTGAAAGATCAAAGCTCATTCTCGTAATGAGTGACAGTATGTGTGACAAGTGGCAGAGATCAAACATTTCCACCCAGGCTTTTCAAACCAGTTTTGGTGAGTGCAGTGCAGCACCAATCTATGAACCCTCTCTTCACCACTTACTGTCATGTGCTTGCAGAGTTCTTGTGTCTGTAGAGGTGAGTTGATTGAGTCTTTATATCTCTGTCACTAATTAGTACAATGTTATTTAAATTCACATTTCTAAATACTAAGTTAATATTGTAAAATTGTTAAGATCACATTATTGTGCTGACATACACGTAAATAAAACCATTTTCAGACATGACCTCTGGAGGACGTTTGCAGAATTGGGTCAGACTTTCTGCAGTTTTGTCTTTTCACATGCAGCAGATTCTCCGCTCAGACGTATTCACAACAACACATACATCTTATAGAGGATTCAGGTGAGGGGTGGAGCAGCAGGCAGACCCAGGATATAACGTTATTTTCAGTCTGTCGTGTGTTAGAAACACCATCAACACCCCCACTCACATTCGATGAATCCTGTGGACGATCTCCTGCTGTGTTCTCACATCAGTTCCTCTGGACTTTCTGCAGACTTTATACTAGGGGGCTGGCCAAAGCAACTCTGGAAAAAGTCCGGAGGCTCTCACTTGCATATTTGCATTCACACATACAGCCCCTCCGGAGGAAGTCTGGAGGAGCTCCAGACTTCAGTGCACTTCTGAAAGCAGCTAAATCTAACACAGTGGCATCACTGGCGTCAGTCCTCAGCTCCGCTCTATAGTGTCCGATGGAGTCCTGCCACTAGTTCCTGATAGTATGGCTCTGAGAGGGGATGAAATACAAAGACATTTAAAGTTGTAAACAGATTTTACAATTTACTCTCACAATGGAAATTGTCTGGAGAGTCACAAACCTGTGTCAGGCTCAATAAATGAATGTCTAATGAGGAAGTCCAAGACCACCATGGCTGAGTTGGGCTTGAAGTCATCAGTGGCCAGCAGTTCTTTCACCTGGAACCATGACAGGGTGGTCACAAAACTCTCCTCATATTTCTTCTCTGGATGTTAGACATATATATATACATCAATTAATATATGAAATGGACTAACTTGAAATGTAATGTGAATAATACCTTGTTTAAATATTTTTCATCATTTGGACAGTGCTGTGTTGCAAAATGCGGTGATTGTGACATAACACAGTTTGCCTCTACTTGTGTTGCATGGTTGTGTTTGGGTATGAAAAGTCTGACAGGGACCAGATAACTGAACTTTGCAAAGTTGTCCACAGATTGGATCAAATCACCACTAACCTCCTTCACCACCATCACCACAATCATGAGGGGAGACCAGGACATGTGTAACATCCGGGACACGTGGGCTGTGTCTGAAATCAATCACTGATTACTAGATAGTTCACTATATGGTGAGTTTGCAATTTTGTAGTGTTGTCCCGAATTTTAAGTGAACATTTTTATACCCTATATAGTGGACTCGTTGTTTCCCACAATGCATTGAGAAAAGCAGTGTACAAACAATTGTCACTATCAAGCAAAATATACCATCATGTATGAAACGCTTTACCAGAGGATCTCAGACTGCGTCCTGGCTCGTAAGGAGATAAAAGTTCTGAAATATAGGGAGGAGAAGCCTGTCTGGCTTTTTAAAGTAATTAAAAGTATTTTTAAATCAATCCTCAAATAAACAGGCAGCCAGTACATGGGTGCTTAAATGGGGGGTGATATGGTTACATTTTTGGATTGTGTTAGAAGCCGAGGGGCAGCATTCTGGACTCACTGTAGACGCTGGATTGATTTCTGAGTAAGACCACTATAAAGGGAGTTACAGTAGTCGAGGTGAGAGGAAATAAGGGCGGGAATGAGTCTTTCCAGGTCTATGTGAGGGATACAAGATTTAACCGTGGCTATGTTTCTTAAATGATAAAAACATGATTGCACAACCTTCTTAATGTTGAGACAAACCACATCCAGATTTCTAGCTGAGGACTTGGTAAATGGTTCTAGCTCACCATTTTGCCATCATATCATTCTTGCTGGAGATGGGACCAAAGACAGTTACACTGGATTTGGACAGGTTTAGTTGGAGAAAGTTGTTTCCCATCCAGTCTTTTATTTCAGCAGAATGTTTTCTCGTTTCATGTTTTTTGTATCAATCAATCACATTTTATTTTGTATAGCCAATATTCACAAATCACAATTTGTTTCATTTGGGTTAACAAGGTGCAATATCCTCCAGACTATATGAATGGACTGTATTTAGATGGAGCTTTTCTCCTCTTGATGACCACTCAAAGCATTTACAGTAAAGTTACCATTCACCCACTCACACACACATTCAAACAGTGCATCTATGTGCAGCACTTCGTCTATAAGAGGGCCGACCTTATGGTTAGAGGATGGCCACTTTACCCCCTAAGCCACAGCTGCCTCACCTCTTGTGTCTTCTCAGAGAACTTCACTTCCTGCCCCGTGTTCCTCCACCTGTTGATCACCCTGATTATTTCCACCTTCTAAAAAGTAGGTAAACACAGTTATGACCATCACATTCATAGAGCCTTACTGAATGTGATAGTACACCTGTGTGTTACCTCTAGACTAGATTACTGTAATTCCTTATTATCAGGATGCCCCAGGAAGACTGTGAAAAACCTCCAGTTGGTCCAAAATGCTGCAGCATGAGTGCTGACAGGAAGTAGAAGGAGAGATCATATTACTCCTGTCTTAGCTTATCTACATTGGCTCTCTGTAAAATTCAGAATAGAATTCAAAATCCTGCTCCTCACATTTAAAGCCCTTAACAATCAAGCCCCTTCATATATAAAAGAGTTCATAACACCATATTAACCCAACAGATCACTTCGTTCACAAAACACAGGCTCTCTGTGGTTCCAAGAGACTGTAAGAGTAGAACAGGAGGTAGAGCATTCAGCTACCAGGCTCCTCTCCTGTGGAACCAGCTCCCACTCTGGGTTCAGGAGGCAGACACCATCTCTGCATTTAAAGTTAAACTTAAAACGTTCCTCTTTGATAAAGCCTATAGTTAGTTCTGGATCAGGTGAGTCCTGAACCATCACTTAGTTATGCTGCTATAGGTCTAGACTGCTGGGGGAACTCCCATCATGCACTGAGCACCTCTCCACTTCTCTCTGTCTCTCTGCACCCCCCACATTCATTCATTTATTTATTTTAATACATGTCAATGACTAGTTCACTTTGTACTCCCATAGTCTCTCTCTCTCCATTTTTCTCTCTCATTTCAGATATCTCTGACCCCGGAACCTCAGGACAACAACTTTACCATTATTACTATTATTAATTACAATATATCAGTAATTCATTATAATATGAATTGTGTCTGTCATCAATAATAATTAAATGTCTTTACACTGTTGTTTACTTTTTAACTAGTCAGATCTAATACCTGATGGTGCTCAAGTGTTCCCGGTCTTTTATCGCTGCCGTTATTGCAGTTATTATTATTATTATATTCTCCCCTGCTTTGTAGCATTAAATTGATTCATTTTCAGATCCTCTGTCAGTTGTTTAGAGGATCTTGTTTTTGTGTGTCACATAATTTATCAGGCTCTGTAAATTCATTTTTGGAAGTCTCTATGCCAATCTAACAAATGCAGCAAAAACAAATTTACTAAACAAATCCTTGCATTTTCAATCATGAGGACGTACACACCAGCCAATTAAAAACATATTACTATAATGTCACTGCTGTCCACATTCACATTAAATAGATTATATTTGATCATCAATTGTATTGTTTCAAGTCGTGGTGTCATTTCTTCAAAATAAAATAAACTGAGCTGCCAACAGTCAACCCTCAGAAGACAATGCATTTCAAGCAGAGGTTGAATCCTTGCCAAAGGTGGATGAAATTAATTTCGCATCACTTCCTAAAGGCATCTCCAAACAGGACAGAAGTGAGAGAGAGGAGATTCAGTTTAATAATTATTTAATAATAATTAATAACAGTTTAATAATAATAACATTTATTTTATGGATTTTACTCTATTTTATTTTTCACTTGAACACAGAGTTAAAAAGGCAACATTTTGTGGCTGGCATGTATATATGTAATGTATATGTAAAGTACAAGGTGACATATTGCATTTCTTTGTGACACTGTATATTCACAGAATCACTTCCTGTTTATCAATTTGCCCTCAAAGCTTAATGTTTTTGTTTTGATGCAGTTTGATGTTTGAATTTCAAAAAGCTGTGAACTATGGCCTGAAGGTTGTGTCAATGGCTTAACAGACCTGAAATAGCCGCAGTGTTATGTATGTAAAAATAACATCATTCAAACCTATTCAAAGCCACACACGTGAACAGTAAATAAGCAAGTTCTGTTTCATCTCATGTAAATATTGAATATAAAATCTTTATGCAGATAAACCAGGTAGGATGAATGAAAACGTAACACTACATCATAGACTGTTAATAAAAAGCTGTGCACACTACGTCCAACACGCAAATGATAAAAAGGCCTGGAGTTTTTCTGTTTCACTACTATTAACATTTGCTTTATTCTATGTAACATGTTTACAAACCAAGGTAACAGTTATTTGGGGTATTTTTTCAACAAGGGATTAGTTGGAGATATTGCAGGGAGAAATGGAACAGTCAGGAGCAACCCTAGTGAGCTGTTAGATGAAGAGGTGCAGTCAACAGGCCACACATCTCAGTTTTCTCAGCCAGGCAACCAATTCTTTTCTCTTTGTGCTACTATTAACAGACTTGTCAACTTCAACAGGAAATCAGATCACAGTTGCACACATAAATGGTAAATGGTTGTATTTATATAGCGCTTTTCTAGTCTTGAAGACCACTCAAAGCGCTTTACACTACAGTTTTCCATTCACCCATTCACACACACATTCATACAGAAATCTCAGCATGAATAGGAATAAAGTGACCGAAAGCAATGGACCGCTTCTAACGTTCAATCAATCAATGGATGATATTAATTTCCCACCACTACAAAGAGAGATCTATAAACCAGACAGAAGTGGAATTGGGGAGAATAATAAGACAACTACATCTAAAAAGAAGAAGAAGAACATAATAGCAAGAGTTGTATATGGAATTCCCGTCATTAGACCTGAAGTGAAAAGGAAAGTGCAGTCTCCCCCAAAGAGAAAAAAGGGACTTGTATATCACCGTTCATTTCCAGCATGTCAGGAAACAAAGGCAACAAACATGCCTGTCCTGAGGGTGGACTCAGCAGAGATGAATAAGGACGAGATTGTCCTGAGTATAAAGTCAGAAGAGATATATGAAGAAAAGATTATCCCTAGGACAGAGTCCGCAGAGACAATTGAAGACCAGACTGTCCTGAGGGAAGAGACAACAAAGACAATTGAAGACCAGACTGTCCTGAGGAAAGAGACAATTGAAGACCAGACTGTCCTGGGGATGGAGGAAGAGACAAAAGTGTTTCAGCCTCCATCTCCACAGGCAGAGGCATCGACTTCTCAGTCCACAGGAACACAGTTTGCTGGGACAGCTGATGTTTCTGCACACACAGAGGCATCTGCATTTGAAGTGAAAAGGAAAGTGCAGTCTCCCCCAAAGAAAAAAAAGGGAGTTGTAAATTGCCTTCCATTTCCAGCATGTCAGGAAACAAAGGCAACAAACATGCCTGTCCTGAGGGTGGACTCAGCAGAGATTAATAAGGACGAGATTGTCCTGAGTATAAAGTCAGAAGAGATGAATGAAGAAAAGATAATCCCTAGGACAGAGTCCGCAGAGACAATTGAAGACCAGACTGTCCTGAGGGAAGAGACAACAAAGACAATTGAAGACCAGACTGTCCTGAGGAAAGAGACAATTGAAGACCAGACTGTCCTGGGGATGGAGGAAGAGACAAAAGTGTTTCAGCCTCCATCTCCACAGGCAGAGGCATCGACTTCTCAGTCCACAGAAACAGAGTTTGCTGGGACAGCTGATGTTTCTGCACACACAGAGGCATCTGCATTTGTGTCTGCATCTGAGCCTAAGTTTGAATCTGGCAGTGGGGTTGATTTGACTACACATGCCTACTCTGAACTCTTGAATCGGCTCCTGTATGAGAAGCACATGAAAATGATCGCTCAGGTACATGAAAATGATGACCTCGTCAGAAAGGCAAAGGATATGGAGCGAAAAATTGTATATATTTATGCCACTAAAGTGGGTCTAGGGAAGGAAGTTTCACGACTGAGGATGCTTCAGTCAAGTGGTAGCCAAAAGGTCAGTGACCTTGAGAGAGCTGTCCAAACTGAAAGAGAGAAAACAATGGAGAAAGAGACATGCCTCGCCAGAGAGATTGAGGAAACATCCAAAATCCAAACCTCCCTGGTTCAAGCCCATGACCAACTGGAAAAGTCAAGATGCCTTTGGGAGCATGAGAAGTCCCAAATCTTGGCTACACATAGTCAGGAAACCTCCAGGCTCAAGGCAGCTCTGCTACAGGAACAGGAAGGAGGAAGGAAGGAAAGACACCAGTGGCAGTCGGAAATGTCCACAATTCAGGAGACTCTCAACACCACTAAGGAAGCTCTGGAGGCAATGGAGGAGGATAAAGTAAAGTGGAGCGAGGAAATGATTAGGAGAATAACAATCCTAGAAGAAATGATGGAGGTGAAAGAGAGCAAATCAAAGAAACCGTCTTTGCTGAGACGATTTTTCCAGCTCTTTAAAAGAACCAGGAAAACAAACACTTGCACTTAATCACTGTTGTGACTATGTACTCATTAAACGTGGCACCATTAAATGGTGTTGTGGCAGTCGACCATGCCACGGGGTACCCACCACGACAGCCAGAGACGAACCAGTCCAACCATTGGGTGCTCAGCAACATCTTTTTATTTAATACAAAGAGAACTGACAGAACACTTAACTTAAAGGGTCCAGCACTTTCTGCTGGACCTTTAGCTTCGCCCAGTCTCTTCCCCAGTGTGTTCCACGAGGCAGCTCTGCTGCTGCCTTTTCAAGCATGAGGATCAATCAGCTAACAGCTCTCACCTGTGCTGACTGATCCTCTGTGGTGCAGGTGAAGGTGCTCTCCCAGCCCCTTCACCTCCACATACCTCCACTGTCAGATTCAGGACCGGGAGCTATCCGGCCTGAACTGCTCCCCCCCTTCCATCCGCCCAGGGGAGGAACCCACCCCACCAAAGGAGGCGCTCCGGGCGTCGAGCAGGTGGGCATCGCGGGATGCGGCGTCTCTCTGGCGGCCTGGAAGGTGGGCGCCGCCGCACAGGCACCTTGGACCCCGGAACAGGAGTGCGCCGCCGTCTGGGGGACCAATCCATAGAAGCAGGGTCGGCAGGCGTCGGCCTTTGTGTGTGTGGGATTGTGTTTCAGGGTTAAAAAAAAGTGCATCTAAAAAAATGAGTGTAAAAAGAATTTACCCTTGAGGGATCAATAAAGTATCTCTTCTCTTTCTTGACAGTATAGAGGTTGGCAAAATTCACACTTATGCAACATTAATAAAGACGTGTTTTAAAGAAAAACATTTATTATGAAAAAAATAAAAGTATAAACACACAAACTAACAAAAGGTGTACTTACTATATACAGATGTGTGTGTGTGTGTGTGTGTGTGTGTGTGTGTGTGTGTGTGTGTGTGTGTGTTTGTGTGTGTGTGTGACTGAGATTCAAAATAGCAGCTGGCCACTATGAAGACAAAAGGCCCCCTGGAGTGGTGGGACCATGTGGCTGAGATCACATGTATGTGTTAAGTTTGTGGAGATGAGTGTGTGAGGTGTTGGTGCCAGGTTAAAGAAAGTAGTTAGATGCATGCAAAGAAAATGAAAAGCCTAACAGAACTAACATTAACTTTCAAATAACAAGTAACACGTGTTGCGTTGTTGACGTGCTGACGTATTGCGGTGAGCGTATTGTGTCACCTCCTTGTTTTGAACTCTTCTCTTTTTCGTCTCTCCCTATTCTGCTAATATCTGACTCACTGAAGCTAATTTTGAGTCACACTCACAGTTTTACTATTCCTTACACTCACCTCTCCCTCTCTTAGCGACTCATTTGCTAAATCACTGTGATTTACACACTATCCGTGTTAGCTTAGCAACTTAGCATTAGCAGCTAACAATGGCTTCTAATAAGTGCTATACAAATGCAGTTATTATTATTATTATTATATTCTCCCCTGCTTTGTACCATTAAATGGATTCATTTTCAGATCTTCTGTCAGTTGTTTAGAAGATCTTGTTTCTGTGTGTCACATAATTTATCAGGCTCTGTAAATTCATTTTTGGAAGTCTCTATGCCAATCTAACAAATTGGCCCCCCTCTATGGCCAAATACCAGATGGCCCTGGAATGTCTGGATGTTCTTTATTAAAGTCACTGATAAGATCCAAGTCCATAATAAAACTGTCCGGAACCCACTGGCGTTCTTCAGGTCCATACCCCACCCAGTCCACCAGGAGTTTCCTGCCCTGGCCCCTTTTACGCACCGCCAGCATGGTGTACACCGGCCCTCCATCGACCATACGGGGAGAAGGGGGTGATTTGGTAGCTGGAAACAGAGCACTCTCCTTGACCGGCTTAATTTTGCTGACGTGGAATGTGGGATGTACTCGGAGGGACCGAGGCAGACGAAGACGCACAGCCTCTGGATTGATAATCCTGGTGATGGGGAACGGACCGACGAAGCGTGGAGCCAGTTTGCGCAACTCCACCTGAAGAGGCAGTTCTTTGGCCGCGAGCCAGACTCGCTGGCCAGGCTGGTAGACAGGAGCCGGTCTCCTGCTGCGATCTGCAGCTCTCTTAACTCTGTCCCCTTGACGTATAAGAGTCTGTTGCGCTGCAGCCCAGATAGGGCATGGGCTGATGGGACAGACACCTCAGGTTCGGACTCAGAAAAGATCGGGGGTTGGTAACCAAAAACACACTTAAAAGGGGACATACTGGTGGCTGAGGTGGGAAGGGAATTATGGGCGTACTCGACCCATGTCAGGTCGAGTACGCCCATAATTCGCCCATAACTCCATGACGCGGGGAAAACCCCCGCGTCATGGAGTGGCACCGATGACACCGATGGTGTTACGCCCCGTTGCCGGGGAAAATATAAAGTAAAAAAGGTGGAAAGAAACTACACAAGCACGACGAGTTAGCAGCCAGTGTGTATTCGTCAGTCAGCCATCCTGCTTCTCCTTCAACACGGGAACAGACATCAACAATCAATCGCCGTGCAGCACATTCGCCACGGACTTAATAAAAGAAAATAAAACACAATTGCAGTTACAGAAATACTTATGCAAGTCATATTTGATCAAAGGTAAGTACAAAGTTGTAAACAAAAATGATATAAAATAAAGTGTTTTATCTATAAGTGCAGTCCTGTCTCTGTTGTTGTTTCAATACCTGCGAGGCAAAAGCAGTTGAACACTGAATAGATGATCGATCATCATTTTAACCTCTTTTAACTCAAGACACTTGAAAACAATTAATTATTATTCTTTTTTAACTCACTCTTTCTAATGAACTGCTATCTTAGCATATGAAAATCATGAACATGAATTATTATTATTTTCATTCATTTTATCTTATTTTAAACACATGAAACATTTTATTATCCGGTATTATAATCATGACAGTCTTTTTAAACACATTTTGCCATTAATTATTATTATTCTACTCAGTCATAAGCTCTTGGTTAACCCATGTTCACTATTACAACCATGACAATGGCACCGATGAGTTTACAGATCTCCTTCCAGAACCGCGAGATAAACTGGGGCCCCCCGATCTGACACGATGTCCTGTCAGAATCTGTGAATCTTAAAAACATTGTTCATCATAATTTCGGCCGTTTCTTTGGCTGAGGGCAATTTGGGCAAAGCTATAAAGTGAACCATTTTAGCGAATGTCTACGACTGTTAAAACCGTGGTGTACAGACAAAGTCCATAGAAATTTCCGCCCACGGCCGGGACGGAATAGGAAGAGGCTACAACAAGCCTGCGCGGGTTCTGGAGGAGTTCTTATTCCTGGCACAGACTGGACACGCCTCAACGTACTCCCGCACTTCCAGCTCCATGGACGGCCACCAGAACCGCTGTGTGATGGCGAATATGGTCCGTCGTACGCCCGGATGACAGGTGAGCAGAGACGAGTGAGCCCAGTGAATCACCTGTGGGCGCAGATCAACAGGAACATACAGACGGTTCTCAGGGCACCCACTAGGTGGCGGGGTCTCACCATTCGCTTGCTTCACCTCGGCTTCTATGTGCCAGGATACCAACCCCACCACACGGATAAGTGGAAGGATAGGCTCGGGATCCGTGGCAACAGGCTCGGGGCTGAATAGGCGGGACAGGGCGTCAGGCTTAGTGTTTTTGGACCCCGGTCTGTAAGATAAGGAAAAATTTAATCTGTTAAAAAACAATGAACAGCGAGCTTGACAGGAATTTAATCGTTTAGCTCCTTTTATATACTGCAGGTTATCAGTCCAAACCAAGAACGGGTGTTGTGCCCCCTCCAGCCAATGCCGCCACTCCTCCAACGCCACCTTCACCGCCAACAGTTCACGATTTCCAACGTCGTAGTTCCGCTCAGCTGCCTTCAAGCGTCGGGACAGGAAGGCGCAGGGATGCAGCTTGTTGTCCACCTCGGCTCGCTGGGATAAGACGGCCCTGATCCCCTCGTTAGATGCATCTACTTCCACCACAAACTGGTGAGAGGGATCGGGAAGCGTGAAGATAGGCGCCATGGTGAACCGCCCCTTCAGCTCTCGGAACGCTGCGTCCACGTCAGCGAACCAGCGGAATGACACCTGCGGAAAAGTGAGAGCGTGGAGAGGAGCTGCTATTGCGCTAAAGCCTCTGATAAACCGCCTGTAAAAGTTAGCGAAACCTAGGAATTGCTGCACTTTCTTGCGGCTATCAGGTGTTGGCCACTTGGCTACAGCGCTCACTTTAGCTGGGTCCATCTTAACCCTTCCAGGGGCTACGATAAAGCCCAGGAAGGAGATGGTATCGGCATGAAATTCACTCTTTTCTGCTTTCACATGTAACTTATTAGCTAGAAGATGTTGCAGAACGAGCTTAACGTGTCTCTGGTGGGTTTCCACGTCGGGAGAGTAAATAAGAATATCATCTAGATATACATAAACAAACTGATCTAAAAAGTCTCTTAAAATATCATTAATCAAAGCTTGGAACACTCCTGGGGCATTGGTGAGACCAAACGGCATCACTAAATACTCACTTGGTGTGTTGAAACCAGTTTTCCACTCATCCCCCTCCCGAATGCGGATAAGGTGGTATGCGTTTCGCAGATCCAACTTGGTGAAGATCTGCACTTGTTGTATTTGATCAAACACTGACGTCATGAGGGGGAAGGGTTATCTATTCTTGACTGTGACTACGTCAGTCGGAGGTCACAAAAATCAATATTGATTTGGTGTGTACATATGCAAAGAGAATGTCGGACTCCGTAATTTTTCTCTGGACCCCTGCCTAATGTTTCCAGTGATGACATGTACAGCCGCATGTCATCCTTTCACCGCTGGCTGTCGAGGTGGTGTCCAAATAACAACGTGGGCTTCGTAGATAATTGGCGCACTCTTTGGGGGAAACCTGGTCTGATTAGGAGAGATTGTATTCATCCCACTTGGAATGGAGCAGCTCTCATATCTAGAAACATGACAACGTTTGTTAGACAGTCCACACCGTGACAATCCAGAGTTGAGACCAGGAGGCAGAGTCGCAGTCTTACACGCTTCTCTGCGCTTCTCTGCGCTTCTATTTGAACAGTCATCCTCACAATATCCTATAGAAACTGTGTCTGCCCCCGACACCCTAAATTCATTAAATCAAAAGCAAACAGGACAGGAATAATATATTCAAACCTAATAAAAGTTAACACAGCCAATATACCTGTAACAAAACACAGAATTATAAAAGGCGGTTTATTAAATATCAGGTCACTCAATCAAAAATCATTACTTATTAATGACCTGATTACCGATCACCAAATCGATCTATTATGTTTAACAGAAACCTGGCTGCAAGATGGAGAATATGTAGGCTTAAATGAAACGAAGCCCCCAACCTATACTAATACTCATACTTCTCGAAGCACAGGCAGAGGTGGAGGGGTTGCAGCAACCTCTAAATCTGACCTATCTATCAACCCTCGACCGAAAGAAAGTTATAACTCCTTTGAAAATCTTATAATCAGCCTCATCCATCCAAGCCTGAAATCACATAGAAATTCTGACTAAGGGGCAGGCGGACGATATATGATAACTAGATGAATTGGTTTATCTGAATTCTCTGAATTTCTATCAGAACTAGTTCTTAGGACAGATAAAATAATTATAGTAGGTGATTTCAACATTTATGTAGATGTTGCCAACGACAGCCTTAGTTCAGCTTTCAAATCAATAATAGCGATTGGTGTCATTCAACATGTGAATAAACTCACCCACTGTCTGAATCACACTCTTGATCTTGTTCTGACATATGTCATAGACATTGAAAATGTAATAATATTTCAACAGAACCCTCTTCTGTCCGACCATTTTTTAATTACATTTAAATTTAGAATTACTAATTACACTGATTCTGGACAGAAACTCTATTATAGTCTGTGTTTATCTGATAAAACTGAATACATTTTAAGAACTGCTTCCTTCTACACTTACCTCTCAGCCATGTGTCAGTACAATACAGGAAAGTTATCAAAACTTTACCCCCACACTAGTTGATAACTTAGTTAATAGTACAGCAGCTTCATTAAAAACAATCCTTGACGCTGTCGCCCCTCTAAAAAAGAAGAAGGCAAATCAGAGGAGATCAGCTCCGTGGTATAATTCTCAGACACGTGTTCTAAAACAGACATCACGGAAACTAGAGAGGAAGTGGCGTTCCACCAATAAACATGACTTTTACCTAGCCTGGAAGAATAGCTTGATATATTACAAGAAAGCACTTAGAAATGCCAGAACCTCCCAGGTTTCTCTTCAGCACTGTAGCCAGGCTGACAGAAAGTCACACCTCTACTGACCCATCTATTCCTCTAACCCTGAGAAGCAATGATTTCATGAGCTTCTTTACAAATAAAATTATAACCATCAGGGATAAAATCCACCACCTCCTCCCAATGAATAGCACATACATAGAAACATTGTCTGGTCCTGAAACCATAGAACCAGATTTATGTTTGAACCAATTTTCTTCTATTGACCTTCCTGAACTGACCTCATTAGTTTCATCATGTAAACCAACAACTTGTCAATTAGACTCTGTCCCAACTGGACTTTTTAAGGAAGTTGTCCCCCTGATTGACAGTTCCATATTAAATGTCTTTGTTGACAGGCTATGTACCACAAGCTTTTGAGGTAGCTGTTATTAAACCTCTGCGTAAAAAGCCTACACTTGACCCAGAGGTTTTAGCTAATTACAGAGCCATATCAAACCTGCCCTTCATTTCAAAAATCTTAGAAAAAACAGTTGCTAACCAGCTGTGTGATTTCTTAGATAGTAACGATTTGTTGGACAAATTCCGGTCAGGATTTAGAAGTCACAGTCAGTCACCCATCCTCCCACTTCTCAGTCAGTCTCCCAGCCTTCCACCTCTCAGTACTTTTCCATGGACTCCGCCTCTGCCTCATCTGCCAGCCAAGCCACACCCTCTCACAATCCAACACAGCTGCTCCTCATCACCTGCAATCAAGCCCAGTATATATTCACCAGCTCCACTCTCAGTCAGTGCCAGATTGTTCTACGCCTTCATGCAAGACTTTCCAGCAGTTATCTCCGGACTGATTCTTCGTTGCCGACCCTGCCTGTTCCTGACTAACCTGCCTCGTCCGAAACCTGGTAATCACCTCTGCCTTCCGTCCCTGACCAAGTCTTCTGCCTGTTGCTATCTGACCAAGTCGTCGGCCTGTTGCTGTCTGTATTGCCTGCCACCTGATCTGCTAAGAGCTGACAATAAAGACTGTTACCAACTGTCCATGCTTGTTGTGCTGCATTTGGGTTCAAAACCATACCCGTTACATTAGAATCCATCACAGCACAGAAACAGCACTATTGAAAGACCTTTTTAAGGCATCAGATGATGGACTTGTCTCTGTGCTCGTCCTGTTGGATCTTAGTGCAGCATTTGACACCACAGATCATAAGATCCTGTTATAGAGACTAGAACAACATATAGGGATCAGAGGAACTGCACTAGACTGGTTTAAATCATATTTATCAGATAGATTTCAATTTGTTAATGTCAACAATGACCCCTCCATGCACATGCAAGTTAGTCATGGAGTTCCACAAGGTTCTGTCCTTGGACCGATATTCTTCACCTTATATATACTCCCCTTAGGCAACATCATGAGAAAGCACCACATACACTACCATTGTTACGCAGATGACACCCAGCTGTACATTTCTCTGAAGCATGATGAATCTAATCACTTAGTTCAACTTCAGGAATGTCTCAAGAACATCAAGGCCTGTAATTCCTTATTATCAGGATGCCCCGGGAAGACTGTAAAGTCTCCAGTTGGTCCAAAATGCCACAGCACGAGTGCTGACAGGAGCTCTAAGGAGAGATCATATTCCTGTCTTAGAAAATGTAGAAACAAAGAGAGATAGATTTTATGTTTTTTTACAGTATTCACTCTGGTACCTTATTCACATTAAATGAATGTCTTTATCATTGTGACTGCCTCTGTCCTCCATCAGCATAACTCTCTCTCTAGCCGAGCAGAGAACGGTTTTATCTTGAGTAAAGGCCAGCAGGTAAGCCAAGGTGAGATGTCTGACTGAGGACAGAGGCACATTTACATTTGACATCCGTTAGCTGTAATGCTAAATTATATAATTGATGCTTTGCGGCTCAGAACATCTTCACGTAATCTTTAACTCACATTTACACACCTTGCTTTTCAGCTCATGAGTTCGTCCCACTGCGTCACTTACCGGTGTGAGTTTTACTGTTTATAGAAACATATGTGCTACACATAAAGTGCATTGGTGCTAGTAGCAAATCTCTACTGGCTACCGTAAGCTAGTTTAGTTAAGTTAGCCTTGACAAGAATCCAATGCTATGTGATTTGGAAAACAGACTCACCGAGGTGGCATGTGGTAGCCCTGTGGCGGTTGCTGTTGCTGTTGCCGTCGATGTGGAAAAATTTTGGATTGCTGCCAGAACGGCTCTGCCGATATTCTCCGCTAACGCAGATTCACTCATCGACATGTTTGCAGAGCGACCATGGCCGACAGGAGAGTGTACCGGGTGGAGGCGGGCGAACATGACAGATCAGTCAAAGTGCGCCCCCTTGTGGCTGGCTATAGTGGCTACAGGTCATAAATCCCGCATTCTTCATAAAAGTGACACTAAAAACTCAAAGTACTCTTCAAATAAAGTTTCTGCATACGTGTTTGTTATTTTATGTAGTTATTAACACGATATTCCATGTCCAAGAGTCCATTTCCCCGGATAAGTTGGGTTTTATTTGTTATTTGCCACTATAAACACACTCTGACCTCCTCGAGCTTTTATTTTGGTACTTCCTGTTACCGGCATTTGAATTTGCATATTAGTTAAATATTTAGTTTCACCCGAAACATTTAGATTTAACATTTAGATTTAGATTCAGATTTAACTTTTAGATTTAACATTTTGATTTAACATTTAGATTTTGATTTAACATTTAGATTTAACATTTAGATTTAGATTCTGATTTAACATTTAGATTTAACATTTAGATTTGGATTTAGATTTAACATTTAGATTTAACATTTAGATTTGGATTTAGATTTAACATTTAGATTTGGATTTAGATTTAACATTTAGATTTAGATTTAACATTTAGGTTGCAGATTTAGATTTAAATTTAACATTTAGATTTAGCATTTAGATTTAGCATTTAGATTTAACATTTAACATTTAAGTGTAACATTCAACATTTGGATTTAAATATTTAAAATATCTCTAAGTTGACAAATATTGTTGTAAATGTGCAAAAAAGTGACTCTCAAAAATTCACACCAGTTTTTTAAACATGGTTTGAAGCTAAATGTGACAAAATGTTGCTGTTATTTTCAGCGTGAGCTGCTTTACAAACGGCACCCCATATCTAGAGGGGCTTGATTTTACATGCCTACAGTAGTATCAAAACTCTTCCTGTCGTAATGACAAGGTTCATGTTCTACATAACACCTGAAGGGCAAACCCTCCATCTGACCTCAGGGACCAAAGTGTATGTGTGGCTGTGGCTGTGGCTGAGGAGAAGAGCGGTCGTCCTCCAACCAGAATGTCATTGGTTCGATCACAGTCTTCTCCATCTGTATGCCAAAGTGTCCTTGGGCAAGATACTGAACCCTGAATGGCCCCTCATATGAATGGGTAAAAGGCAAACTGTCCTGTAAAAGCTCTTTGAGATTGAGCCAGCTGCTGGGTTTAAACAACATATCGCAGTGTGACAATGTTTTGTGTCTGACGACAGGCTAGCTTTCCCGGTCAACTTAGCCAAGTTAGCTAGCTAACACTTCAGTGTCCTTACTGAACTGCTGTTAGCTACAAGTTAGCTGCTACTTCACTGATTCACACAGGCCAAAAGATATTTTAGATTAAAAATAAAGGAGATTAGGTCGTCAATTATATTCAATCTGAAGTGGTTCACCAGAGGTTAGGTTGACAGATGTGATGGTTCTTTACATGAGAGGTAAACAGCAGTGAGGAAGTGGAGCTCTAACGCAACGTAAACTTGGCAAACACTCCTGAAACACCAGCTAGCTGAGGAGCTAACACTGACAGCAGTGTATAAACACGGATGAAGCTGGGTGGTTACAGACTTAATGGAGGTATACGGTGTCATGTGAGAGAACGCCACCCACTAAACCTTTACATCTGGTTCGAAGGGATTTTATTCAGGCACAGTTTGAAAGCTGCTGTCAGAGATTATATTCGGAGATTACCATTTCCTGCTCTGGATGAAAATTGGCGACAGTCATAACCTAATAACTTCAGACTATTAAATTGGTTGATCTTATTTTATCAGCATGTAAACACCAAATCCAGAATGCAATTCAAGGTCTCAGTATTGAATTAGCTGGTTTGATACTAGTCGTTCTGGAAATGATCACGTTCGAGTGTTATTGTCATGACTTTTTCTTCTAATCAGAAATGAGGCCTCACCCCACATGTTTTTTTCCATGCACTATGTTATATCATACCTATAGTGTTTCATTTGTTTTATGCCAGAAACTAATTTGAAAGTCATTGTTGGTCAGTAAAATGCTTTGGCCCTAAGTGAAACATTGTAAATATCTGGTGGAGTACACTGAAATACTGGAGCATACCCTGAATACAGTTTTTCACATGTCCATGATGCCACAACTAGATCTCTTGTACCTCTTGTCTAAAGTGCACACACATAGCAACTCGTGTTGGGGAATATCATTCGATACAATCTGACACCAGTGGCGCACACGCACATATAAATGCAGATACATTAGACAGATGAAATAGTCAAAGTTCACTGTCTGATTGGCAGATGCCCCCTCCACCTCGTTTCTCCCTGTGAGCTTCTCTTTGCAGGAACTGTTGAGTTACTCTATAATTTTGTCAGGTCTCAAACTTACTCTGTAAAGAGCCATGGCATCATCTATATTGTGAATTTGCATCATCAAGCAAACATTTCTGGTTGATATTATTTTTTTCAAAAAGAGTTTAATTCCACATATTGAAAAAGCAGGAGATGAAATGATTGTGGCCATAATAGGTTTCCAGAGTTTTGTTAAGTGTTTCCTGACAGTGTTTCATGGATCCATACCTCACACCATCTTAAAACTCTCATCCTGTCCTATTTCATCATTGTGCTTGACAAGCACTGCTTGTACACCAATCAAGCTCCTCACCCTGCAGGGTTGTTTTTGCTCTGAATGCACAGAATCAATAACAGAGTACATGTCTTTCTTCATTCTTTCAGATGGCTGCAATCAGAAAGAAACTAGTGATAGTCGGTGATGGAGCCTGCGGCAAAACCTGTCTCCTCATAGTGTTCAGCAAAGATCAGTTCCCTGAGGTCTATGTGCCCACTGTGTTTGAAAACTATGTGGCAGATATTGAGGTGGATGGTAAACAGGTAAGCTGTTTATTATAATGTCACATTTCTTTCTTTTTGTCATGAGTCAATTAACACAGCATAGGGTGTGTAGACTGAGCCTCAGACCCTGAAGGTTTGTTTCATAATGTAACCTGAGCAGCACTTGGTTTTTAAGGATGATACTATGTTGGACAGTTAAAAACAAAAAATGCTAACAATATATCAAATGTTAGTAATATGTTTTAAACTAATGCTTGTGCAATGCTTCATCTTTTTTGTCCATGATAAATGAACATAGAGACGCTATTTTTAAATGATAAACTTGTTTGTGAAATTCTGTCATTTCATCTCACTTATCTCTAAACATGTACACTGATACCAACACATCTGGAAGAAGGTAACATTGGGTTGTATATTGGCCTGGCGGATTTGTCCATAGACTTAATTTCCCTTTGGGGATGAATAAAGTAATCTATGAATAAAGTAATCTATCTAGACATATATACACAGTATGTAGAATCCACATTGACCGCTGGATCAAACGTCCACGTTGCCATCCAATTGGGCGAAATATTTTCAAGAAAATGTTTTAAGATTAAAAGTGCCTCTGGATTTTAGTTTAGTTGTATTTCAAAGCTTCTCCCTCACCCAGAATCTGCCTGATGTCTGAATCTGAATACTTTTCCTGATTTTGAGCCATGGCTTTTAAACCTGATAATAAATCACCAGTTTGACATTTTGATGGATTTTTAACAAATTGAACAAAGCTCAATAATAACTTGTTTAACCTGTACATCAACAGAAATGAAAAATTGACTGTTGTGTACTGGAACAATTTTTTGTCAAACA
Source organism: Paralichthys olivaceus (assembly GCF_024713975.1). Taxonomy (NCBI): domain Eukaryota; kingdom Metazoa; phylum Chordata; class Actinopteri; order Pleuronectiformes; family Paralichthyidae; genus Paralichthys; species Paralichthys olivaceus. The sequence continues at coordinate 2,437,651 of NC_091098.1, forward strand.
ACTGTTCTATCCAACCTTTCTGCTGTTTTCCTGGTTGTCTTTGAATCTATCTCATGTTGTCAGAATCTAGGGCACAAACCTTGTAACTGAGCCCTGTAGCATTTAATTGTGATGCAGATATGGTGGTGTTGTGAAGTATGTAAGCATTAATGTCCTCGACCCCTGTAGGTGGAGCTGGCTCTCTGGGACACAGCAGGACAGGAGGACTATGACCGGCTGAGGCCTCTCTCCTACCCAGACACAGATGTCATCCTCATGTGTTTCTCCATCGACAGCCCCGACAGCCTAGGTGAGATTTCTTTCCTGCCATTGGTTTTGACAAATGTACCATTTGCTCCACATTCAACATGGACACTTTGTGCCCGATGCAGAGAATATTCCAGAGAAGTGGACTCCAGAGGTCAAACACTTCTGTCCCAATGTGCCTATTATTCTGGTGGGAAACAAGAAAGACCTGCGGAATGATGAACACACCCGTCGAGAGTTAGCCAAGATGAAACAGGTGAGTGAGGCCTGTACTTAACTGTGCTCATTCTGCAGCTTATACAAATTCAAACCTATGGGGGTTTGTTTAGACTGAATTTCATTATAATCCCAAAGGTTACTTATCTCAAAATGCATCAAATTGACTGAGTTAATCATGGGAAACTGTTTGTGAAACTGTAAGAGTGAGGAGTCCTCCATTTTCTGCACTTTTGGTTCTCACTGCAAAGCTATACAAGATAGTAAATGTTTATCTGCACACTCTAGTAACAATCAGGTTTGACAAGGTGGAATATTCTCACCAGTCCACTTCACTCTGTATATGGATGGTCTCTCCAAACAGTTAATAGAGTTAAGGACTGGCTGTATGGTGGGGATAGCATTGTTAACCCTTAGGGCACCTTCTGGACATCTTTGGCCATTTAAGTTTTCTTTTTTTGATAATTCTCACTGTGTTAATGCATATGACTCGGGACTTTCAAAAGATGTGTATTTTCTGCAGATTTTAAAATTTGTGTAAAAAAATACAACCTTTTATCACCTTTGTGGCACAAAAAAAAGCCCCATTGGAACCCATTTTAACTGCTTTTTATCTCTTTGCCATGAAACCATAAAATCATGCATTACACATTTTTATTATTTCATTCTGAAGTCCTGGCTTCAAAGTTATATTTTATATATTGACCCATTTTCCATCATTTGGCATAAAGGTAAAATACATAGTATTTCCTGTAGTGGCACTATTTCTGTATAATGGAACCCATAAACCTAATGTATGCAAGTGAAATGATGTGTGAAACCTACATTTTGCTGTGAATATCTGTATGAGTTACAGCATGCTAAGCTTTCACTGTAACTGTGTATGTGTAAGTGTGTTTGTGCATCTGTGTGTTGCTAATCAGCAAAATAATTATGCAAAAATGATGTTAGTGAACATCAGTGACATATGCCAGGCTCTGTTAACCTTCCAAAAATAATGACATTATCATGTAGTCAAGGGAAAATATGACATTTTCTGTGTTTTGTTTTTATATAGTTAGCATAAAAACCGATGGTGTCAAACTGGAGTTGAAATAATAAAAATGAATGAATATTTGGTATTTATGATCAGGGCTGATGTTTAATACAATTAATTCATTAAAAGGGAAAAAAATATTTATATATATGTAAAGTTTATAACAGCATTTTTGGCCACGAAATGATTTAGTTGTCTTGTCTCCTCACAGTGCTGGTTTACAGCAACTGTACAAGCCTATGACATGTTTAAAAAGAGTGTTGGATCCAGAGACTTAATTTTCTCTCATTCTATTGAACAGGCCGAGTACTAAAGAAAGAACCAAGTGAAATATCTAGGTCACATCATTATGAATGATTTCTGTGATTCTGACGAGGTGCAGCATCGGTGCTGTAAACTCTATGCACAAGCCAACATATTCACTGCATGTATCAGCTGCTAGAAAGATAGAAAGATGTGAAGAGATCAAACCATCAAGTCATCCCATTGAACTTATTTTCTTTTTTGATTTTGCCACACAGGAACCAGTGAAGTCTGATGAGGCGAGGGAAATGGCTAACCGGATCAATGCTTTTGGTTACTTGGAGTGCTCGGCCAAGACGAAGGATGGCGTGAGGGAGGTGTTTGAGATGGCCACCAGGGCAGCACTGCAGGCCAAGAGAAGAGGCAAGAAAAGCGGCTGCTGCCTTTTATAGAGTGTCAGGTGACGCAGGATCAGGAGGGAAGGAGGGAAATAAACACGGCTAAGAAAAACATCCCTGTGCCTGTTTCCACCAAGGTAGGCACAGTTGACTGGGGAGTTGTAGGGATGAAACCAGGCTAAAGAAAAAAAGGAAGGTGAAATGCTATGGAAAAGGGGAATACATGTATATACATTTAAGTTCGACATTATAGCTTTTAGCTTTCAAATAGAAATACTGTAATCTCGAGTTTAGGACTCAATAAAGCTGAAATTAAGAGAACATGACGAGAAGGGAACATCTCTCCTGCTCATACTCTTACTCCAGTACAGTAAGCTCCTCTGTGGCTGGTGGTCGAAATCAGACGAATGCCTGCCTAACTAACTGTTGGAAGACTTCCGTGGCTTGCAGTGTGACTGTGCTTGTCTTTCATTCTGTATGTTTTTCACTCTCCTTAAATTCCAAAGTTAGAACTAACAAACTTTTTATGGACTCGCTTTTCTTTTTTATGAACCTGTGATATTTCATACAATTTTCAATTAAAAAGCAGAGTTTAATTGTTTGCAGTTAAGTATAAAAACATAATGAGACCAACGACCATGAGTGTTTTATACCTGCTTGTTAATTAATAAAAGTTGACTGAGTTAACTTGGCCTTAAAGTGACAAAACTCTGTAAAATTCAGAATAGAATTCAAGATCCTGCTCCTCACATTTAAAGCCCTTAACAATCAAGCCCCTTCATATATAAAAGAGTTCATAACACCATATTATCCAAACAGATCACTTCGTTCACAAAACACAGGCTCTCTTGTGGTTCCAAGAGTCTGTAAGAGTAGAACAGGAGGTAGAGCATTCAGCTACCAGGCTCCTCTCCTGTGGAACCAGCTCCCACTCTGGGTTCAGGAAGCAGACACCATCTCTTACAGTTAAACTTAAAACGTTCCTCTTTGACAAAGCCTATAGTTAGTTCTGGATCAGGTGAGTCCTGAACCATCACTTAGTTATGCTGCTATAGGTCTAGACTGCTGGGGGAACTCCCATCATGCACTGAGGACCTCTCCACTTCTCTCTGTCTCTCTGCCCCCCCACATTCATTCATTTATTTATTTTAATACATGTCAATGACTAGTTCACTTTGTACTCCCATAGTCTCTCTCTCTCTTTCTCTCTCTCATTTCAGATGTCTCTGACCCCGGAACCTCAGGACAACAACTTTACCATTATTACTATTATTAATTACAATATCTCAGTAATTAATTATGATATGAATTGTGTCTGTTATCAATAATAATTAAATGTCTTAACACTGTTGTTTACATTTTAACTAGTCAGATCTAATACCTGATGGTGCTCAAGTGTTCCCGGTCTTTTATCGCTGCCGTTATTGCAGTTATTATTATTATTATATTCTCCCCTGCTTTGTAGCATTAAATTGATTCATTTTCAGATCCTCTGTCAGTTGTTTAGAGGATCTTGTTTTTGTGTGTCACATAATTTATCAGGCTCTGTAAATTCATTTTTGGAAGTCTCTATGCCAATCTAACAAATGCAGCAAAAACAAATTTACTAAACAAATCCTTGCATTTTCAATCATGAGGACGTACACACCAGCCAATTAAAAACATATTACTATAATGTCACTGCTGTCCACATTCACATTAAATAGATTATATTTGATCATCAATTGTATTGTTTCAAGTAGTGGTGTCATTTCTTCAAAATAAAATAAACTGAGCTGCCAACAGTCAACCCTCAGAAGACAATGCATTTCAAGCAGAGGTTGAATCCTTGCCGAAGGTGGATGAAATGAATTTCGCATCACTTCCTAAAGGCATCTCCAAACAGGACAGAAGTGAGAGAGAGGAGATTCAGTTTAATAATTATTTAATAATAATAATAACATTTATTTTATGGATTTTACTCTATTTTATTTTTCACTTGAACACAGAGTTAAAAAGACAACATTTTTTGGCTGGTATGTATATATGTAATGTATATGTAAAGTACAAGGTGACATATTGCATTTCTTTGTGACACTGTATATTCACAGAATCACTTCCTGTTTATCAATTTGACCTCAAAGCTAAATGTTTTTGTTTTGATGCAGTTTGATGTTTGAATTTCAAAAAGCTGTGAACTATGGCCTGAAGGTTGTGTCAATGGCTTAACAGACCTGAAATAGCCGCAGTGTTATGTATGTAAAAATAACATCATTCAAACCTATTCAAAGCCACACACGTGAACAGTAAATAAGCAAGTTCTGTTTCATCTCATGTAAATATTGAATATAAAATCTTTATGCAGATAAACCAGGTAGGATGAATGAAAACGTAACACTACATCCTAGACTGTTAATAAAAAGCTGTGCACACTACGTCCAACACGCAAACGATAAAAAGGCCTGGAGTTTTTCTGTTTCACTACTATTAACATTTGCTTTATTCTATGTAACATGTTTACAAACCAAGGTAACAGTTATTTGGGGTATTTTTTCAACCAGGGATTAGTTAGAGATATTGCAGGGAGAAATGGAACAGTCAGGAGCAACCCTTATGAGCTGTTAGATGAAGAGGTGCAGTCAACAGGCCACACATCTCAGTTTTCTCAGCCAGGCAACCAATTCTTTTCACTTTGTGCGACTATTAACAGACTTGTCAACTTCAACAGGAAATCAGATCACAGTTGGACACATAAATGGTAAATGGTTGTATTTATATAGCGCTTTTCTAGTCTTGAAGACCACTCAAAGCGCTTTACACTACAGTTTTCCATTCACCCATTCACACACACATTCATACAGAAATCTCAGCATGAATAGGAATAAAGTGACCGAAAGCAATGGACCGCTTCTAACGTTCAATCAATCAATGGATGATATTAATTTCCCACCACTACAAAGAGAGATCTATAAACCAGACAGAAGTGAAATTGGGGAGAATAATAAGACAACTACATCTAAAAAGAAGAAGAAGAACATAATAGCAAGAGTTGTATATGGAATTCCCGTCATTAGACCTGAAGTGAAAAGGAAAGTGCAGTCTCCCCCAAAGAGAAAAAAGGGACTTGTATATCACCGTTCATTTCCAGCATGTCAGGAAACAAAGGCAACAAACATGCCTGTCCTGAGGGTGGACTCAGCAGAGATGAATAAGGACGAGATTGTCCTGAGGAAAGAGACAACAAAGACAATTGAAGACCAGACTGTCCTGAGGAAAGAGACAATTGAAGACCAGACTGTCCTGGGGATGGAGGAAGAGGCAAAAGTGTTTCAGCCTCCATCTCCACAGGCAGAGGCATCGACTTCTCAGTCCACAGGAACACAGTTTGCTGGGACAGCTGATGTTTCTGCACACACAGAGGCATCTGCATTTGAAGTGAAAAGGAAAGTGCAGTCTCCCCCAAAGAAAAAAAAAGGAAGTTGTATATTGCCTTCCATTTCCAGCATGTCAGGAAACAAAGGCAACAAACATGACTGTCCTGAGGGTGGACTCAGCAGAGATGAATAAGGACGAGATTGTCCTGAGTATAAAGTCAGAAGAGATATATGAAGAAAAGATTATCCCGGTGACAGAGTCAGCAGAGACAATTGAAGACGAGACTGTCCTGATGAAAGAGACAATTGAAGACCAGACTGTCCTGAGGAAAGAGACAATTGAAGACCAGACTGTCCTGGGGATGGAGGAAGAGGCAAAAGAGTTTCAGCCTCCATCTCCACAGGCAGAGGCATCGACTTCTCAGTCCACAGGAACACAGTTTGCTGGGACAGCTGATGTTTCTTCACACACAGAGGCATCTGCATTTGAAGTGAAAAGGAAAGTGCAGTCTCCCCCAAAGAAAAAAAGGGAAGTTGTAAATTGCCTTCCATTTCCAGCATGTCAGGAAACAAAGGCAACAAACATGCCTGTCCTGAGGGTGGACTCAGCAGAAATGAATAAGGACGAGATTGTCCTGAGTATAAAGTCAGAAGAGATATATGAAGAAAAGATTATCCCTAGGACAGAGTCCGCAGAGACAATTGAAGACCAGACTATCCTGAGGGAAGAGACAACAAAGACAATTGAAGACCAGACTGTCCTGAGGAAAGAGACAATTGAAGACCAGACTGTCCTGGGGATGGAGGAAGAGGCAAAAGTGTTTCAGCCTCCATCTCCACAGGCAGAGGCATCGACTTCTCAGTCCACAGAAACAGAGTTTGCTGGGACAGCTGATGTTTCTGCACACACAGAGGCATCTGCATTTGTGTCTGCATCTGTGCCTAAGTTTGAATCTGGCAGTGGGGTTGATTTGACTACACATGCCTACTCTGAACTCTTGAATCGGCTCCTGTATGAGAAGCTCATGAAAATGATCGCTCAGGTACATGAAAATGATGACCTCGTCAGAAAGGCAAAGGATATGGAGCGAAAAATTGTATATATTTATGCCACTAAAGTGGGTCTAGGGAAGGAAGTTTCACAACTGAGGATGCTTCAGTCAAGTGGTAGCCAAAAGGTCAGTGACCTTGAGAGAGCTGTCCAAACTGAAAGAGAGAAAACAATGGAGAAAGAGACATGCCTCGCCAGAGAGATTGAGGAAACATCCAAAATCCAAACCTCCCTGGTTCAAGCCCATGACCAACTGGAAAAGTCAAGATGCCTTTGGGAGCATGAGAAGTCCCAAATCTTGGCTACACATAGTCAGGAAACCTCCAGGCTCAAGGCAGCTCTGCTACAGGAACAGGAAGGAGGAAGGAAGGAAAGACACCAGTGGCAGTCGGAAATGTCCACAATTCAGGTGGCTCTCAACACCACTAAGGAAGCTGTGGAGGCAATGGAGGAGGATAAAGTAAAGTGGAGCGAGGAAATGATTAGGAGAATAACAATCCTAGAAGAGATGATAAAGGTGAAAGAGAGCAAATCAAAGAAACCGTCTTTGCTGAGACGATTTTTCCAGCTCTTTAAAAGAACCAGGAAAACAAACACTTGCACTTAATCACTGTTGTGACTATGTACTCATTAAACGTGGCACCATTAAATGGTGTTGTGGCAGTCGACCATGCCACGGGGTACCCACCACGACAGCCAGAGACGAACCAGTCCAACCATTGGGTGCTCAGCAACATCTTTTTATTTAATACAAAGAGAACTGACAGAACACTTAACTTAAAGGGTCCAGCACTTTCTGCTGGACCTTTAGCTTCGCCCAGTCTCTTCCCCAGTGTGTTCCACGAGGCAGCTCTGCTGCTGCCTTTTCAAGCATGAGGATCAATCAGCTAACAGCTCTCACCTGTGCTGACTGATCCTCTGTGGTGCAGGTGAAGGTGCTCTCCCAGCCCCTTCACCTCCACATACCTCCACTGTCAGATTCAGGACCGGGAGCTATCCGGCCTGAACTGCTCCCCCCCTTCCATCCGCCCAGGGGAGGAACCCACCCCACCAAAGGAGGCGCTCCGGGCGTCGAGCAGGTGGGCATCGCGGGATGCGGCGTCTCTCTGGCGGCCTGGAAGGTGGGCGCCGCCGCACAGGCACCTTGGACCCCGGAACAGGAGTGCGCCGCCGTCTGGGGGACCAATCCATAGAAGCAGGGTCGGCAGGCGTCGGCCTTTGTGTGTGTGGGATTGTGTTTCAGGGTTAAAAAAAAGTGCATCTAAAAAAATGAGTGTAAAAAGAATTTACCCTTGAGGGATCAATAAAGTATCTCTTCTCTTTCTTGACAGTATAGAGGTTGGCAAAATTCACACTTATGCAACATTAATAAAGACGTGTTTTAAAGAAAAACATTTATTATGAAAAAAATAAAAGTATAAACACACAAACTAACAAAAGGTGTACTTACTATATACAGATGTGTGTGTGTGTGTGTGTGTGTGTGTGTGTGTGTGTGTGTGTGTTTGTGTGTGTGTGTGACTGAGATTCAAAATAGCAGCTGGCCACTATGAAGACAAAAGGCCCCCTGGAGTGGTGGGACCATGTGGCTGAGATCACATGTATGTGTTAAGTTTGTGGAGATGAGTGTGTGAGGTGTTGGTGCCAGGTTAAAGAAAGTAGTTAGATGCATGCAAAGAAAATGAAAAGCCTAACAGAACTAACATTAACTTTCAAATAATAAATAACACGTGTTGTGTTGTTGACGTGCTGACGTATTGCGGTGAGCGTATTGTGTCACCTCCTTGTTTTGAACTCTTCTCTTTTTCGTCTCTCCCTATTCTGCTAATATCTGACTCACTGAAGCTAATTTTGAGTCACACTCACAGTTTTACTATTCCTTACACTCACCTCTCCCTCTCTTAGCGACTCATTTGCTAAATCACTGTGATTTACACACTACCCGTGTTAGCTTAGCAACTTAGCATTAGCAGCTAACAATGGCTTCTAATAAGTGCTATACAAATGCAGTTATTATTATTATTATTATATTCTCCCCTGCTTTGTACCATTAAATGGATTCATTTTCAGATCTTCTGTCAGTTGTTTAGAAGATCTTGTTTCTGTGTGTCACATAATTTATCAGGCTCTGTAAATTCATTTTTGGAAGTCTCTATGCCAATCTAACAAATTGGCCCCCCTCTATGGCCAAATACCAGATGGCCCTGGAATGTCTGGATGTTCTTTATTAAAGTCACTGATAAGATCCAAGTCCATAATAAAACTGTCCGGAACCCACTGGCGTTCTTCAGGTCCATACCCCACCCAGTCCACCAGGAGTTTCCTGCCCTGGCCCCTTTTACGCACCGCCAGCATGGTGTACACCGGCCCTCCATCGACCATACGGGGAGAAGGGGGTGATTTGGTAGCTGGAAACAGAGCACTCTCCTTGACCGGCTTAATTTTGCTGACGTGGAATGTGGGATGTACTCGGAGGGACCGAGGCAGACGAAGACGCACAGCCTCTGGATTGATAATCCTGGTGATGGGGAACGGACCGACGAAGCGTGGAGCCAGTTTGCGCAACTCCACCTGAAGAGGCAGTTCTTTGGCCGCGAGCCAGACTCGCTGGCCAGGCTGGTAGACAGGAGCCGGTCTCCTGCTGCGATCTGCAGCTCTCTTAACTCTGTCCCCTTGACGTATAAGAGTCTGTTGCGCTGCAGCCCAGATAGGGCATGGGCTGATGGGACAGACACCTCAGGTTCGGACTCAGAAAAGATCGGGGGTTGGTAACCAAAAACACACTTAAAAGGGGACATACTGGTGGCTGAGGTGGGAAGGGAATTATGGGCGTACTCGACCCATGTCAGGTCGAGTACGCCCATAATTCGCCCATAACTCCATGACGCGGGGAAAACCCCCGCGTCATGGAGTGGCACCGATGACACCGATGGTGTTACGCCCCGTTGCCGGGGAAAATATAAAGTAAAAAAGGTGGAAAGAAACTACACAAGCACGACGAGTTAGCAGCCAGTGTGTATTCGTCAGTCAGCCATCCTGCTTCTCCTTCAACACGGGAACAGACATCAACAATCAATCGCCGTGCAGCACATTCGCCACGGACTTAATAAAAGAAAATAAAACACAATTGCAGTTACAGAAATACTTATGCAAGTCATATTTGATCAAAGGTAAGTACAAAGTTGTAAACAAAAATGATATAAAATAAAGTGTTTTATCTATAAGTGCAGTCCTGTCTCTGTTGTTGTTTCAATACCTGCGAGGCAAAAGCAGTTGAACACTGAATAGATGATCGATCATCATTTTAACCTCTTTTAACTCAAGACACTTGAAAACAATTAATTATTATTCTTTTTTAACTCACTCTTTCTAATGAACTGCTATCTTAGCATATGAAAATCATGAACATGAATTATTATTATTTTCATTCATTTTATCTTATTTTAAACACATGAAACATTTTATTATCCGGTATTATAATCATGAAAGTCTTTTTAAACACATTTTGCCATTAATTATTATTATTCTACTCAGTCATAAGCTCTTGGTTAACCCATGTTCACTATTACAACCATGACAATGGCACCGATGAGTTTACAGATCTCCTTCCAGAACCGCGAGATAAACTGGGGCCCCCCGATCTGACACGATGTCCTGTCAGAATCTGTGAATCTTAAAAACATTGTTCATCATAATTTCGGCCGTTTCTTTGGCTGAGGGCAATTTGGGCAAAGCTATAAAGTGAACCATTTTAGCGAATGTCTACGACTGTTAAAACCGTGGTGTACAGACAAAGTCCATAGAAATTTCCGCCCACGGCCGGGACGGAATAGGAAGAGGCTACAACAAGCCTGCGCGGGTTCTGGAGGAGTTCTTATTCCTGGCACAGACTGGACACGCCTCAACGTACTCCCGCACTTCCAGCTCCATGGACGGCCACCAGAACCGCTGTGTGATGGCGAATATGGTCCGTCGTACGCCCGGATGACAGGTGAGCAGAGACGAGTGAGCCCAGTGAATCACCTGTGGGCGCAGATCAACAGGAACATACAGACGGTTCTCAGGGCACCCACTAGGTGGCGGGGTCTCACCATTCGCTTGCTTCACCTCGGCTTCTATGTGCCAGGATACCAACCCCACCACACGGATAAGTGGAAGGATAGGCTCGGGATCCGTGGCAACAGGCTCGGGGCTGAATAGGCGGGACAGGGCGTCAGGCTTAGTGTTTTTGGACCCCGGTCTGTAAGATAAGGAAAAATTTAATCTGTTAAAAAACAATGAACAGCGAGCTTGACAGGAATTTAATCGTTTAGCTCCTTTTATATACTGCAGGTTATCAGTCCAAACCAAGAACGGGTGTTGTGCCCCCTCCAGCCAATGCCGCCACTCCTCCAACGCCACCTTCACCGCCAACAGTTCACGATTTCCAACGTCGTAGTTCCGCTCAGCTGCCTTCAAGCGTCGGGACAGGAAGGCGCAGGGATGCAGCTTGTTGTCCACCTCGGCTCGCTGGGATAAGACGGCCCTGATCCCCTCGTTAGATGCATCTACTTCCACCACAAACTGGTGAGAGGGATCGGGAAGCGTGAAGATAGGCGCCATGGTGAACCGCCCCTTCAGCTCTCGGAACGCTGCGTCCACGTCAGCGAACCAGCGGAATGACACCTGCGGAAAAGTGAGAGCGTGGAGAGGAGCTGCTATTGCGCTAAAGCCTCTGATAAACCGCCTGTAAAAGTTAGCGAAACCTAGGAATTGCTGCACTTTCTTGCGGCTATCAGGTGTTGGCCACTTGGCTACAGCGCTCACTTTAGCTGGGTCCATCTTAACCCTTCCAGGGGCTACGATAAAGCCCAGGAAGGAGATGGTATCGGCATGAAATTCACTCTTTTCTGCTTTCACATGTAACTTATTAGCTAGAAGATGTTGCAGAACGAGCTTAACGTGTCTCTGGTGGGTTTCCACGTCGGGAGAGTAAATAAGAATATCATCTAGATATACATAAACAAACTGATCTAAAAAGTCTCTTAAAATATCATTAATCAAAGCTTGGAACACTCCTGGGGCATTGGTGAGACCAAACGGCATCACTAAATACTCACTTGGTGTGTTGAAACCAGTTTTCCACTCATCCCCCTCCCGAATGCGGATAAGGTGGTATGCGTTTCGCAGATCCAACTTGGTGAAGATCTGCACTTGTTGTATTTGATCAAACACTGACGTCATGAGGGGGAAGGGTTATCTATTCTTGACTGTGACTACGTCAGTCGGAGGTCACAAAAATCAATATTGATTTGGTGTGTACATATGCAAAGAGAATGTCGGACTCCGTAATTTTTCTCTGGACCCCTGCCTAATGTTTCCAGTGATGACATGTACAGCCGCATGTCATCCTTTCACCGCTGGCTGTCAAGGTGGTGTCCAAATAACAACGTGGGCTTCGTAGATAATTGGCGCACTCTTTGGGGGAAACCTGGTCTGATTAGGAGAGATTGTATTCATCCCACTTGGAATGGAGCAGCTCTCATATCTAGAAACATGACAACGTTTGTTAGACAGTCCACACCGTGACAATCCAGAGTTGAGACCAGGAGGCAGAGTCGCAGTCTTACACGCTTCTCTGCGCTTCTCTGCGCTTCTATTTGAACAGTCATCCTCACAATATCCTATAGAAACTGTGTCTGCCCCCGACACCCTAAATTCATTAAATCAAAAGCAAACAGGACAGGAATAATATATTCAAACCTAATAAAAGTTAACACAGCCAATATACCTGTAACAAAACACAGAATTATAAAAGGCGGTTTATTAAATATCAGGTCACTCAATCAAAAATCATTACTTATTAATGACCTGATTACCGATCACCAAATCGATCTATTATGTTTAACAGAAACCTGGCTGCAAGATGGAGAATATGTAGGCTTAAATGAAACGAAGCCCCCAACCTATACTAATACTCATACTTCTCGAAGCACAGGCAGAGGTGGAGGGGTTGCAGCAACCTCTAAATCTGACCTATCTATCAACCCTCGACCGAAAGAAAGTTATAACTCCTTTGAAAATCTTATAATCAGCCTCATCCATCCAAGCCTGAAATCACATAGAAATTCTGACTAAGGGGCAGGCGGACGATATATGATAACTAGATGAATTGGTTTATCTGAATTCTCTGAATTTCTATCAGAACTAGTTCTTAGGACAGATAAAATAATTATAGTAGGTGATTTCAACATTTATGTAGATGTTGCCAACGACAGCCTTAGTTCAGCTTTCAAATCAATAATAGCGATTGGTGTCATTCAACATGTGAATAAACTCACCCACTGTCTGAATCACACTCTTGATTGAATCTTGTTCTGACATATGTCATAGACATTGAAAATGTAATAATATTTCAACAGAACCCTCTTCTGTCCGACCATTTTTTAATTACATTTAAATTTAGAATTACTAATTACACTGATTCTGGACAGAAACTCTATTATAGTCTGTGTTTATCTGATAAAACTGAATACATTTTAAGAACTGCTTCCTTCTACACTTACCTCTCAGCCATGTGTCAGTACAATACAGGAAAGTTATCAAAACTTTACCCCCACACTAGTTGATAACTTAGTTAATAGTACAGCAGCTTCATTAAAAACAATCCTTGACGCTGTCGCCCCTCTAAAAAAGAAGAAGGCAAATCAGAGGAGATCAGCTCCGTGGTATAATTCTCAGACACGTGTTCTAAAACAGACATCACGGAAACTAGAGAGGAAGTGGCGTTCCACCAATAAACATGACTTTTACCTAGCCTGGAAGAATAGCTTGATATATTACAAGAAAGCACTTAGAAATGCCAGAACCTCCCAGGTTTCTCTTCAGCACTGTAGCCAGGCTGACAGAAAGTCACACCTCTACTGACCCATCTATTCCTCTAACCCTGAGAAGCAATGATTTCATGAGCTTCTTTACAAATAAAATTATAACCATCAGGGATAAAATCCACCACCTCCTCCCAATGAATAGCACATACATAGAAACATTGTCTGGTCCTGAAACCATAGAACCAGATTTATGTTTGAACCAATTTTCTTCTATTGACCTTCCTGAAGTGACCTCATTAGTTTCATCATGTAAACCAACAACTTGTCAATTAGACTCTGTCCCAACTGGACTTTTTAAGGAAGTTGTCCCCCTGATTGACAGTTCCATATTAAATGTCTTTGTTGACAGGCTATGTACCACAAGCTTTTGAGGTAGCTGTTATTAAACCTCTGCGTAAAAAGCCTACACTTGACCCAGAGGTTTTAGCTAATTACAGAGCCATATCAAACCTGCCCTTCATTTCAAAAATCTTAGAAAAAACAGTTGCTAACCAGCTGTGTGATTTCTTAGATAGTAACGATTTGTTGGACAAATTCCGGTCAGGATTTAGAAGTCACAGTCAGTCACCCATCCTCCCACTTCTCAGTCAGTCTCCCATCCTTCCACCTCTCAGTACTTTTCCATGGACTCCGCCTCTGCCTCATCTGCCAGCCAAGCCACACCCTCTCACAATCCAACACAGCTGCTCCTCATCACCTGCAATCAAGCCCAGTATATATTCACCAGCTCCACTCTCAGTCAGTGCCAGATTGTTCTACGCCTTCATGCAAGACTTTCCAGCAGTTATCTCCGGACTGATTCTTCGTTGCCGACCCTGCCTGTTCCTGACTAACCTGCCTCGTCCGAAACCTGGTAATCACCTCTGCCTTCCGTCCCTGACCAAGTCTTCTGCCTGTTGCTATCTGACCAAGTCGTCGGCCTGTTGCTGTCTGTATTGCCTGCCACCTGATCTGCTAAGAGCTGACAATAAAGACTGTTACCAACTGTCCATGCTTGTTGTGCTGCATTTGGGTTCAAAACCATACCCGTTACATTAGAATCCATCACAGCACAGAAACAGCACTATTGAAAGACCTTTTTAAGGCATCAGATGATGGACTTGTCTCTGTGCTCGTCCTGTTGGATCTTAGTGCAGCATTTGACACCACAGATCATAAGATCCTGTTATAGAGACTAGAACAACATATAGGGATCAGAGGAACTGCACTAGACTGGTTTAAATCATATTTATCAGATAGATTTCAATTTGTTAATGTCAACAATGACCCCTCCATGCACATGCAAGTTAGTCATGGAGTTCCACAAGGTTCTGTCCTTGGACCGATATTCTTCACCTTATATATACTCCCCTTAGGCAACATCGTGAGAAAGCACCACATACACTACCATTGTTACGCAGATGACACCCAGCTGTACATTTCTCTGAAGCATGATGAATCTAATCACTTAGTTCAACTTCAGGAATGTCTCAAGAACATCAAGGCCTGTAATTCCTTATTATCAGGATGCCCCGGGAAGACTGTAAAGTCTCCAGTTGGTCCAAAATGCCACAGCACGAGTGCTGACAGGAGCTCTAAGGAGAGATCATATTCCTGTCTTAGAAAATGTAGAAACAAAGAGAGATAGATTTTATGTTTTTTTACAGTATTCACTCTGGTACCTTATTCACATTAAATGAATGTCTTTATCATTGTGACTGCCTCTGTCCTCCATCAGCATAACTCTCTCTCTAGCCAAGCAGAGAACGGTTTTATCTTGAGTAAAGGCCAGCAGGTAAGCCAAGGTGAGATGTCTGACTGAGGACAGAGGCACATTTACATTTGACATCCGTTAGCTGTAATGCTAAATTATATAATTGATGCTTTGCGGCTCAGAACATCTTCACGTAATCTTTAACTCACATTTACACACCTTGCTTTTCAGCTCATGAGTTCGTCCCAC
Source organism: Paralichthys olivaceus (assembly GCF_024713975.1). Taxonomy (NCBI): domain Eukaryota; kingdom Metazoa; phylum Chordata; class Actinopteri; order Pleuronectiformes; family Paralichthyidae; genus Paralichthys; species Paralichthys olivaceus. The sequence continues at coordinate 2,453,005 of NC_091098.1, forward strand.
TGCGTCACTTACCGGTGTGAGTTTTACTGTTTATAGAAACATATGTGCTACACATAAAGTGCATTGGTGCTAGTAGCAAATCTCTACTGGCTACCGTAAGCTAGTTTAGTTAAGTTAGCCTTGACAAGAATCCAATGCTACGTGATTTGGAAAACATACTTACCGAGGTGGCCTGTGGTAGCCCTGTGGCGGTTGCTGTTGCTGTTGCCGTCGATGTGGAAAAATTTTGGATTGCTGCCAGAACGGCTCTGCCGATATTCTCCGCTAATGCCGATTCATTCATCGACATGTTTGCAGAGCGACCATGGCCGACAGGAGAGTGTACCGGGTGGAGGCGGGCGAACATGACAGATCAGTCAAAGTGCGCCCCCTTGTGGCTGGCTATAGTGGCTACAGGTCATAAATCCTGCATTCTTCATAAAAGTGACACTAAAAACTCAAAGTACTCTTCAAATAAAGTTTCTCCAAACATGTTTGTTATTTTATGTAGTTATTAACATGATATTCCATGTCCAAGAGTCCATTTCCCCGGATAAGTTGGGTTTTATTTGTTATTTGCCACTATAAACACACTCTGACCTCCTCGAGCTTTTATTTTGGTACTTCCTGTTACCGGCATTTGAATTTGCATATTAGTTAAATATTTAGTTTCACCCGAAACATTTAGATTTAACATTTAGATTTAGATTCAGATTTAACATTCAGATTTAACATTTTGATTTAACATTTAGATTTAGATTTAACATTTAGATTTAACATTTAGATTTGGATTTAGATTTAACATTTAGGTTTAGATTTAGATTTAACATTTAGATGGCAGATTTAGATTTAAATTTAACATTTAGATTTAGCATTTAGATTTAGCATTTAGATTTAGCATTTAGATTTAACATTTAACATTTAAGTGTAACATTTAACATTTGGATTTAAATATTTAAAATATCTCTAAGTTGACAAATATTGTTGTAAATGTGCAAAAAAGTGACTCTCAAAAATTCACACCAGTTTTTTAAACATGGTTTGAAGCTAAATGTGACAAAATGTTGCTGTTATTTTAAGCGTGAGCTGCTTTACAAACGGCACCCCATATCTAGAGGGGCTTGATTTTACATGCCTACAGTAGTATCAAAACTCTTCCTGTCGTAATGACAAGGTTCATGTTCTACATAACACCTGAAGGGCAAACCCTCCATCTGACCTCAGGGACCAAAGTGTATGTGTGGCTATGGCTGTGGCTGAGGAGAAGAGCGGTCGTCCTCCAACCAGAATGTCATTGGTTCGATCACAGTCTTCTCCATCTGTATGCCAAAGTGTCCTTGGGCAAGATACTGAACCCTGAATGGCCCCTCATATGAATGGGTAAAAGGCAAACTGTCCTGTAAAAGCTCTTTAAGATTGAGCCAGCTGCTGGGTTTAAACAACATATCGCAGTGTGACAATGTTTTGTGTCTGACGACAGGCTAACTGTACCGGTCAACTCAGCCAAGTTAGCTAGCTAACACTTCAGTGTCCTTACTGAACTGCTGTTAGCTACAAGTTAGCTGCTACTTCACTGATTCACACAGGCCAAAAGATATTTTAGATTAAAAATAAAGGAGATTAGGTCGTCAATTATATTCAATCTGAAGTGGTTCACCAGAGGTTAGGTTGACAGATGTGATGGTTCTTTACATGAGAGGTAAACAGCAGTGAGGAAGTGGAGCTCTAACGCAACGTAAACTTGGCAAACACTCCTGAAACATCAGCTAGCTGAGGAGCTAACACTGACAGCAGTGTATAAACACGGATGAAGCTGGGTGGTTACAGACTTAATGGAGGTATACGGTGTCATGTGAGAGAACGCCACCCACTAAACCTTTACATCTGGTTTGACGGGATTTTATTCAGGCACAGTTTGAAAGCTGCTGTCAGAGATTATATTCGGAGATTACCATTTCCTGCTCTGGATGAAAATTGGCGACAGTCATAACCTAATAACTTCAGACTATTAAATTGGTTGATCTTATTTTATCAGCATGTAAACACCAAATCCAGAATGCAATCCAAGGTCTCAGTTTTGAATTAGCTGGTTTGATACTAGTCGTTCTGGAAATGATCATGTTCGAGTGTTATTGTCATGACTTTTTCTTCTAATCAGAAATGAGGCCTCACCCCACATGTTTTTTTCCATGCACTATGTTATATCATACCTATAGTGTTTCATTTGTTTTATGCCAGAAACTAATTTGAAAGTCATTGTTGGTCAGTAAAATGCTTTGGCCCTAAGTGAAACATTGTAAATATCTGGTGGAGTACACTGAAATACTGGAGCATACCCTGAATACAGTTTTTCACATGTCCATGATGCCACAACTAGATCTCTTGTACCTCTTGTCTAAAGTGCACACACATAGCAACTCGTGTTGGGGAATATCATTCGATACAATCTGACACCAGTGGCGCACACGCATATATAAATGCAGATACATTAGACAGATGAAATAGTCAAAGTTCACTGTCTGATTGGCAGATGCCCCCTCTACCTCGTTTCTCCCTGGGAGCTTCTCTTTGCAGGAACTGTTGAGTTACTCTATAATTTTGTCAGGTCTCAAACTTACTCTGTAAAGAGCCATGGCATCATCTATATTGTGAATTTGCATCATCAAGCAAACATTTCTGGTTGATATTATTTTTGTCAAAAGGAGTTTAATTCCACATATTGAAAAAGCAGGAGATGAAATGATTGTGGCCATAATAGGTTTCCAGAGTTTTGTTAAGTGTTTCCTGACAGTGTTTCATGGATCCATACCTCACACCATCTTAAAACTATCATCCTGTCCTATTTCATCATTGTGCTTGTACACCAATCAAGCTCCTCACCCTGCAGGGTTGTTTTTGCTCTGAATGCACAGAATCAATAACAGAGTACATGTCTTTCTTCATTCTTTCAAATGGCTGCAATCAGAAAGAAACTAGTGATAGTCGGTGATGGAGCCTGCGGCAAAACCTGTCTCCTCATAGTGTTCAGCAAAGATCAGTTCCCTGAGGTCTATGTGCCCACTGTGTTTGAAAACTATGTGGCAGATATTGAGGTGGATGGTAAACAGGTAAGCTGTTTATTATAATGTCACATTTCTTTCTTTTTGTCATGAGTCAATTAACACAGCATAGGGTGTGTAGACTGAGCCTCGGACCCTGAAGGTTTGTTTCATAATATAACCTGCGCAGCACTTGGTTTTTAAGGATGATACTATATTGGACAGTTAAAAACAAAAAATGCTAACAATATATCAAATGTTAGTAATATGTTTTAAACTAATGCTTGTGCAATGCTTCATCTTTTTTGTCAATGATATATGAACATAGAGACGCTATTTTTAAATGATAAACTTGTTTGTGAAATTCTGTCATTTCATCTCACTTATCTCTAAACATGTACACTGATACCAACACATCTGGAAGAAGGTAACATTGGGTTGTATATTGGCCTGGCGGATTTGTCCATAGACTTAATTTCCCTTTGGGGATGAATAAAGTAATCTATGAATAAAGTAATCTATCTAGACATATATACACAGTATGTAGAATCCACATTGACCGCTGGATCGAACGTCAACGTTGCCATCCAATTGGGCGAAATATTTTCAAGAAAATGTTTTAAGATTAAAAGTGCCTCTGGATTTTAGTTTAGTTGTATTTCAAAGCTTCTCCCTCTCCCAGAATCTGCCTGATGTCTGAATCTGAATACTTTTCCTGATTTTGAGCCATGGCTTTTAAACCTGATAATAAATCACCAGTTTGACATTTTGATGGATTTTTAACAAACTGAACAAAGCTCAATAATAACTTGTTTAACCTGTACATCAACAGAAATGGAAAATTGACTGTTGTGTACCGGAACAATTTTTTGTCAAACAACTGTTCTATCCAACCTTTCTGCTGTTTTCCTGGTTGTCTTTGAATCTATCTCATGTTGTCAGAATCTAGGGCACAAACCTTGTAACTGAGCCCTGTAGCATTTAATTGTGATGCAGATATGGTGGTGTTGTGAAGTATGTAAGCATTAATGTCCTCGACCCCTGTAGGTGGAGCTGGCTCTCTGGGACACAGCAGGACAGGAGGACTATGACCGGCTGAGGCCTCTCTCCTACCCAGACACAGATGTCATCCTCATGTGTTTCTCCATCGACAGCCCCGACAGCCTAGGTGAGATTTCTTTCCTGCCATTGGTTTTGACAAATGTACCATTTGCTCCACATTCAACATGGACACTTTGTGCCCGATGCAGAGAATATTCCAGAGAAGTGGACTCCAGAGGTCAAACACTTCTGTCCCAATGTGCCTATTATTCTGGTGAGAAACAAGAAAGACCTGCGGAATGATGAACACACCCGTCGAGAGTTAGCCAAGATGAAACAGGTGAGTGAGGCCTGTACTTAACTGTGCTCATTCTGCAGCTTATACAAATTCAAACCTATGGGGGTTTGTTTGGACTGAATTTCATTATAATCCCAAAGGTTACTTATCTCAAAATGCATCAAATTGACTGAGTTAATCATGGGAAACTGTTTGTGAAACTGTAAGAGCGAGGAGTCCTCCATATTCTGCACTTTTGGTTCTCACTGCAAAGCTATACAAGATAGTAAATGTTTATCTGCACACTCTAGTAACAATCAGGTTTGACAAGGTGGAATATTCTCACCAGTTCACTTCACTCTGTATATGGATGGTCTCTCCAAACAGTTAATAGAGTTAAGGACTGGCTGTATGGTGGGGATAGCATTGTTAACCCTTAGGGCACCTTCTGGACATCTTTGGCCATTTAAGTTTCTTTTTTTGATAATTCTGTCTGTGTTAATGCATATGACTCGGGACTTTCAAAAGATGTGTATTTTCTGCAGATTTTTAAAATTTGTGTAAAAAAAATACAACCTTTTATCACATTTGTAGCACAAAAAAAGTCCCATTGGAATCCATTTTAACTGCTTTTTTATCTCTTTGCCAAAATAAAATCATGCATTACACATTTTTATTATTTCATTCTGAAGTCCTGGCTTCAAAGTTATATTTTTTATATTGACCCATTTTCCCACATTTGGCATAAAGGTAAAAAACATAGTGTTTCCTGTAGTGGCACTATTTCTGTATAATGGAACCCATAAACCTAATGTGTGCAAGTGAAATGATGTGTGAAACCTACATTTTGCTGTGAATATCTGTATGAGTTACAGCATGCTAAGCTTTCACTGTAACTGTGTATGTGTAAGTGTGTTTGTGCATCTGTGTTTGTGTGTTGCTAATCAGCAAAATAATTACGCAAAAATAATGTTAGTGATCATCAGTGACATATGCCAGGCTCTGTTAACCTTCCAAAAATAATGACATTATCATGTAGTAAAGGGAAAATATGACATTTTCTGTGTTTTGTTTTTATATAGTTAGCATAAAAACCGATGGTGTCAAACTGGAATTTTAAAGAGTTGAAATAATGAAAATGAATGAATATTTGGTATTTATGATCAGGGCTGATGTTTAATACAATTAATTCATTAAAAAAGAGTGTTGGATCCAGCTTAATTTTCTCTCATTCTTTTGAGCAGGCCGAGTCTTAAAGAAAGAACAAAGTGAAATATCTAGGTCACATCATTATGAATGATTTCTGTGATTCTGACGAGGTGCAGCATCGGTGCTGTAAACTCTATGCACAAGCCAACATATTCACTGCATGTATCAGCTGCTAGAAAGATAGAAAGATGTGAAGAGATCAAACCATCAAGTCATCCCATTGAACTTATTTTCTTTTTTGATTTTGCCACACAGGAACCAGTGAAGTCTGATGAGGCGAGGGAAATGGCTAACCGGATTGGTTACTTGGAGTGCTCGGCCAAGACGAAGGATGGCGTGAGGGAGGTGTTTGAGATGGCCACCAGGGCAGCACTGCAGGCCAAGAGACGAGGCAAGAAAAGCGGCTGCTGCCTTTTATAGAGTGTCAGGTGACGCAGGATCAGGAGGGAAGGAGGGAAATAAACACGGCTAAGAAAAACATCCCTGTGGCTGTTTCCACCAAGGTAGGCACAGTTGACTGGGGAGTTGTAGGGATGAAACCAGGCTAAAGAAAAAAAGGAAGGTCAAATGCTATGGAAAAGGGGAATACATGTATATACATTTAAGTTCGACATTATAGCTTTTAGCTTTCAAATAGAAATACTGTAATCTCGAGTTTAGGACTCAATAAAGCTGAAATTAAGAGAACATGACGAGAAGGGAACATCTCTCCTGCTCATACTCTTACTCCAGTACAGTAAGCTCCTCTGTGGCTGGTGGTCGAAATCAGACGAATGCCTGCCTAACTAACTGTTGGAAGACTTCCGTGGCTTGCAGTGTGACTGTGCTTGTCTTTCATTCTGTATGTTTTTCACTCTCCTTAAATTCCAAAGTTAGAACTAACAAACTTTTTATGGACCCGCTTTTCTTTTTTATGAACCTGTGATATTTCATACAATTTTCAATTAAAAAGCAGAGTTTAATTGTTTGCAGTATAAAAACATAATGAGACCAACGACCATGAGTGTTTTATACCTGCTTGTTAATTAATAAAAGTTGACTGAGTTAACTTGGCCTTAAAGTGACAAAACTGTGATTGAAATAAATCAAAGTGTACTGTCAAATACGCTGTATGTGACTGGGGATTAAAGGGTAAATAAAATATTATTGTCCTTTAGAAAGTTACTGTAAATTCTGAAATAGTAACAGGTCTTAATTTCTAACTGCTACTGGGGCAGAGCCTTTTTTAAACAAGCGGAAAAGACTTGATTCCTAATTTCCCCCGTTTTCTGAAAATATTTCAGAATTTAAGAAGAATCCTCCCAATTTTACCATGTGATCACTTTCAATTTGCTGTTAATGCAAACTGAACCCTGTCTACCTGACAAATTCAGTATATTGCACATTTCTATAGCAAAGTATCCTATACTATACAGTTGGGTAGTTTCTTTCAAAATAAATACTGTTTTCAGTTACTTTTTGTGAAATTGCTTTTATTTACCAATATTTTATGTTAATAGGATAAATTGCTAGCTGCCAGTAGGCTTTTAATGTGAAACATTTGCACAGGGCTTCAGTCACTTGTGGAAGTGAGTGAAAACAGTGTTTGTGTTGGAGAAGTGACACTTGAGGGATAGTTGATGGAATCAGTGCCATGGGACTGTCATCTATAGTGATGTTCATCTGCAATATACAGGACAAGTAATTCCACACCTTTGGTCTTCTCTGGAAGTTAGACATTGACAGTGTTTTTCCCCACTCTGCCACTTCACTCATGTCTACAGCTGTTATTTTCTGCTTTTTACTCTGTTGTATGTTATGTTCACTTTGTGATATTCTACTGGCTTTTGTTGTATTATTTGCACACAACTAAAATCAAGAGGTCGGAGTGGTTAACACTTTTTAAAATATATGATGTCAGATTATTAAATCCAAAATGCAAGCAACTCCTTATGGATCGGACATTTGTAATATTCTTTTGTATACAAATGTATCCTGACATTTCTCCAGTTGTATTTTGTAATGTATTCTAAAGGAAATAAATTGTAACCGAGAATGACCAAATTCTGCCTCTGGCGTCTTGTGCTTTCTCTCTTAACACCATTTCAGTTATGACGAATCATGCTATTGTCCATCACTCGTCCATCAAGATCCCAAAGTTTCCAAGGTACCCCATGTGTCAGGCTCATACCCATTTCCATTGAATTGTTTGGTACAGCCATATATAGCTTATGGTTATGAAAAGCTTCATTAAGTTTTGCCAGTTGATTGTTCAATTGTTTTGACCTTCATACTGTAACTGTTGGTTTTGCAGTTATACTGTTTTTATACACGTATCTCATGTGCACAAATTAATTAAAATGTGGTTACAAATAGTATCTTAGACACATGCATCAGTAGTACCAGCAGTCAATGAAGTAAAACATGGCCTCGATATATGTACTTTTCTATCTGACTCCCCCGGTGCTCTGTAGAAAAGACAGGGACTTGGATGTAAAAATAATTAACACATGGACACAGAATTAAAACTGAGAAAATGTATTTTTCATTTCATATGCAGAGGTTGGTAGAGATGGGTTAACATTCTCAGTTTTACAAGCAGCTTCACAATGTTTTTAAAATCTATTAGCTGTGTTAAGAGAATTCTGTGGGCACAGATTCCTCTGTTCTGACTGAAAGATCAAAGCTCATTCTCGTAATGAGTGACAGTATGTGTGACAAGTGGCAGAGATCAAACATTTCCACCCAGGCTTTTCAAACCAGTTTTGGTGAGTGCAGTGCAGCACCAATCTATGAACCCTCTCTTCACCACTTACTGTCATGTGCTTGCAGAGTTCTTGTGTCTGTAGAGGTGAGTTGATTGAGTCTTTATATCTCTGTCACTAATTAGTACAATATAATTTTAATTCACATTTCTAAATACTAAGTTAATATTGTAAAATTGTTAAGATCACATTATTGTGCTGACATACATGTAAATAAAACCATTTTCAGACATGACCTCTGGAGGACGTTCGCAGAATTGGGTCAGACTTTCTGCAGTTTTGTCTTTTCACATGCAGCAGATTCTCCGCTCAGACGTATTCACAACAACACATACATCTTATAGAGGATTCAGGTGAGGGGTGGAGCAGCAGGCAGACCCAGGATATAACGTTATTTTCAGTCTGTCGTGTGTTAGAAACACCATCAACACCCCCACTCACATTCGATGAATCCTGTGGACGATCCCCTGCTGTGTTCTCACATCAGTTCCTCTGGACTTTCTGCAGACTTTATACTAGGGGGCTGGCCAAAGCAACTCTGGAAAAAGTCCGGAGGCTCTTACTTGCATATTTGCATTCACACATACAGCCCCTCCAGAGGAAGTCTGGAGGAGCTCCAGACTTCAGTGCACTTCTGAAAGCAGCTAAATCTAACACAGTGGCATCACTGGCGTCAGTCCTCAGCTCCGCTCTATAGTGTCCGATGGAGTCCTGCCACTAGTTCCTGATAGTATGGCTCTGAGAGGGGATGGAATACAAAGACATTTAAAGTTGTAAACAGATTTTACAATTTACTCTCACAATGGAAATTGTCTGGAGAGTCACAAACCTGTGTCAGGCTCAATAAATGAATGTCTAATGAGGAAGTCCAAGACCACCATGGCTGAGTTGGGCTTGAAGTCATCAGTGGCTAGCAGTTCTTTCACCTGGAACCATGACAGGGTGGTCACAAAACTCTCCTCATATTTCTTCTCTGGATGTTAGACATATATATATATACATCAATTAATATATGAAATGGACTAACTTGAAATGTAATGTGAATAATACCTTGTTGTGTAAATATTTTTCATCATTTGGACAGTGCTGTGTTGCAAAATGCGGTGATTGTGACATAACACAGTTTGCCTCTACTTGTGTTGCATGGTTGTGTTTGGGTATGAAAAGTCTGACAGGGACCAGATAACTGAACTTTGCAAAGTTGTCCACAGATTGGATCAAATCACCACTAACCTCCTTCACCACCATCACCACAATCATGAGGTGAGACCAGGACATGTGTAACATCCGGGACACGTGGGCTGTGTCTGAAATCAATCACTGATTACTAGATAGTTCACTATATGGTGAGTTTGCAATTTTGTAGTGTTGTCCCGAATTTTAAGTGAACATTTTTATACCCTATATAGTGGACTCGTTGTTTCCCACAATGCATTGAGAAAAGTAGTGTACAAACAATTGTCACTATCAAGCAAAATAAACCATCATGTATGAAATGCTTTACCAGAGGATCTCAGACTGCGTCCTGGCTTGTAAGGAGATAAAAGTTCTGAAATATAGGGAGGAGAAGCCTGTCTGGCTTTTTAAAGTAATTAAAAGTATTTTTTAATCAATCCTAAAATAAACAGGCAGCCAGTACATGGGTGCTTAAATGGGGGGTGATATGGTTACATTTTTGGATTGTGTTAGAAGCCGAGCTGCAGCATTCTGGACTCACTGTAGATGCTGGATTGATTTCTGAGTAAGACCACTATAAAGGGAGTTACAGTAGTCGAGGTGAGAGGAAATAAGGGTGGGAATGAGTCTTTCCAGGTCTATGTGAGGGATACAAGATTTAACCGTGGCTATGTTTCTTAAATGATAATAACATGATTGCACAACCTTCTTAATGTTGAGACAAACCAAATCCAGATTTCTAGCTGAGGACTTGGTAAATGGTTCTAGCTCACCATTTTGCCATCATATCATTCTTGCTGGAGATGGGACCAAAGACAGTTACACTGGATTTGGACAGGTTTAGTTGGAGAAAGTTGTTTCCCATCCAGTCTTTTATTTCAGCATAATGTTTTCTCGTTTCATGTTTTTTGTATCAATCAATCACATTTTATTTTGCATAGCCAATATTCACAAATCACAATTTGTTTCATTTGGGTTAACAAGGTGCAATATCCTCCAGACTATATGAATGGACTGTATTTAGATGGAGCTTTTCTCCTCTTGATGACCACTCAAAGCATTTACAGTAAAGTTACCATTCACCCACTCACACACACATTCAAACAGTGCATCTATGTGCAGCACTTCGTCTATAAGAGGGCTGACCTTATGGTTAGAGGCTGGCCACTTTACCCCCTAAGCCACAGCTGCCTCACCTCTTGTGTCTTCTCAGAGAACTTCACTTCCTGCTCTGTGTTCCTCCACCTGTTGATCACCCTGATTATTTCCACCTTCTAAAAAGTAGGTAAACACAGTTATGACCATCACATTCATAGAGCCTTACTGAATGTGATAGCACACCTGTGTGTTACCTCTAGACTAGATTACTGTAATTCCTGATTATCAGGATCCCCCAGGAAGACTGTGAAAAACCTCCAGTTGGTCCAAAATGCCACAGCATGAGTGCTGACAGGAAGTAGGAGAGATCATATTACTCCTGTCTTAGCTAATCTACATTTGCTCTCTGTAAATTTCAAAATAGTTTTCAAAATCCTGCTCCTCACATTTAAAGCCCTTAACAATCAAGCCCCTTCATATATCAAAGAGTTCATAACACCATATTATCCAAACAGATCACTTCGTTCACAAAACACAGGCTCTCTTGTGGTTCCAAGAGTCTGTAAGAGTAGAACAGGAGGTAGAGCATTCAGCTACCAGGCTCCTCTCCTGTGGAACCAGCTCCCACTCTGGGTTCAGGAGGCAGACACCATCTCTGCATTTAAAGTTAAACTTAAAATGTTCCTCTTTGATAAAGCCTATAGTTAGTTCTCGATCAGGTGACTAGATGACTAGTTCACTTTGTACTCCCATAGTCTCTCTCTCTCCATTTTTCTCTCTCATTTCAGATATCTCTGACCCCGGAACCTCAGGACAACAACTTTACCATTATTACTATTATTAATTACAATATCTCAGTAATTCATTATAATATGAATTGTGTCTGTTATCAATAATAATTAAATGTCTTTACACTGTTGTTTACTTTTTAACTAGTCAGATCTAATACCTGATGGTGCTCAAGTGTTCCCGGTCTTTTATCGCCGCCCTCCCCACTATCCCTCTCTCTTCTCTCCCCTCTTTTCCAACCATCTCTCCTCTCCTCCTCCTTATAATTATTTATTTAATTATTAATCACAGTTCCAAATTTGTAGTCAGTAATTTTATGAGACTTATTCAATAATTTGGCTATCTTTTCCCTTCCTTTGAAGGGTGGTGCCCCTATTTATCTTTTATCAATCCAATTATTATTTAATATTAATATTTTTAATATTAATATTTATCTGATAGCCACATTTATTGAAAGCCCAAAAGCACAACATTTAATGGTGCCACGTTTAATGAGTACATAATCACAACAGTGATTAAGTGCAAGACTTTGTTTTCCTGGTTCTAATAAAGAGCCGGAGGAATCGTCTCAGCAAAGACGGTTTCTTTGATTTGCTCTCTATCACCTTCATCATCTCTTCTAGGATTGTTATTCTCCTAATCATTTCCTCGCTCCACTTTACTTTATCCTCCTCCATTGCCTCCACAGCTTGCTTAGTGGTGTTGAGAGCCTCCTGAAGTGTGGACATTTCCGACTGCCACTGGAGTCTTTCCTTCCTTCCTCCTTCCTGTTCCTGTAGCAGAGCTGCCTTGAGCCTGGAGGTTTCCTGACTATGTGTAGCCAAGATTTGGGACTTCTCATGCTCCCAAAGGCATCTTGACTTTTCCAGTTGGTCATGGGCTTGAACCAGGGAGGTTTGGATTTTGGATGTTTCCTCAATCTCTCTGGCGAGGCATGTCTCTGCCTCCATTGTTTTCTCTCTTTCAGTGTGGACAGCTCTCTCAAGGTCGCTGACCTTTTGGCTACCACTCGACTGAAGAATCCTCAGTGCTGAAACTTCCTTCCCTAGCAAACTGTTCCTGTGGACTGAGAAGTCGATGCCTCTGCCTGTGGAGATGGAGCCTGAAACACTTTTGCCTCTTCCTCCATCCCCAGGAAAGTCTGGTCTTCAATTGTCTCTTTCCTCAGGGCAGTCTGGTCTTCAATTGTCACTGCTGACTCTGTCCTAGGGATAATCTTTCTTCATATATCTCTTCTGACTTTATACTCAGGACAATCTCGTCCTGATTCATCTCTGCTGAGTCCACCCTAAGGACAGTCATGTTTGTTGCCTTTGTTTCCTGACATGCTGGAAATGGAAGGCTGGTGTGTACGTCCTCATGATTGAAAATGCAAGGCTTAGTTTAGTAAATTTGTCTTTGCTGCATTTGTTAGATTGGCATAGAGACTTCCAAAAATGAATTTACAGAGCCTGATAAATTATGTGACACACAGAAACAAGATCTTCTAAACAACTGACAGAAGATCTGAAAATGAATCCATTTAATGCTACAAAGCAGGGGAGAATATAATAATAATAATAATAACTGCATTTGTATAGCACTTATCTAAACAAAGTTGAACAGCTAAACATGACTTTCACCTAGCCTGGAAGGATAGCTTGATATATTACAAGAAAGCACTTAGAAATGCCAGAACCTCTTATTATTCATTATTAATAGAAGAAAATAAGAACAACACCAGGTTCCTCTTGGGGAACCTGGGAAGCTGCTCCATTCCAAGTGGGATGAATACAATCTCTCCTAATCAGACCAGGTTTCCCCCAAAAAGTTTGCCAATTATCTACGAAGCCCACGTTGTTGGACACCACCTCGACAGCCAGCGGTGAAAGGATGACGTGTGGCTGTCATCACTGGAAACATTAGGCAGGGGTCCAGAGAAAATTACGGAGTCCGACATTGTCTTTGCATAAGTACACACCGAATCAATATTGATTTTTGTGACCTCCGACTGACGTAGTCGGAGGTCATTACTGCCGACATGAATAACATTCTTACTGTACTTACGCTTACCCTTAGCCAGCCGTTTTAAATAGGACTCTATGTCGCCGCGATTCAAAATGGCTGATCCTCGCCTCCATCCTGGCAAATAAGTTAAATTTAACACACATACTGTTATCGCTAAAGGAGGCAGAGGAGTGACTGAACATCAAGCACACTGAGCAGGAGAGAGCAGGGGAGGGGGAGGGAGAAGCCATTGTTAGCTGCTAATGCTATGTTGCTAAGCTAACACGGGTAGTGTGTAAATCACAGTGATTTAGCAAATGAGTCGCTAGGAGAGGGAGAGGTGAGTGTAAGGAATAGTAAAACTGTGAGTGTGACTCAAAATTAGCTTCAGTGAGTCAGATATTAGCAGAATAGGGAGAGACGAAAAAGAGAAGAGTTCAAAACAAGGAGGTGACACAACACGCTCACCGCAATACGTCAGCACGTCAACAACACAACACGTGTTACTTGTTATTTGAAAGTTAATGTTAGTTCTGTTAGGCTTTTCATTTTCTTTGCATGCATCTAACTACTTTCTTTAACCTGGCACCAACACCTCACACACTCATCTCCACAAACTTAACACATACATGTGATCTCAGCCACATGGTCCCACCACTCCAGGGGGCCTTTTGTCTTCATAGTGGCCAGCTGCCATTTTGAATCTCAGTCTCACACACACACACACACACACACACACACACACACACACACACACACACACACACACACACACACACACACACCTGTATATAGTAAGTACACCTTTTGTTAGTTTGTGTGTTTATACTTTTATTTTTTTCATAATAAATGTTGCATAAGTGTGAATTTTGCCAACCTCTATACTGTCAAGAAAGAGAAGAGATACTTTATTGATCCCTCAAGGGTAAATTCTTTTTACACTCGTTTTTTTAGATGCACTTTTTTTTAACCCTGAAAAACAATCCCACACACACAAAGGGCTCATAGACATGCACATTTGGAGAGAGATGGTGGAATGATGAGAACTCCATATCCTTCAACTTTGCGAGCTATTGATGTGGTAATTTTGGTTATAGTTATTTATTTAATTATTAATCAGAGTTCCAAATTTGTAGTCAGTAATTTCATGAGACTTATTCAATAATTTGGCTATCTTTTCCCTTCCTTTGAAGGGTGGTGCCCCTATTTATCTTTTATCAATCCAATTATTATTTCATATTAATATTTTTAATATTAATATTTAATATTTCTCTGATAGCCACATTTATTGAATGCCCAAAAGCACAACTGTGGAGGTGAAGGGGCTGGGAGAGCACCGTCACCTGCACCACAGAGGATCAGTCAGCACAGGTGAGAGCTGTTAGCTGATTGATCCTCATGCTTGAAAAGGCAGCAGCAGAGCTGCCTCGTGGAACACACTGGGGAAGAGACTGGGCGAAGCTAAAGGTCCAGCAGAAAGTGCTGGACCCTTTAAGTTAAGTGTTCTGTCAGTTCTCTTTGTATTAAATGAAAAGATGTTGCTGAGCACCTAATGGTTGGACTGGTTCGTCTCTGGCTGTCGTGGTGTGTACCCCGTGGCATGGTCGACTGCCACAACACCATTTAATGGTGCCACGTTTAATGAGTACATAGTCACAACAGTGATTAAGTGCAAGTGTTTGTTTTCCTGGTTCTTTTAAAGAGCTGGAAAAATCGTCTCAGCAAAGACGGTTTCTTTGATTTGCTCTCTTTCACCTTTATCATCTCTTCTAGGATTGTTATTCTCCTAATCATTTCCTCGCTCCACTTTACTTTATCCTCCTCCATTGCCTCCAGAGCTTGCTTAGTGGTGTTGAGAGCCACCTGAAGTGTGGACATTTCCGACTGCCACTGGAGTCTTTCCTTCCTTCCTCCTTCCTGTTCCTGTAGCAGAGCTGCCTTGAGCCTGGAGGTTTCCTGACTATGTGTAGCCAAGATTTGGGACTTCTCATGCTCCCAAAGGCATCTTGACTTTTCCAGTTGGTCATGGGCTTGAACCAGGGAGGTTTGGATTTTGGATGTTTCCTCAATCTCTCTGGCGAGGCATGTCTCTGCCTCCATTGTTTTCTCTCTTTCAGTGTGGACAGCTCTCTCAAGGTCGCTGACCTTTTGGCTACCACTCGACTGAAGAATCCTCAGTGCTGAAACTTCCTTCCCTAGCAAACTGTTCCTGTGGACTGAGAAGTCGATGCCTCTGCCTGTGGAGATGGAGCCTGAAACACTTTTGCCTCTTCCTCCATCCCCAGGAAAGTCTGGTCTTCAATTGTCTCTTTCCTCAGGGCAGTCTGGTCTTCAATTGTCACTGCTGACTCTGTCCTAGGGATAATCTTTCTTCATATATCTCTTCTGACTTTATACTCAGGACAATCTCGTCCTGATTCATCTCTGCTGAGTCCACCCTAAGGACAGTCATGTTTGTTGCCTTTGTTTCCTGACATGCTGGAAATGGAAGGCTGGTGTGTACGTCCTCATGATTGAAAATGCAAGGCTTAGTTTAGTAAATTTGTCTTTGCTGCATTTGTTAGATTGGCATAGAGACTTCCAAAAATGAATTTACAGAGCCTGATAAATTATGTGACACACAGAAACAAGATCTTCTAAACAACTGACAGAAGATCTGAAAATGAATCCATTTAATGCTACAAAGCAGGGGAGAATATAATAATAATAATAATAACTGCATTTGTATAGCACTTATCTAAACAAAGTTGAACAGCTAAACATGACTTTCACCTAGCCTGGAAGGATAGCTTGATATATTACAAGAAAGCACTTAGAAATGCCAGAACCTCTTATTATTCATTATTAATAGAAGAAAATAAGAACAACACCAGGTTCCTCTTGGGGAACCTGGGAAGCTGCTCCATTCCAAGTGGGATGAATACAATCTCTCCTAATCAGACCAGGTTTCCCCCAAAAAGTTTGCCAATTATCTACGAAGCCCACGTTGTTGGACACCACCTCGACAGCCAGCGGTGAAAGGATGACGTGTGGCTGTCATCACTGGAAACATTAGGCAGGGGTCCAGAGAAAATTACGGAGTCCGACATTGTCTTTGCATAAGTACACACCGAATCAATATTGATTTTTGTGACCTCCGACTGACGTAGTCGGAGGTCATTACTGCCGACATGAATAACATTCTTACTGTACTTACGCTTACCCTTAGCCAGCTGTTTTAAATAGGACTCTATGTCGCCGCGATTCAAAATGGCTGATCCTCGCCTCCATCCTGGCAAATAAGTTAAATTTAACACACATACTGTTATCGCTAAAGGAGGCAGAGGAGTGACTGAACATCAAGCACACTGAGCAGGAGAGAGCAGGGGAGGGGGAGGGAGAAGCCATTGTTAGCTGCTAATGCTATGTTGCTAAGCTAACACGGGTAGTGTGTAAATCACAGTGATTTAGCAAATGAGTCGCTAGGAGAGGGAGAGGTGAGTGTAAGGAATAGTAAAACTGTGAGTGTGACTCAAAATTAGCTTCAGTGAGTCAGATATTAGCAGAATAGGGAGAGACGAAAAAGAGAAGAGTTCAAAACAAGGAGGTGACACAATACGCTCACCGCAATACGTCAGCACGTCAACAACACAACACGTGTTACTTGTTATTTGAAAGTTAATGTTAGTTCTGTTAGGCTTTTCATTTTCTTTGCATGCATCTAACTACTTTCTTTAACCTGGTACCAACACCTCACACACTCATCTCCACAAACTTAACACATACATGTGATCTCAGCCACATGGTCCCACCACTCCAGGGGGCCTTTTGTCTTCATAGTGGCCAGCTGCCATTTTGAATCTCAGTCACACACACACACACACACACACACACACACACACACACACACACACACACACACACACACACCTGTATATAGTAAGTACACCTTTTGTTAGTTTGTGTGTTTATACTTTTATTTTTTTCATAAATGTTGCATCAGTGTGAATTTTGCCAACCTCTATACTGTCAAGAAAGAGAAGAGATACTTTATTGATCCCTCAAGGGTAAATTCTTTTTACACTCGTTTTTTTAGATGCACTTTTTTTTAACCCTGAAAAACAATCCCACACACACAAAGGGCTCATAGACATGCACATTTGGAGAGAGATGGTGGAATGATGAGAACTCCATATCCTTCAACTTTGCTAGCTATTGATGTGGTAATTTTGGTTATAGTTATTTATTTAATTATTAATCAGAGTTCCAAATTTGTAGTCAGTAATTTCATGAGACTTATTCAATAATTTGGCTATCTTTTCCCTTCCTTTGAAGGGTGGTGCCCCTATTTATCTTTTATTAATCCAATTATTATTTCATATTAATATTTTTAATATTAATATTTAATATTTCTCTGATAGCCACATTTATTGAATGCCCAAAAGCACAACTGTGGAGGTGAAGGGGCTGGGAGAGCACCGTCACCTGCACCACAGAGGATCAGTCAGCACAGGTGAGAGCTGTTAGCTGATTGATCCTCATGCTTGAAAAGGCAGCAGCAGAGCTGCCTCGTGGAACACACTGGGGAAGAGACTGGGCGAAGCTAAAGGTCCAGCAGAAAGTGCTGGACCCTTTAAGTTAAGTGTTCTGTCAGTTCTCTTTGTATTAAATGAAAAGATGTTGCTGAGCACCCAATGGTTGGACTGGTTCGTCTCTGGCTGTCGTGGTGGGTACCCCGTGGCATGGTCGACTGCCACAACACCATTTAATGGTGCCACGTTTAATGAGTACATAGTCACAACAGTGATTAAGTGCAAGTGTTTGTTTTCCTGGTTCTTTTAAAGAGCTGGAAAAATCGTCTCAGCAAAGACGGCTTCTTTGATTTGCTCTCTATCACCTTCTCCTCCATTGCCTCCAGAGCTTGCTTAGTGGTGTTGAGAGCCACCTGAAGTGTGGACATTTCCGACTGCCACTGGAGTCTTTCCTTCCTTCCTCCTTCCTGTTCCTGTAGCAGAGCTGCCTTGAGCCTGGAGGTTTCCTGACTATGTGTAGCCAAGATTTGGGACTTCTCATGCTCCCAAAGGCATCTTGACTTTTCCAGTTGGTCTTGGGCTTGAACCAGGGAGGTTTGGAGTTTGGATGTTTCCTCAATCTCTCTGGCGAGGCATGTCTCTTCCTCCATTGTTTTCTCTCTTTCAGTTTGGACAGCTCTCTCAAGGTCACTGACCTTTTGGTTTCCACTTGACTGAAGCATCCTCAGTTGTGAAACTTCCTTCCCTAGACCCACTTTAGTGGCATAAATTTCTACAATTTCTCGCTCCACATCCTTTGCCTTTCTGACGAGGTCATCATTTTCATGTAACTGAGCGATCATTTTCATGTGCTTCTCATACAGGAGCTGATTCGAGAGTTCAGAGTAGGCATGTGTAGTCAAATCAATCCCACTGCCAGATTCAAACTCAGGCTCAGATGCAGACACAAATGCAGATGCCTCTGTGTGTGCAGAAACATCAGCTGTCCCAGCATACTCTGTTCCTGTGGACTGAGAAGTCGATGCCTCTGCCTGTGGAGATGGAGGCTGAAACACTTTTGTCTCTTCCTCCATCCCCAGGACAGTCTGGTCTTCAATTGTCTCTTTCCTCAGGACAGTCTGGTCTTCAATGGTCTTTGTTGTGTCTTTCCTCAGGACAGTCTGGTCTTCAATTGTCTCTGCTGACTCTGTCCTAGGGATTATCTTTTCTTCATTCATCTCTTCTGACTTTATACTCAGGACAATCTCGTCCTTATTAATCTCTGCTGAGTCCACCCTCAGGACAGGCATGTTTGTTGCCTTTGTTTCCTGACATGCTGGAAATGGAAGGCAATTTACAACTCCCTTTTTTTTCTTTGGGGGAGACTGCACTTTCCTTTTCACTTCAAATGCAGATGCCTCTGTGTGTGCAGAAACATCAGCTGTCCCAGCAAACTGTGTTCCTGTGGACTGAGAAGTCGATGCCTCTGCCTGTGGAGATGGAGGCTGAAACACTTTTGCTTCTTCCTCCATCCCCAGGACAGTCTGGTCTTCAATTCTCTCTTTCCTCAGGACAGTCTGGTCTTCAATTGCCTTTGGTGTCTCTTTCCTCAGGACAGTCTGGTCTTCAATTGACTCTGCTGACTCTGTCCTCGGGATAATCTTTTCTTCAATTATCTCTTCTGACTTTATACTCAGGACAATCTCGTCCTTATTCATCTCTGCTGAGTCCACCCTCAGGACAGGCATGTTTGTTGCCTTTGTTTCCTGACATGCTGGAAATGAACGGTGATATACATGTCCCTTTTTTTTCTTTCGGGGAGACTGCACTTTCCTTCTCACTTCAGGTCTTAAGACGGGAATTCCATATACAACTTTTTCTATTATGTTCTTCTTCTTCTTTTTAGATGTAGTTGGCTTATTATTCTCCCTAATTTCACTTCTGTCTGGTTTATAGATCTCTCTTTGTAGTGGTGGGAAATTAATATCATACATTGATTGATTGAACGTTAGAAGCGGTCCATTGCTTTCGGTCACTTTATTCCAATTCATGCTGAGATTTCTACTCGATCCTCTTCACTGAAATGTCTCTAAGTAAATATTAATGATAAAACAATGTGAGGCATTATACCTACTATGGGGAAAATGATGCTTTGTAAACCGTAACATCAAAGCACATTGAAGGCACGAAAGAAGAATGCCTTTACATCAAAATCAAAGCCCCAGAGAATGGTGTCCTTTGCATCAAACTCAAAGGATGGAATATTGATAGAACAAATGATCATATATGTTTGTAATAAAGACATCTGTCTAAAATTGGCCTCTTACATCATTATGTGTGCAACTGTGATCTGATTTCCTGTTGAAGTTGACAAGTCTGTTAATAGTAGCACAAAGAGAAAAGAATTGGTTGCCTGGCTGAGAAAACTGAGATGTGTGGCCTGTTGACTGCACCTCTTCATCTAACAGCTCACTAGGGTTGCTCCTGACTGTTCCATTTCTCCCTGCAATATCTCTAACTAATCCCTGGTTGAAAAAATACCCCAAATAACTGTTACCTTGGTTTGTAAACATGTTACATAGAATAATGCAAATGTTAATAGTAGTGAGACAGAAAAACTCCAGGGCAACAAAAATAAAAAAAATATCGTTTGCGTGTTGGACGTAGTGTGCACAGCTTTTTATTAACAGTCTATGATGTAGTGTTACGTTTTCATTCATCCTACCTGGTTTATCTGCATAAAGATTTTATATTCAATATTTACATGAGATGAAACAGAATTTGCTTATTTACTGTTCACGTGTGTGGCTTTGAATAGGTTTGAATGATGTTATTTTTACATACATAACACTGCGGCTATTTCAGGTCTGTTAAGCCATTGACACAACCTTCAGGCCATAGTTCACAGCTTTTTGAAATTCAAACATCAAACTGCATCAAAACAAAAACATTTAGCTTTGAGGTCAAATTGATAAACAGGAAGTGATTCTGTGAATATACAGTGTCACAAAGAAATGCAATATGTCACCTTGTACTTTACATATACATTACATATATACATACCAGCCACAAAATGTTGCCTTTTTAATTCTGTGTTCAAGTGAAAAATAAAAGAGTAAAATCCATAAAATAAATGTTATTATTAAACTGTTATTAATTATTATTAAATAATTATTAAACTGAATCTCCTCTCTCTCACTTCTGTCCTGTTTGGAGATGCCTTTAGGAAGTGATGCGAAATTAATTTCATCCACCTTCGGCAAGGATTCACCCTCTGCTTGGAAATGCATTGTCTTCTGAGGGTTGACTGTTGGCAGCTCAGTTTATTTTATTTTGAAGAAATGACACCACGACTTGAAACAATACAATTGATGATCAAATATAATCTATTTAATGTGAATGTGGACAGCAGTGACATCATAGAAATCCTTTTTTTAATTGGCTGGTGTGTACGTCCTCATGATTGAAAATGCAAGGATTTGTTTAGTAAATTTGTTTTTGCTGCATTTGTTAGATTGGCATAGAGACTTCCAAAAATGAATTTACAGAGCCTGATAAATTATGTGACACACAAAAACAAGATCCTCTAAACAACTGACAGAGGATCTGAAAATGAATCAATTTAATGCTACAAAGCAGGGGAGAATATAATAATAATAATAATAACTGCATTTGTATAGCACTTATCTAAACAAAGCTACAAAGTGCTTCACAGGAAAATTATAAAATCCATGGCTAGAAGAAGAATACATTTAAATTAAAAAAAAGTAATTCAGTCAAATTTTTTGAGCCACAGAACCGGTTGTGGTGGTTGTTGTAATGAAAATATTAACTTAAATTGTACCTTGGTGTAATCAAGTATTCAGGCCTATTAATCTGAACAGCGTTGAGAAAGGCTAAAAGTAAATCTGACTGGCTACTGGCAAGTATGGCAGTGCTATGAAAGCCATGTGGCCCACTCAGTAGATCAGATGTCATTACCTCAGTGCCTTTTTTATTCTCTTTATTTATTCATTTGTTTTCAAACTAAATTGAACTAAATACCTACTCTCATAGGTTGCAGAGTCAGAAGCTGCCATATTAGCCCATTGACGACTGTGGAGCTGAAAAACTCCCTCTTTAACTGGGAGAAACCTCTGGCAGAACCAGACTCAATGTGTGACAGTTTCTGACCCAACTACACATACTGTTCATGTACAACCATTACAATAACTAACATCCATAACAATAAACATTTTATTTTCATTTTCTTTTACTCTGTGTCAATCTGTTCATAAACTAATGGCCACCTTGGGCTTGCAAACCTCTGACCAGGGATGCCACGTCAGGTGTGATGGTTGTGACAGCCAGCCTAAAGTCCTGGTAGACATCGAGTCTGTTTCAGGCTTTTGTTTTTATTGTGACAAGGGCACTGCAGGCTGTCTCAGACAGGTAGGTAGTACTAAATGGGAGAATAACCTTTGTTACTGTGTGTTTGGCCAGGGTGTGAGCGACAGCGTGTCCTTTGACGATCCAAAACTGTTTGTGTCCTTTTTCCTGGAAATATTTTTTTGACACAGAATCAGCTTGCAGGTCAAAGTTCATCTTCACAGCCGAGGTACGCCACAACCTCAAGGCTGGAAATGTAGGGATCCATCACCCACATTTCCTTTGACATTTAGTCGTCGATGTCGGCAAAGCGGCTCTTAATCTCCTCACGGAGCAGCTTCATGTGCCGGGTGAACTCTATGTGTAAAGACGCACTGCGGTGCCATCAGACTGTTTCAGCAGAAGTGGAAAATGCTGCAAGTCCCCATTTGACATTTTTGCAGCTCTGTACTCCAGTTTGCGCACAAAAGCATCCAGAGTGTCTTTGCACTGCATGACGTTTGACTCGGGTCCTTGCATTCGCTTGTTCGTCTCATTGTACAGTGTGAATGTGTCTGCCAGGTAAGCCGCTTTGATCCAAAACGCATCAATGAGCTGTTCACACAGTGGTTGGTTGTGATGTTGCAAGAATTCTTTTATTTTTTCTTGCAATTCCATAAAACGCACAAGCACTTGTCCACACGACAACCATCTCACCTCCGTGTGAAGCAGTAATGTTTGATGTGCCTCATCCTCACACAGTTGGGCCAAAAGTCTCTTATTAGTAGGGCGAGCTTTAATAAAATTTACAACTTTAACAACAGTTGACAGGGTGTTGCTGAGGTCTTCTGAAAGTTGTTTACTGGCCAATGCATGGCAACGCAGCATGCAGTGAAAAATCGTGCACCCTGGGGCTTTTTCCTTCAGGAGGGTGTTAAATCCCTTGTTTTTGCCCATCATCGCTGTGCAACACACGGCCAGGTTTTCATAGGGCAGACTGTGCGATGAGAAATATGAGTCCACGGCTAAAAATATATCCTGGCCCGTTGTTGTTGTTGTTAGATTTGTAGACCCCACCATTAATATACTGGACATACAGGATGAGCACGGACTCCTCTGCCACTGTTGTTGTTTCATCCAGCTGAATGGTGAAGGGAGAAGTCTTAAGCTTCTCATGCAGCTGGTTTTGGCAGTCGTTCGCCATTTTATCAATTCTGTCTTTGACAGTGTTGTCAGACAGCGGGACAGTTCTCACTTTATCAGCCACCTGTGGTCCACACAGCCGCTTCACAATTTTCAGGCAGGCGGGCTTGATAAGCTGTTCTCCAATATTGTGTGGCTTTTTAGCCTTGGCAATTAATAGTGAACACTCAAATGATGCCTCCGTGGCTCTGTGTAAATCACTACCTGCTCTTTCAAAAGCTCTTCTAATGTCCATAGATCTTCTTGATAGTGCCAGCTGCTTCTTCCTCTCAAAATATTCTCTTTCACCAGCAGTCTCGGGGTGTTTAGTCTCCTGGTGTCGTTTGAGTTTGCTTGGCTTCAGGCTGTCATTAGCTAGCCTCTCACCACAAATGACACATTCTGGCCGAAATGTGTCCTGACTTTCCATAAAACCCAAATCGAGGTAACTGTCCTGATATTGCCTTGTTTTTTTGTAACAGACTTCTTTTTTGATACAGAGGACGTATCATCACTTTTTCGTTTCCCCGACATTTTGTGTGATGCTAAACAATCAACTGAATGGAAGTTCAGAGGTCACAGGCGAAAAAGAAAAAAAAAGAAGAAAAATATGTTTTAATTTCTGTGGGGGGCGCGGACCCAAGGTTGGGAACCACTGCTCTAAGGAGCAGTGTGGTTTTTCTTTTATGTTGTTTCTTTTTTGCGTATGAAAGCGTAATGGAAGTGTACCAAGTGTGTATGGGGCTTCTTACCTGGGGAAGGGGGCATACGTTTTTTTTTTGTATGTATGTATAACTTATTATTTTGTATTAATGGATGTGGGGCAGTGTCAGCGATATCCTGTGGATGCTTTAAAAGCAGTTAATTCCCTGTCTACCTCTGATTATGGTTAATTCAGTGCTGACCAGGAGTAATGACGATATTACAGTGAACTGTATTAGTTGGAACACCAAAGGAGTCAATCACATTATCAAACGTAATAGAGTTTTATCCCATTTGAGAAGTCTCAAGGTTAATATCGCTTTCCTGCAAGAAACCCATCTCATGTCTTCTGACCATAATAGACTTTGTAAAGGGTGGGTGGGGCAACTATACCACTCCAATTATCAAAGCAAGTCTAGGGGAGCTGCAATTCTTGTTAATAAGAATACTCCTTTTATTATGCAGACTGTCACTGCAGACCAGCGAGATATGTTGTGGTCACGGGTACCCTGTATAACATACCTATAATTTTGGCTAATGTATATGCGCCAAACGGAGATGATGCATAATTTCTGAAGACTTTTTTATCCTAATTACCCAACTTAATCACACACAGGCTTATTCTAGGGGGTGACTTTAATTGTGTATTACACCCAGCTTTAGACTGCTCCTCTAGCTCTACCTACAATATAACAAGATCAGCGAAGACTATTACTTCCTTCATTCAAGCATATAACTACATAACTGATCCCTGGCGTTTCCTGGACCCCAATCTAAGGCATTTTTCTTTTTTCTCCCCTGTGCATCACTCCTACTCGTGGATTGATTATTTTTTAATTAATAGCCAATGGCTGACCTCAGTCAGAGAATGCAGGTATGAAAGTATCGTCATTTCTGATTATGGGCCTGTAGTGTTGCAATTATCCTTCCCTAATAAAGTTACTCGGCGCCCGTGGCACTTTAGCAATGCTTCTCTCACTAACAAAGGGTTTGTTAACCATATAAACACACAAATAAATGTTTTCTTGTCCACGAATTATACACCAGATGTTAGCAAATCCACTATTTGGGAATCGCTTTTTGAGAGGAGAGATTATTTCATACACCACCTGGGAGGACAGGAATAGAAAACAGCGCATTAAAGATCTTACAGACCAAATTCATCAGCTGGACTATAAATATTCAACTGCTCCCACCCCTGAACTTTTAAAGGAGAGGTCAGCTCTGCAGACAGAGTTCGTCTTGACCACCACCTATTATACAGAGCAACTACTGCTTCAGTCTCGCTCTAATCTGTATGAACACTCACATAAGGCAGGCAGGACTCTTGCTCAACATATTAGGCAGTTCACAGCCTCTACCCTGATCACAAATATCCGCAAACACGACGGTCAGATCTCTAATGACGAGCAGGAGATAAATAATGAGTTTAAAGTATTTTATTCCTCTCTTTACACCTCTGAGGGGATCCATGACCCTTCTAGGCTAAAGTCATTTTTTCAGAGTATGGATTTGCATATATGGCATTTATGGAACAATTGGAAGAACCTCTGTCTTTGGAGGAAACTAGATCTGCTCTTTACAGCATGCAGAATGCTAAACCTCCAGGACCTGATGGTTTCAAGGTCGAATTCCTTAAGAAATTTGGAGATAAGTTGCTGCCAATTTTACTCACTCTTTTTGAGGAATCGTTTGTCGAGGGCCAACTTCCACCCACATTCTCTCAGGCTTCTATCTCAGTTATATTGAAAAAGGGTAAAGATCCCCTTAGTTGTGGGTCATACCGTCCGATATCACTCCTGAACGTGGACTGCAAATTGTTGGCCAAGGTCCTGACTCACCGCCTAGAAGGTACCCCGCCCTCGATTATCTCTCCATATCAAATTGGTTTTATTAAAAATCGCCTCGCTTTCTTTAATATTTGTCGGCTTTAGAATATCATGCAGAACGCTGATCCCAATCAGCCATTACCCGAAGTAATTATGTCCGTGGTATAATTCTCAGACACGTGTTCTAAAACAGACATTGCGGAAACTAGAGAGGAAGTGGCGTTCCACCAATAAACATGACTTTCACCTAGCCTGGAAGAATAGCTTGATATATTACAAAAAGCCACTTAGAAATGCCAGAACCTCTTATTATTCATTATTAATAGAAGAAAATAAGAACAACCCCAGGTTTCTCTTCAGCACTGTAGCCAGGCTGACAGAAAGTCACACCTCTACTGACCCATCTATTCCTCTAACCCTGAGAAGCAATGATTTCATGAGCTTCTTTACAAATAAAATTATAACCATCAGGGATAAAATCCACCACCTCCTCCCAATGAATAGCACATACATAGATACATTGTCTGGTCCTGAAACCATAGAACCAGATTTATGTTTGAACCAATTTTCTTCTATTGACCTTCCTGAACTGACCTCATTAGTTTCATCATGTAAACCAACAACTTGTCAATTAGACTCTGTCCCAACTGGACTTTTTAAGGGAGTTGTCCCCCTGATTGACAGTTCCATATTAAATCAGATTTACATGTCTTTGTTAACCGGCTATGTACCTCAAGCTTTTGAGGTAGCTGTTATTAAACCTCTGCTTAAAAAGCCTACACTTGACCCAGAGGTTTTAGCTAATTACAGAGCCATATCAAACCTGCCCTTCATTTCAAAAATCTTAGAAAAAGCAGTTGCTAACCAGCTGTGTGATCACTTAGATAGTAACGATTTGTTGGACAAATACCGGTCAGGATTTAGAATCCATCACAGCACAGAAACAGCACTATTGAAAGACCTTTTTAAGGCATCAGATGATGGACTTGTCTCTGTGCTCGTCCTGTTGGATCTTAGTGCAGCATTTGACACCATAGATCATAAGATCCTGTTATAGAGACTAGAACAACATATAGGGATCAGAGGAACTGCACTAGACTGGTTTAAATCATATTTATCAGATAGATTTCAATCTGCTAATGTCAACAATGACCCCTCCATGCACATGCAAGTTAGTCATGGAGTTCCACAAGGTTCTGTCCTTGGACCGATACTCTTCACCTTATATATACTCCCCTTAGGCAACATCATGAGAAAGCACCACATACACTACCATTGTTACACAGATGACACCCAGCTGTACATTTCTCTGAAGCATGATGAATCTAATCACTTAGTTCAACTTCAGGAATGTCTCAAGAACATCAAGGCCTGTAATTCCTTATTATCAGGATGCCCCAGGAAGACTGTAAAGTCTCCAGTTGGTCCAAAATGCCGCAGCACAAGTGCTGACAGGAGCTCTAAGGAGAGATCATATTACTCCTGTCTTAGCTTCTCCACATTGGCTAGGCAATTTCAAAATAGTTTTCAAAATCCTGCTCCTCACATTTAAAGCCCTTAACAATCAAGCCCCTTCATATATCAAAGACCTGATAACACCATATTATCCAAATAGATCAATTCGTTCACAAAACACAGGCTCTCTTGTGGTTCCAAGAGTCTGTAAGAGTAGAACAGGAGGTAGAGCATTCAGCTACCAGGCTCCTCTCCTGTGGAACCAGCTCCCAAACATCGTTTTAATCACCATTATATTAAATTGTTTTAATTGGTTTTGTTCATTTTTATCAGTTGTAGAACCAACACGGGACGGAGCAACCGGGTCCCGTCAGAATAACCCCGAGCCAAAACAGCAGGACTGATTCCAGGGGGCGGTGGCACTAGACACGCCACACCCCTGCCTGCATCCCTTTTCGGTGCGCCGATGGGCAAGAGTGTTGCGCCCACGACACGGAGACGCTGCGGACAGAAAGCGCACCAGCGACAGTCGGCAGAGGACCCAGCGACACAACAAAACCAAACAGGCAGATAACGCCAGCCTACCTGCGGACACGAACTACAACCCCAACAGAGCTCCAAGCGGGACCGCCGATATAGTCAGCCACTTGTGGTGCTGTAAGAGTTGGAAGTCAGTGTCACCACTGTGCACATTGCGCTGATCATGGATGAAGAGTAAGTGCGCTACCGTACCTGTATGTATGGGGGATGTGCGCTTGAGCTTACCACACCACGCCACAGCCACCACCCGAGGGATCAAAGGGTGGAAAGGAAAGAGCGTGGTGTGGCCGCTCACCCGGTTATAAGCGGTCGACTGGCGCCGCCCAGCAATTAACCTAGCGCCACACCGTGGCCGGGAGGAAGAATACAATTCATTAAAAAAGAGTGTTGGATCCAGAGGCTTAATTTTCTCTCATTCTTCTCAGTGAAATATCTAGGTCACATCATTATGAATGATTTCTGTGATTCTGACGAGGTGCAGCATCGGTGCTGTAAACTCTATGCACAAGCCAACATATTCACTGCATGTATCAGCTGCTAGAAAGATAGAAAGATGTGAAGAGATCAAACAATGAAGTCATCTCATTGAACTTATTTTCTTTTTTGATTTTGCCACACAGGAACCAGTGAAGTCTGATGAGGCGAGGGAAATGGCTAACCGGATCAATGCTTTTGGTTACTTGGAGTGCTCGGCCAAGACGAAGGATGGCGTGAGGGAGGTGTTTGAGATGGCCACCAGGGCAGCACTGCAGGCCAAGAGAAGAGGCAAGAAAAGCGGCTGCTGCCTTTTATAGAGTGTCAGGTGACGCAGGATCAGGAGGGAAGGAGGGAAATAAACACGGCTAAGAAAAACATCCCTGTGCCTGTTTCCACCAAGGTAGGCACAGTTGACTGGGGAGTTGTAGGGATGAAACCAGGCTAAAGAAAAAAAGGAAGGTGAAATGCTATGGAAAAGGGGAATACATGTATATACATTTAAGTTCGACATTATAGCTTTTAGCTTTCAAATAGAAATACTGTAATCTCGAGTTTAGGACTCAATAAAGCTGAAATTAAGAGAACATGACGAGAAGGGAACATCTCTCCTGCTCATACTCTTACTCCAGTACAGTAAGCTCCTCTGTGGCTGGTGGTCGAAATCAGACGAATGCCTGCCTAACTAACTGTTGGAAGACTTCCGTGGCTTGCAGTGTGACTGTGCTTGTCTTTCATTCTGTATGTTTTTCACTCTCCTTAAATTCCAAAGTTAGAACTAACAAACTTTTTATGGACTCGCTTTTCTTTTTTATGAACCTGTGATATTTCATACAATTTTCAATTAAAAAGCAGAGTTTAATTATTTGCAGTTAAGTATAAAAACATAATGAGACCAACGACCATGAGTGTTTTATACCTGCTTGTTAATTAATAAAAGTTGACTGAGTTAACTTGGCCTTAAAGTGACAAAACTCTGTAAAATTCAGAATAGAATTCAAGATCCTGCTCCTCACATTTAAAGCCCTTAACAATCAAGCCCCTTCATATATAAAAGAGTTCATAACACCATATTATCCAAACAGATCACTTCGTTCACAAAACACAGGCTCTCTTGTGGTTCCAAGAGTCTGTAAGAGTAGAACAGGAGGTAGAGCATTCAGTTACCAGGCTCCTCTCCTGTGGAACCAGCTCCCACTCTGGGTTCAGGAAGCAGACACCATCTCTTACAGTTAAACTTAAAACGTTCCTCTTTGACAAAGCCTATAGTTAGTTCTGGATCAGGTGAGTCCTGAACCATCACTTAGTTATGCTGCTATAGGTCTAGACTGCTGGGGGAACTCCCATCATGCACTGAGGACCTCTCCACTTCTCTCTGTCTCTCTGCCCCCCCACATTCATTCATTTATTTATTTTAATACATGTCAATGACTAGTTCACTTTGTACTCCCATAGTCTCTCTCTCTCTTTCTCTCTCTCATTTCAGATGTCTCTGACCCCGGAACCTCAGGACAACAACTTTACCATTATTACTATTATTAATTACAATATCTCAGTAATTAATTATGATATGAATTGTGTCTGTTATCAATAATAATTAAATGTCTTAACACTGTTGTTTACATTTTAACTAGTCAGATCTAATACCTGATGGTGCTCAAGTGTTCCCGGTCTTTTATCGCTGCCGTTATTGCAGTTATTATTATTATTATATTCTCCCCTGCTTTGTAGCATTAAATGGATTCATTTTCAGATCCTCTGTCAGTTGTTTAGAGGATCTTGTTTTTGTGTGTCACATAATTTATCAGGCTCTGTAAATTCATTTTTGGAAGTCTCTATGCCAATCTAACAAATGCAGCAAAAACAAATTTACTAAACAAATCCTTGCATTTTCAATCATGAGGACGTACACACCAGCCAATTAAAAACATATTACTATAATGTCACTGCTGTCCACATTCACATTAAATAGATTATATTTGATCATCAATTGTATTGTTTCAAGTAGTGGTGTCATTTCTTCAAAATAAAATAAACTGAGCTGCCAACAGTCAACCCTCAGAAGACAATGCATTTCAAGCAGAGGTTGAATCCTTGCCGAAGGTGGATGAAATTTCGCATCACTTCCTAAAGGCATCTCCAAACAGGACAGAAGTGAGAGAGAGGAGATTCAGTTTAATAATTATTTAATAATAATTAATAACAGTTTAATAATAATAACATTTATTTTATGGATTTTACTCTATTTTATTTTTCACTTGAACACAGAGTTAAAAAGGCAACATTTTGTGGCTGGTATGTATATATGTAATGTATATGTAAAGTACAAGGTGACATATTGCATTTCTTTGTGACACTGTATATTCACAGAATCACTTCCTGTTTATCAATTTGACCTCAAAGCTAAATGTTTTTGTTTTGATGCAGTTTGATGTTTGAATTTCAAAAAGCTGTGAACTATGGCCTGAAGGTTGTGTCAATGGCTTAACAGACCTGAAATAGCCGCAGTGTTATGTATGTAAAAATAACATCATTCAAACCTATTCAAAGCCACACACGTGAACAGTAAATAAGCAAGTTCTGTTTCATCTCATGTAAATATTGAATATAAAATCTTTATGCAGATAAACCAGGTAGGATGAATGAAAACGTAACACTACATCCTAGACTGTTAATAAAAAGCTGTGCACACTACGTCCAACACGCAAACGATAAAAAGGCCTGGAGTTTTTCTGTTTCACTACTATTAACATTTGCATTATTCTATGTAACATGTTTACAAACCAAGGTAACAGTTATTTGGGGTATTTTTTCGACAAGGGATTAGTTAGAGATATTGCAGGGAGAAATGGAACAGTCAGGAGCAACCCTAGTGAGCTGTTAGATGAAGAGGTGCAGTCAACAGGCCACACATCTCAGTTTTCTCAGCCAGGCAACCAATTCTTTTCACTTTGTGCGACTATTAACAGACTTGTCAACTTCAACAGGAAATCAGATCACAGTTGGACACATAAATGGTAAATGGTTGTACCACTCAAAGCGCTTTACACTACAGTTTTCCATTCACCCATTCACACACACATTCATACAGAAATCTCAGCATGAATAGGAATAAAGTGACCGAAAGCAATGGACCGCTTCTAACGTTCAATCAATCAATGGATGATATTAATTTCCCACCACTACAAAGAGAGATCTATAAACCAGACAGAAGTGAAATTGGGGAGAATAATAAGACAACTACATCTAAAAAGAAGAAGAAGAACATAATAGCAAGAGTTGTATATGGAATTCCCGTCATTAGACCTGAAGTGAAAAGGAAAGTGCAGTCTCCCCCAAAGAGAAAAAAGGGACTTGTATATCACCGTTCATTTCCAGCATGTCAGGAAACAAAGGCAACAAACATGCCTGTCCTGAGGGTGGACTCAGCAGAGATGAATAAGGACGAGATTGTCCTGAGGAAAGAGACAACAAAGACAATTGAAGACCAGACTGTCCTGAGGAAAGAGACAATTGAAGACCAGACTGTCCTGGGGATGGAGGAAGAGGCAAAAGTGTTTCAGCCTCCATCTCCACAGGCAGAGGCATCGACTTCTCAGTCCACAGGAACACAGTTTGCTGGGACAGCTGATGTTTCTGCACACACAGAGGCATCTGCATTTGAAGTGAAAAGGAAAGTGCAGTCTCCCCCAAAGAAAAAAAAAGGAAGTTGTATATTGCCTTCCATTTCCAGCATGTCAGGAAACAAAGGCAACAAACATGACTGTCCTGAGGGTGGACTCAGCAGAGATGAATAAGGACGAGATTGTCCTGAGTATAAAGTCAGAAGAGATATATGAAGAAAAGATTATCCCGGTGACAGAGTCAGCAGAGACAATTGAAGACGAGACTGTCCTGATGAAAGAGACAATTGAAGACCAGACTGTCCTGGGGATGGAGCAAGAAGCAAAAGAGTTTTAGCCTCCATCTCCACAGGCAGAGGCATCGACTTCTCAGTCCACAGGAACACAGTTTGCTGGGACAGCTGATGTTTCTTCACACACAGAGGCATCTGCATTTGAAGTGAAAAGGAAAGTGCAGTCTCACCCAAAGAAAAAAAGGGAAGTTGTAAATTGCCTTCCATTTCCAGCATGTCAGGAAACAAAGGCAACAAACATGCCTGTCCTGAGGGTGGACTCAGCAGAAATGAATAAGGACGAGATTGTCCTGAGTATAAAGTCAGAAGAGATATATGAAGAAAAGATTATCCCTAGGACAGAGTCCGCAGAGACAATTGAAGACCAGACTGTCCTGAGGGAAGAGACAACAAAGACAATTGAAGACCAGACTGTCCTGAGGAAAGAGACAATTGAAGACCAGACTGTCCTGGGGATGGAGGAAGAGGCAAAAGTGTTTCAGCCTCCATCTCCACAGGCAGAGGCATCGACTTCTCAGTCCACAGAAACAGAGTTTGCTGGGACAGCTGATGTTTCTGCACACACAGAGGCATCTGCATTTGTGTCTGCATCTGTGCCTAAGTTTGAATCTGGCAGTGGGGTTGATTTGACTACACATGCCTACTCTGAACTCTTGAATCGGCTCCTGTATGAGAAGCACATGAAAATGATCGCTCAGGTACATGAAAATGATGACCTCGTCAGAAAGGCAAAGGATATGGAGCGAAAAATTGTATATATTTATGCCACTAAAGTGGGTCTAGGGAAGGAAGTTTCACAACTGAGGATGCTTCAGTCGAGTGGTAGCCAAAAGGTCAGTGACCTTGAGAGAGCTGTCCAAACTGAAAGAGAGAAAACAATGGAGAAAGAGACATGCCTCGCCAGAGAGATTGAGGAAACATCCAAAATCCAAACCTCCCTGGTTCAAGCCCAAGACCAACTGGAAAAGTCAAGATGCCTTTGGGAGCATGAGAAGTCCCAAATCTTGGCTACACATAGTCAGGAAACCTCCAGGCTCAAGGCAGCTCTGCTACAGGAACAGGAAGGAGGAAGGAAGGAAAGACACCAGTGGCAGTCGGAAATGTCCACAATTCAGGTGGCTCTCAACACCACTAAGGAAGCTCTGGAGGCAATGGAGGAGGATAAAGTAAAGTGGAGCGAGGAAATGATTAGGAGAATAACAATCCTAGAAGAGATGATAAAGGTGAAAGAGAGCAAATCAAAGAAACCGTCTTTGCTGAGACGATTTTTCCAGCTCTTTAAAAGAACCAGTAAAACAAACACTTGCACTTAATCACTGTTGTGACTATGTACTCATTAAACGTGGCACCATTAAATGGTGTTGTGGCAGTCGACCATGCCACGGGGTACCCACCACGACAGCCAGAGACGAACCAGTCCAACCATTGGGTGCTCAGCAACATCTTTTTATTTAATACAAAGAGAACTGACAGAACACTTAACTTAAAGGGTCCAGCACTTTCTGCTGGACCTTTAGCTTCGCCCAGTCTCTTCCCCAGTGTGTTCCACGAGGCAGCTCTGCTGCTGCCTTTTCAAGCATGAGGATCAATCAGCTAACAGCTCTCACCTGTGCTGACTGATCCTCTGTGGTGCAGGTAACGGTGCTCTCCCAGCCCCTTCACCTCCACATACCTCCACTGTCAGATTCAGGACCGGGAGCTATCCGGCCTGAACTGCTCCCCCCCTTCCATCCGCCCAGGGGAGGAACCCACCCCACCAAAGGAGGCGCTCCGGGCGTCGAGCAGGTGGGCATCGCGGGATGCGGCGTCTCTCTGGCGGCCTGGAAGGTGGGCGCCGCCGCACAGGCACCTTGGACCCCGGAACAGGAGTGCGCCGCCGTCTGGGGGACCAATCCATAGAAGCAGGGTCGGCAGGCGTCGGCCTTTGTGTGTGTGGGATTGTGTTTCAGGGTTAAAAAAAAGTGCATCTAAAAAAATGAGTGTAAAAAGAATTTACCCTTGAGGGATCAATAAAGTATCTCTTCTCTTTCTTGACAGTATAGAGGTTGGCAAAATTCACACTTATGCAACATTAATAAAGACGTGTTTTAAAGAAAAACATTTATTATGAAAAAAATAAAAGTATAAACACACAAACTAACAAAAGGTGTACTTACTATATACAGATGTGTGTGTGTGTGTGTGTGTGTGTGTGTGTTTGTGTGTGTGTGTGACTGAGATTCAAAATAGCAGCTGGCCACTATGAAGACAAAAGGCCCCCTGGAGTGGTGGGACCATGTGGCTGAGATCACATGTATGTGTTAAGTTTGTGGAGATGAGTGTGTGAGGTGTTGGTGCCAGGTTAAAGAAAGTAGTTAGATGCATGCAAAGAAAATGAAAAGCCTAACAGAACTAACATTAACTTTCAAATAATAAATAACACGTGTTGTGTTGTTGACGTGCTGACGTATTGCGGTGAGCGTATTGTGTCACCTCCTTGTTTTGAACTCTTCTCTTTTTCGTCTCTCCCTATTCTGCTAATATCTGACTCACTGAAGCTAATTTTGAGTCACACTCACAGTTTTACTATTCCTTACACTCACCTCTCCCTCTCTTAGCGACTCATTTGCTAAATCACTGTGATTTACACACTACCCGTGTTAGCTTAGCAACTTAGCATTAGCAGCTAACAATGGCTTCTAATAAGTGCTATACAAATGCAGTTATTATTATTATTATTATATTCTCCCCTGCTTTGTACCATTAAATGGATTCATTTTCAGATCTTCTGTCAGTTGTTTAGAAGATCTTGTTTCTGTGTGTCACATAATTTATCAGGCTCTGTAAATTCATTTTTGGAAGTCTCTATGCCAATCTAACAAATTGGCCCCCCTCTATGGCCAAATACCAGATGGCCCTGGAATGTCTGGATGTTCTTTATTAAAGTCACTGATAAGATCCAAGTCCATAATAAAACTGTCCGGAACCCACTGGCGTTCTTCAGGTCCATACCCCACCCAGTCCACCAGGAGTTTCCTGCCCTGGCCCCTTTTACGCACCGCCAGCATGGTGTACACCGGCCCTCCATCGACCATACGGGGAGAAGGGGGTGATTTGGTAGCTGGAAACAGAGCACTCTCCTTGACCGGCTTAATTTTGCTGACGTGGAATGTGGGATGTACTCGGAGGGACCGAGGCAGACGAAGACGCACAGCCTCTGGATTGATAATCCTGGTGATGGGGAACGGACCGACGAAGCGTGGAGCCAGTTTGCGCAACTCCACCTGAAGAGGCAGTTCTTTGGCCGCGAGCCAGACTCGCTGGCCAGGCTGGTAGACAGGAGCCGGTCTCCTGCTGCGATCTGCAGCTCTCTTAACTCTGTCCCCTTGACGTATAAGAGTCTGTTGCGCTGCAGCCCAGATAGGGCATGGGCTGATGGGACAGACACCTCAGGTTCGGACTCAGAAAAGATCGGGGGTTGGTAACCAAAAACACACTTAAAAGGGGACATACTGGTGGCTGAGGTGGGAAGGGAATTATGGGCGTACTCGACCCATGTCAGGTCGAGTACGCCCATAATTCGCCCATAACTCCATGACGGGGGGAAAACCCCCGCGTCATGGAGTGGCACCGATGACACCGATGGTGTTACGCCCCGTTGCCGGGGAAAATATAAAGTAAAAAAGGTGGAAAGAAACTACACAAGCACGACGAGTTAGCAGCCAGTGTGTATTCGTCAGTCAGCCATCCTGCTTCTCCTTCAACACGGGAACAGACATCAACAATCAATCGCCGTGCAGCACATTCGCCACGGACTTAATAAAAGAAAATAAAACACAATTGCAGTTACAGAAATACTTATGCAAGTCATATTTGATCAAAGGTAAGTACAAAGTTGTAAACAAAAATGATATAAAATAAAGTGTTTTATCTATAAGTGCAGTCCTGTCTCTGTTGTTGTTTCAATACCTGCGAGGCAAAAGCAGTTGAACACTGAATAGATGATCGATCATCATTTTAACCTCTTTTAACTCAAGACACTTGAAAACAATTAATTATTATTCTTTTTTAACTCACTCTTTCTAATGAACTGCTATCTTAGCATATGAAAATCATGAACATGAATTATTATTATTTTCATTCATTTTATCTTATTTTAAACACATGAAACATTTTATTATCCGGTATTATAATCATGAAAGTCTTTTTAAACACATTTTGCCATTAATTATTATTATTCTACTCAGTCATAAGCTCTTGGTTAACCCATGTTCACTATTACAACCATGACAATGGCACCGATGAGTTTACAGATCTCCTTCCAGAACCGCGAGATAAACTGGGGCCCCCCGATCTGACACGATGTCCTGTCAGAATCTGTGAATCTTAAAAACATTGTTCATCATAATTTCGGCCGTTTCTTTGGCTGAGGGCAATTTGGGCAAAGCTATAAAGTGAACCATTTTAGCGAATGTCTACGACTGTTAAAACCGTGGTGTACAGACAAAGTCCATAGAAATTTCCGCCCACGGCCGGGACGGAATAGGAAGAGGCTACAACAAGCCTGCGCGGGTTCTGGAGGAGTTCTTATTCCTGGCACAGACTGGACACGCCTCAACGTACTCCCGCACTTCCAGCTCCATGGACGGCCACCAGAACCGCTGTGTGATGGCGAATATGGTCCGTCGTACGCCCGGATGACAGGTGAGCAGAGACGAGTGAGCCCAGTGAATCACCTGTGGGCGCAGATCAACAGGAACATACAGACGGTTCTCAGGGCACCCACTAGGTGGCGGGGTCTCACCATTCGCTTGCTTCACCTCGGCTTCTATGTGCCAGGATACCAACCCCACCACACGGATAAGTGGAAGGATAGGCTCGGGATCCGTGGCAACAGGCTCGGGGCTGAATAGGCGGGACAGGGCGTCAGGCTTAGTGTTTTTGGACCCCGGTCTGTAAGATAAGGAAAAATTTAATCTGTTAAAAAACAATGAACAGCGAGCTTGACAGGAATTTAATCGTTTAGCTCCTTTTATATACTGCAGGTTATCAGTCCAAACCAAGAACGGGTGTTGTGCCCCCTCCAGCCAATGCCGCCACTCCTCCAACGCCACCTTCACCGCCAACAGTTCACGATTTCCAACGTCGTAGTTCCGCTCAGCTGCCTTCAAGCGTCGGGACAGGAAGGCGCAGGGATGCAGCTTGTTGTCCACCTCGGCTCGCTGGGATAAGACGGCCCTGATCCCCTCGTTAGATGCATCTACTTCCACCACAAACTGGTGAGAGGGATCGGGAAGCGTGAAGATAGGCGCCATGGTGAACCGCCCCTTCAGCTCTCGGAACGCTGCGTCCACGTCAGCGAACCAGCGGAATGACACCTGCGGAAAAGTGAGAGCGTGGAGAGGAGCTGCTATTGCGCTAAAGCCTCTGATAAACCGCCTGTAAAAGTTAGCGAAACCTAGGAATTGCTGCACTTTCTTGCGGCTATCAGGTGTTGGCCACTTGGCTACAGCGCTCACTTTAGCTGGGTCCATCTTAACCCTTCCAGGGGCTACGATAAAGCCCAGGAAGGAGATGGTATCGGCATGAAATTCACTCTTTTCTGCTTTCACATGTAACTTATTAGCTAGAAGATGTTGCAGAACGAGCTTAACGTGTCTCTGGTGGGTTTCCACGTCGGGAGAGTAAATAAGAATATCATCTAGATATACATAAACAAACTGATCTAAAAAGTCTCTTAAAATATCATTAATCAAAGCTTGGAACACTCCTGGGGCATTGGTGAGACCAAACGGCATCACTAAATACTCACTTGGTGTGTTGAAACCAGTTTTCCACTCATCCCCCTCCCGAATGCGGATAAGGTGGTATGCGTTTCGCAGATCCAACTTGGTGAAGATCTGCACTTGTTGTATTTGATCAAACACTGACGTCATGAGGGGGAAGGGTTATCTATTCTTGACTGTGACTACGTCAGTCGGAGGTCACAAAAATCAATATTGATTTGGTGTGTACATATGCAAAGAGAATGTCGGACTCCGTAATTTTTCTCTGGACCCCTGCCTAATGTTTCCAGTGATGACATGTACAGCCGCATGTCATCCTTTCACCGCTGGCTGTCGAGGTGGTGTCCAAATAACAACGTGGGCTTCGTAGATAATTGGCGCACTCTTTGGGGGAAACCTGGTCTGATTAGGAGAGATTGTATTCATCCCACTTGGAATGGAGCAGCTCTCATATCTAGAAACATGACAACGTTTGTTAGACAGTCCACACCGTGACAATCCAGAGTTGAGACCAGGAGGCAGAGTCGCAGTCTTACACGCTTCTCTGCGCTTCTCTGCGCTTCTATTTGAACAGTCATCCTCACAATATCCTATAGAAACTGTGTCTGCCCCCGACACCCTAAATTCATTAAATCAAAAGCAAACAGGACAGGAATAATATATTCAAACCTAATAAAAGTTAACACAGCCAATATACCTGTAACAAAACACAGAATTATAAAAGGCGGTTTATTAAATATCAGGTCACTCAATCAAAAATCATTACTTATTAATGACCTGATTACCGATCACCAAATCGATCTATTATGTTTAACAGAAACCTGGCTGCAAGATGGAGAATATGTAGGCTTAAATGAAACGAAGCCCCCAACCTATACTAATACTCATACTTCTCGAAGCACAGGCAGAGGTGGAGGGGTTGCAGCAACCTCTAAATCTGACCTATCTATCAACCCTCGACCGAAAGAAAGTTATAACTCCTTTGAAAATCTTATAATCAGCCTCATCCATCCAAGCCTGAAATCACATAGAAATTCTGACTAAGGGGCAGGCGGACGATATATGATAACTAGATGAATTGGTTTATCTGAATTCTCTGAATTTCTATCAGAACTAGTTCTTAGGACAGATAAAATAATTATAGTAGGTGATTTCAACATTTATGTAGATGTTGCCAACGACAGCCTTAGTTCAGCTTTCAAATCAATAATAGCGATTGGTGTCATTCAACATGTGAATAAACTCACCCACTGTCTGAATCACACTCTTGATCTTGTTCTGACATATGTCATAGACATTGAAAATGTAATAATATTTCAACAGAACCCTCTTCTGTCCGACCATTTTTTAATTACATTTAAATTTAGAATTACTAATTACACTGATTCTGGACAGAAACTCTATTATAGTCTGTGTTTATCTGATAAAACTGAATACATTTTAAGAACTGCTTCCTTCTACACTTACCTCTCAGCCATGTGTCAGTACAATACAGGAAAGTTATCAAAACTTTACCCCCACACTAGTTGATAACTTAGTTAATAGTACAGCAGCTTCATTAAAAACAATCCTTGACGCTGTCGCCCCTCTAAAAAAGAAGAAGGCAAATCAGAGGAGATCAGCTCCGTGGTATAATTCTCAGACACGTGTTCTAAAACAGACATCACGGAAACTAGAGAGGAAGTGGCGTTCCACCAATAAACATGACTTTTACCTAGCCTGGAAGAATAGCTTGATATATTACAAGAAAGCACTTAGAAATGCCAGAACCTCCCAGGTTTCTCTTCAGCACTGTAGCCAGGCTGACAGAAAGTCACACCTCTACTGACCCATCTATTCCTCTAACCCTGAGAAGCAATGATTTCATGAGCTTCTTTACAAATAAAATTATAACCATCAGGGATAAAATCCACCACCTCCTCCCAATGAATAGCACATACATAGAAACATTGTCTGGTCCTGAAACCATAGAACCAGATTTATGTTTGAACCAATTTTCTTCTATTGACCTTCCTGAACTGACCTCATTAGTTTCATCATGTAAACCAACAACTTGTCAATTAGACTCTGTCCCAACTGGACTTTTTAAGGAAGTTGTCCCCCTGATTGACAGTTCCATATTAAATGTCTTTGTTGACAGGCTATGTACCACAAGCTTTTGAGGTAGCTGTTATTAAACCTCTGCGTAAAAAGCCTACACTTGACCCAGAGGTTTTAGCTAATTACAGAGCCATATCAAACCTGCCCTTCATTTCAAAAATCTTAGAAAAAACAGTTGCTAACCAGCTGTGTGATTTCTTAGATAGTAACGATTTGTTGGACAAATTCCGGTCAGGATTTAGAAGTCACAGTCAGTCACCCATCCTCCCACTTCTCAGTCAGTCTCCCATCCTTCCACCTCTCAGTACTTTTCCATGGACTCCGCCTCTGCCTCATCTGCCAGCCAAGCCACACCCTCTCACAATCCAACACAGCTGCTCCTCATCACCTGCAATCAAGCCCAGTATATATTCACCAGCTCCACTCTCAGTCAGTGCCAGATTGTTCTACGCCTTCATGCAAGACTTTCCAGCAGTTATCTCCGGACTGATTCTTCGTTGCCGACCCTGCCTGTTCCTGACTAACCTGCCTCGTCCGAAACCTGGTAATCACCTCTGCCTTCCGTCCCTGACCAAGTCTTCTGCCTGTTGCTATCTGACCAAGTCGTCGGCCTGTTGCTGTCTGTATTGCCTGCCACCTGATCTGCTAAGAGCTGACAATAAAGACTGTTACCAACTGTCCATGCTTGTTGTGCTGCATTTGGGTTCAAAACCATACCCGTTACATTAGAATCCATCACAGCACAGAAACAGCACTATTGAAAGACCTTTTTAAGGCATCAGATGATGGACTTGTCTCTGTGCTCGTCCTGTTGGATCTTAGTGCAGCATTTGACACCACAGATCATAAGATCCTGTTATAGAGACTAGAACAACATATAGGGATCAGAGGAACTGCACTAGACTGGTTTAAATCATATTTATCAGATAGATTTCAATTTGTTAATGTCAACAATGACCCCTCCATGCACATGCAAGTTAGTCATGGAGTTCCACAAGGTTCTGTCCTTGGACCGATATTCTTCACCTTATATATACTCCCCTTAGGCAACATCGTGAGAAAGCACCACATACACTACCATTGTTACGCAGATGACACCCAGCTGTACATTTCTCTGAAGCATGATGAATCTAATCACTTAGTTCAACTTCAGGAATGTCTCAAGAACATCAAGGCCTGTAATTCCTTATTATCAGGATGCCCCGGGAAGACTGTAAAGTCTCCAGTTGGTCCAAAATGCCACAGCACGAGTGCTGACAGGAGCTCTAAGGAGAGATCATATTCCTGTCTTAGAAAATGTAGAAACAAAGAGAGATAGATTTTATGTTTTTTTACAGTATTCACTCTGGTACCTTATTCACATTAAATGAATGTCTTTATCATTGTGACTGCCTCTGTCCTCCATCAGCATAACTCTCTCTCTAGCCGACCAGAGAACGGTTTTATCTTGAGTAAAGGCCAGCAGGTAAGCCAAGGTGAGATGTCTGACTGAGGACAGAGGCACATTTACATTTGACATCCGTTAGCTGTAATGCTAAATTATATAATTGATGCTTTGCGGCTCAGAACATCTTCACGTAATCTTTAACTCACATTTACACACCTTGCTTTTCAGCTCATGAGTTCGTCCCACTGCGTCACTTACCGGTGTGAGTTTTACTGTTTATAGAAACATATGTGCTACACATAAAGTGCATTGGTGCTAGTAGCAAATCTCTACTGGCTACCGTAAGCTAGTTTAGTTAAGTTAGCCTTGACAAGAATCCAATGCTATGTGATTTGGAAAACAGACTCACCGAGGTGGCATGTGGTAGCCCTGTGGCGGTTGCTGTTGCTGTTGCCGTCGATGTGGAAAAATTTTGGATTGCTGCCAGAACGGCTCTGCCGATATTCTCCGCTAACGCAGATTCACTCATCGACATGTTTGCAGAGCGACCATGGCCGACAGGAGAGTGTACCGGGTGGAGGCGGGCGAACATGACAGATCAGTCAAAGTGCGCCCCCTTGTGGCTGGCTATAGTGGCTACAGGTCATAAATCCCGCATTCTTCATAAAAGTGACACTAAAAACTCAAAGTACTCTTCAAATAAAGTTTCTGCATACGTGTTTGTTATTTTATGTAGTTATTAACACGATATTCCATGTCCAAGAGTCCATTTCCCCGGATAAGTTGGGTTTTATTTGTTATTTGCCACTATAAACACACTCTGACCTCCTCGAGCTTTTATTTTGGTACTTCCTGTTACCGGCATTTGAATTTGCATATTAGTTAAATATTTAGTTTCACCCGAAACATTTAGATTTAACATTTAGATTTAGATTCAGATTTAACATTTAGATTTAACATTTTGATTTAACATTTAGATTTTGATTTAACATTTAGATTTAACATTTAGATTTAGATTCTGATTTAACATTTAGATTTAACATTTAGATTTAGATTTAACATTTAGATTTAACATTTAGATTTGGATTTAGATTTAACATTTAGATTTAGATTTAACATTTAGATTTAACATTTAGATTTAACATTTAGGTTGCAGATTTAGATTTAAATTTAACATTTAGATTTAGCATTTAGATTTAGCATTTAGATTTAACATTTAACATTTAAGTGTAACATTCAACATTTGGATTTAAATATTTAAAATATCTCTAAGTTGACAAATATTGTTGTAAATGTGCAAAAAAGTGACTCTCAAAAATTCACACCAGTTTTTTAAACATGGTTTGAAGCTAAATGTGACAAAATGTTGCTGTTATTTTCAGCGTGAGCTGCTTTACAAACGGCACCCCATATCTAGAGGGGCTTGATTTTACATGCCTACAGTAGTATCAAAACTCTTCCTGTCGTAATGACAAGGTTCATGTTCTACATAACACCTGAAGGGCAAACCCTCCATCTGACCTCAGGGACCAAAGTGTATGTGTGGCTATGGCTGTGGCTGAGGAGAAGAGCGGTCGTCCTCCAACCAGAATGTCATTGGTTCGATCACAGTCTTCTCCATCTGTATGCCAAAGTGTCCTTGGGCAAGATACTGAACCCTGAATGGCCCCTCATATGAATGGGTAAAAGGCAAACTGTCCTGTAAAAGCTCTTTGAGATTGAGCCAGCTGCTGGGTTTAAACAACATATCGCAGTGTGACAATGTTTTGTGTCTGACGACAGGCTAGCTTTCCCGGTCAACTTAGCCAAGTTAGCTAGCTAACACTTCAGTGTCCTTACTGAACTGCTGTTAGCTACAAGTTAGCTGCTACTTCACTGATTCACACAGGCCAAAAGATATTTTAGATTAAAAATAAAGGAGATTAGGTCGTCAATTATATTCAATCTGAAGTGGTTCACCAGAGGTTAGGTTGACAGATGTGATGGTTCTTTACATGAGAGGTAAACAGCAGTGAGGAAGTGGAGCTCTAACGCAACGTAAACTTGGCAAACACTCCTGAAACATCAGCTAGCTGAGGAGCTAACACTGACAGCAGTGTATAAACACGGATGAAGCTGGGTGGTTACAGACTTAATGGAGGTATACGGTGTCATGTGAGAGAACGCCACCCACTAAACCTTTACATCTGGTTCGAAGGGATTTTATTCAGGCACAGTTTGAAAGCTGCTGTCAGAGATTATATTCGGAGATTACCATTTCCTGCTCTG
This sequence comes from Paralichthys olivaceus, assembly GCF_024713975.1. Taxonomy (NCBI): domain Eukaryota; kingdom Metazoa; phylum Chordata; class Actinopteri; order Pleuronectiformes; family Paralichthyidae; genus Paralichthys; species Paralichthys olivaceus. The sequence continues at coordinate 2,496,797 of NC_091098.1, forward strand.
GATGAAAATTGGCGACAGTCATAACCTAATAACTTCAGACTATTAAATTGGTTGATCTTATTTTATCAGCATGTAAACACCAAATCCAGAATGCAATCCAAGGTCTCAGTATTGAATTAGCTGGTTTGATACTAGTCGTTCTGGAAATGATCACGTTCGAGTGTTATTGTCATGACTTTTTCTTCTAATCAGAAATGAGGCCTCACCCCACATGTTTTTTTCCATGCACTATGTTATATCATACCTATAGTGTTTCATTTGTTTTATGCCAGAAACTAATTTGAAAGTCATTGTTGGTCAGTAAAATGCTTTGGCCCTAAGTGAAACATTGTAAATATCTGGTGGAGTACACTGAAATACTGGAGCATACCCTGAATACAGTTTTTCACATGTCCATGATGCCACAACTAGATCTCTTGTACCTCTTGTCTAAAGTGCACACACATAGCAACTCGTGTTGGGGAATATCATTCGATACAATCTGACACCAGTGGCGCACACGCACATATAAATGCAGATACATTAGACAGATGAAATAGTCAAAGTTCACTGTCTGATTGGCAGATGCCCCCTCCACCTCGTTTCTCCCTGTGAGCTTCTCTTTGCAGGAACTGTTGAGTTACTCTATAATTTTGTCAGGTCTCAAACTTACTCTGTAAAGAGCCATGGCATCATCTATATTGTGAATTTGCATCATCAAGCAAACATTTCTGGTTGATATTATTTTTTTCAAAAAGAGTTTAATTCCACATATTGAAAAAGCAGGAGATGAAATGATTGTGGCCATAATAGGTTTCCAGAGTTTTGTTAAGTGTTTCCTGACAGTGTTTCATGGATCCATACCTCACACCATCTTAAAACTCTCATCCTGTCCTATTTCATCATTGTGCTTGTACACCAATCAAGCTCCTCACCCTGCAGGGTTGTTTTTGCTCTGAATGCACAGAATCAATAACAGAGTACATGTCTTTCTTCATTCTTTCAAATGGCTGCAATCAGAAAGAAACTAGTGATAGTCGGTGATGGAGCCTGCGGCAAAACCTGTCTCCTCATAGTGTTCAGCAAAGATCAGTTCCCTGAGGTCTATGTGCCCACTGTGTTTGAAAACTATGTGGCAGATATTGAGGTGGATGGTAAACAGGTAAGCTGTTTATTATAATGTCACATTTCTTTCTTTTTGTCATGAGTCAATTAACACAGCATAGGGTGTGTAGACTGAGCCTCGGACCCTGAAGGTTTGTTTCATAATGTAACCTGAGCAGCACTTGGTTTTTAAGGATGATACTATGTTGGACAGTTAAAAACAAAAAATGCTAACAATATATCAAATGTTAGTAATATGTTTTAAACTAATGCTTGTGCAATGCTTCATCTTTTTTGTCCATGATAAATGAACATAGAGACGCTATTTTTAAATGATAAACTTGTTTGTGAAATTCTGTCATTTCATCTCACTTATCTCTAAACATGTACACTGATACCAACACATCTGGAAGAAGGTAACATTGGGTTGTATATTGGCCTGGCGGATTTGTCCATAGACTTAATTTCCCTTCGGGGATGAATAAAGTAATCTATGAATAAAGTAATCTATCCAGACATATATACACAGTATGTAGAATCCACATTGACCGCTGGATCAAACGTCCACGTTGCCATCCAATTGGGCGAAATATTTTCAAGAAAATGTTTTAAGATTAAAAGTGCCTCTGGATTTTAGTTTAGTTGTATTTCAAAGCTTCTCCCTCACCCAGAATCTGCCTGATGTCTGAATCTGAATACTTTTCCTGATTTTGAGCCATGGCTTTTAAACCTGATAATAAATCACCAGTTTGACATTTTGATGCATTTTTAACAAATTGAACAAAGCTCAATAATAACTTGTTTAACCTGTACATCAACAGAAATGAAAAATTGACTGTTGTGTACTGGAACAATTTTTTGTCAAACAACTGTTCTATCCAACCTTTCTGCTGTTTTCCTGGTTGTCTTTGAATCTATCTCATGTTGTCAGAATCTAGGGCACAAACCTTGTAACTGAGCCCTGTAGCATTTAATTGTGATGCAGATATGGTGGTGTTGTGAAGTATGTAAGCATTAATGTCCTCGACCCCTGTAGGTGGAGCTGGCTCTCTGGGACACAGCAGGACAGGAGGACTATGACCGGCTGAGGCCTCTCTCCTACCCAGACACAGATGTCATCCTCATGTGTTTCTCCATCGACAGCCCCGACAGCCTAGGTGAGATTTCTTTCCTGCCATTGGTTTTGACAAATGTACCATTTGCTCCACATTCAACATGGACACTTTGTGCCCGATGCAGAGAATATTCCAGAGAAGTGGACTCCAGAGGTCAAACACTTCTGTCCCAATGTGCCTATTATTCTGGTGGGAAACAAGAAAGACCTGCGGAATGATGAACACACCCGTCGAGAGTTAGCCAAGATGAAACAGGTGAGTGAGGCCTGTACTTAACTGTGCTCATTCTGCAGCTTATACAAATTCAAACCTATGGGGGTTTGTTTAGACTGAATTTCATTATAATCCCAAAGGTTACTTATCTCAAAATGCATCAAATTGACTGAGTTAATCATGGGAAACTGTTTGTGAAACTGTAAGAGTGAGGAGTCCTCCATTTTCTGCACTTTTGGTTCTCACTGCAAAGCTATACAAGATAGTAAATGTTTATCTGCACACTCTAGTAACAATCAGGTTTGACAAGGTGGAATATTCTCACCAGTCCACTTCACTCTGTATATGGATGGTCTCTCCAAACAGTTAATAGAGTTAAGGACTGGCTGTATGGTGGGGATAGCATTGTTAACCCTTAGGGCACCTTCTGGACATCTTTGGCCATTTAAGTTTTCTTTTTTTGATAATTCTCACTGTGTTAATGCATATGACTCGGGACTTTCAAAAGATGTGTATTTTCTGCAGATTTTAAAATTTGTGTAAAAAAATACAACCTTTTATCACCTTTGTGGCACAAAAAAAAGCCCCATTGGAACCCATTTTAACTGCTTTTTATCTCTTTGCCATGAAACCATAAAATCATGCATTACACATTTTTATTATTTCATTCTGAAGTCCTGGCTTCAAAGTTATATTTTATATATTGACCCATTTTCCATCATTTGGCATAAAGGTAAAATACATAGTATTTCCTGTAGTGGCACTATTTCTGTATAATGGAACCCATAAACCTAATGTATGCAAGTGAAATGATGTGTGAAACCTACATTTTGCTGTGAATATCTGTATGAGTTACAGCATGCTAAGCTTTCACTGTAACTGTGTATGTGTAAGTGTGTTTGTGCATCTGTGTGTTGCTAATCAGCAAAATAATTATGCAAAAATGATGTTAGTGAACATCAGTGACATATGCCAGGCTCTGTTAACCTTCCAAAAATAATGACATTATCATGTAGTCAAGGGAAAATATGACATTTTCTGTGTTTTGTTTTTATATAGTTAGCATAAAAACCGATGGTGTCAAACTGGAGTTGAAATAATAAAAATGAATGAATATTTGGTATTTATGATCAGGGCTGATGTTTAATACAATTAATTCATTAAAAGGGAAAAAAATATTTATATATATGTAAAGTTTATAACAGCATTTTTGGCCACGAAATGATTTAGTTGTCTTGTCTCCTCACAGTGCTGGTTTACAGCAACTGTACAAGCCTATGACATGTTTAAAAAGAGTGTTGGATCCAGAGACTTAATTTTCTCTCATTCTATTGAACAGGCCGAGTCCTAAAGAAAGAACCAAGTGAAATATCTAGGTCACATCATTATGAATGATTTCTGTGATTCTGACGAGGTGCAGCATCGGTGCTGTAAACTCTATGCACAAGCCAACATATTCACTGCATGTATCAGCTGCTAGAAAGATAGAAAGATGTGAAGAGATCAAACCATCAAGTCATCCCATTGAACTTATTTTCTTTTTTGATTTTGCCACACAGGAACCAGTGAAGTCTGATGAGGCGAGGGAAATGGCTAACCGGATCAATGCTTTTGGTTACTTGGAGTGCTCGGCCAAGACGAAGGATGGCGTGAGGGAGGTGTTTGAGATGGCCACCAGGGCAGCACTGCAGGCCAAGAGAAGAGGCAAGAAAAGCGGCTGCTGCCTTTTATAGAGTGTCAGGTGACGCAGGATCAGGAGGGAAGGAGGGAAATAAACACGGCTAAGAAAAACATCCCTGTGCCTGTTTCCACCAAGGTAGGCACAGTTGACTGGGGAGTTGTAGGGATGAAACCAGGCTAAAGAAAAAAAGGAAGGTGAAATGCTATGGAAAAGGGGAATACATGTATATACATTTAAGTTCGACATTATAGCTTTTAGCTTTCAAATAGAAATACTGTAATCTCGAGTTTAGGACTCAATAAAGCTGAAATTAAGAGAACATGACGAGAAGGGAACATCTCTCCTGCTCATACTCTTACTCCAGTACAGTAAGCTCCTCTGTGGCTGGTGGTCGAAATCAGACGAATGCCTGCCTAACTAACTGTTGGAAGACTTCCGTGGCTTGCAGTGTGACTGTGCTTGTCTTTCATTCTGTATGTTTTTCACTCTCCTTAAATTCCAAAGTTAGAACTAACAAACTTTTTATGGACTTGCTTTTCTTTTTTATGAACCTGTGATATTTCATACAATTTTCAATTAAAAAGCAGAGTTTAATTGTTTGCAGTTAAGTATAAAAACATAATGAGACCAACGACCATGAGTGTTTTATACCTGCTTGTTAATTAATAAAAGTTGACTGAGTTAACTTGGCCTTAAAGTGACAAAACTCTGTAAAATTCAGAATAGAATTCAAGATCCTGCTCCTCACATTTAAAGCCCTTAACAATCAAGCCCCTTCATATATAAAAGAGTTCATAACACCATATTATCCAAACAGATCACTTCGTTCACAAAACACAGGCTCTCTTGTGGTTCCAAGAGTCTGTAAGAGTAGAACAGGAGGTAGAGCATTCAGCTACCAGGCTCCTCTCCTGTGGAACCAGCTCCCACTCTGGGTTCAGGAAGCAGACACCATCTCTTACAGTTAAACTTAAAACGTTCCTCTTTGACAAAGCCTATAGTTAGTTCTGGATCAGGTGAGTCCTGAACCATCACTTAGTTATGCTGCTATAGGTCTAGACTGCTGGGGGAACTCCCATCATGCACTGAGGACCTCTCCACTTCTCTCTGTCTCTCTGCCCCCCCACATTCATTCATTTATTTATTTTAATACATGTCAATGACTAGTTCACTTTGTACTCCCATAGTCTCTCTCTCTCTTTCTCTCTCTCATTTCAGATGTCTCTGACCCCGGAACCTCAGGACAACAACTTTACCATTATTACTATTATTAATTACAATATCTCAGTAATTAATTATGATATGAATTGTGTCTGTTATCAATAATAATTAAATGTCTTAACACTGTTGTTTACATTTTAACTAGTCAGATCTAATACCTGATGGTGCTCAAGTGTTCCCGGTCTTTTATCGCTGCCGTTATTGCAGTTATTATTATTATTATATTCTCCCCTGCTTTGTAGCATTAAATTGATTCATTTTCAGATCCTCTGTCAGTTGTTTAGAGGATCTTGTTTTTGTGTGTCACATAATTTATCAGGCTCTGTAAATTCATTTTTGGAAGTCTCTATGCCAATCTAACAAATGCAGCAAAAACAAATTTACTAAACAAATCCTTGCATTTTCAATCATGAGGACGTACACACCAGCCAATTAAAAACATATTACTATAATGTCACTGCTGTCCACATTCACATTAAATAGATTATATTTGATCATCAATTGTATTGTTTCAAGTAGTGGTGTCATTTCTTCAAAATAAAATAAACTGAGCTGCCAACAGTCAACCCTCAGAAGACAATGCATTTCAAGCAGAGGTTGAATCCTTGCCGAAGGTGGATGAAATGAATTTCGCATCACTTCCTAAAGGCATCTCCAAACAGGACAGAAGTGAGAGAGAGGAGATTCAGTTTAATAATTATTTAATAATAATTAATAACAGTTTAATAATAATAACATTTATTTTATGGATTTTACTCTATTTTATTTTTCACTTGAACACAGAGTTAAAAAGACAACATTTTTTGGCTGGTATGTATATATGTAATGTATATGTAAAGTACAAGGTGACATATTGCATTTCTTTGTGACACTGTATATTCACAGAATCACTTCCTGTTTATCAATTTGACCTCAAAGCTAAATGTTTATGTTTTGATGCAGTTTGATGTTTGAATTTCAAAAAGCTGTGAACTATGGCCTGAAGGTTGTGTCAATGGCTTAACAGACCTGAAATAGCCGCAGTGTTATGTATGTAAAAATAACATCATTCAAACCTATTCAAAGCCACACACGTGAACAGTAAATAAGCAAGTTCTGTTTCATCTCATGTAAATATTGAATATAAAATCTTTATGCAGATAAACCAGGTAGGATGAATGAAAACGTAACACTACATCCTAGACTGTTAATAAAAAGCTGTGCACACTACGTCCAACACGCAAACGATAAAAAGGCCTGGAGTTTTTCTGTTTCACTACTATTAACATTTGCTTTATTCTATGTAACATGTTTACAAACCAAGGTAACAGTTATTTGGGGTATTTTTTCAACCAGGGATTAGTTAGAGATATTGCAGGGAGAAATGGAACAGTCAGGAGCAACCCTTATGAGCTGTTAGATGAAGAGGTGCAGTCAACAGGCCACACATCTCAGTTTTCTCAGCCAGGCAACCAATTCTTTTCTCTTTGTGCTACTATTAACAGACCTGTCAACTTCAACAGGAAATCAGATCACAGTTGCACACATAAATGGTAAATGGTTGTATTTATATAGCGCTTTTCTAGTCTTGAAGACCACTCAAAGCGCTTTACACTACAGTTTTCCATTCACCCATTCACACACACATTCATACAGAAATCTCAGCATGAATAGGAATAAAGTGACCGAAAGCAATGGACCGCTTCTAACGTTCAATCAATCAATGGATGATATTAATTTCCCACCACTACAAAGAGAGATCTATAAACCAGACAGAAGTGAAATTGGGGAGAATAATAAGACAACTACATCTAAAAAGAAGAAGAAGAACATAATAGCAAGAGTTGTATATGGAATTCCCGTCATTAGACCTGAAGTGAAAAGGAAAGTGCAGTCTCCCCGAAAGAGAAAAAAGGGACTTGTATATCACCGTTCATTTCCAGCATGTCAGGAAACAAAGGCAACAAACATGCCTGTCCTGAGGGTGGACTCAGCAGAGATGAATAAGGACGAGATTGTCCTGAGGAAAGAGACAACAAAGACAATTGAAGACCAGACTGTCCTGAGGAAAGAGACAATTGAAGACCAGACTGTCCTGGGGATGGAGGAAGAGGCAAAAGTGTTTCAGCCTCCATCTCCACAGGCAGAGGCATCGACTTCTCAGTCCACAGGAACTCAGTTTGCTGGGACAGCTGATGTTTCTTCACACACAGAGGCATCTGCATTTGAAGTGAAAAGGAAAGTGCAGTCTCCCCCAAAGAAAAAAAAAGGAAGTTGTATATTGCCTTCCATTTCCAGCATGTCAGGAAACAAAGGCAACAAACATGACTGTCCTGAGGGTGGACTCAGCAGAGATGAATAAGGACGAGATTGTCCTGAGTATAAAGTCAGAAGAGATATATGAAGAAAAGATTATCCCTAGGACAGAGTCAGCAGAGTCAATTGAAGACCAGACTATCCTGAGGAAAGAGACAACAAAGACAATTGAAGACCAGACTGTCCTGAGGAAAGAGACAATTGAAGACCAGACTGTCCTGGGGATGGAGGAAGAGACAAAAGTGTTTCAGCCTCCATCTCCACAGGCAGAGGCATCGACTTCTCAGTCCACAGAAACACAGTTTGCTGGGACAGCTGATGTTTCTACACACACAGAGGCATCTGCATTTGTGTCTGCATCTGAGCCTAAGTTTGAATCTGGCAGTGGGGTTGATTTGACCACACATGCCTACTCTGAACTCTCGAATCAGCTCCTGTATGAGAAGCACATGAAAATGATCGCTCAGTTACATGAAAATGATGACCTCGTCAGAAAGGCAAAGGATATGGAGCGAAAAATTGTATATATTTATGCCACTAAAGTGGGTCTAGGGAAGGAAGTTTCACGACTGAGGATGCTTCAGTCAAGTGGTAGCCAAAAGGTCAGTGACCTTGAGAGAGCTGTCCAAACTGAAAGAGAGAAAACAATGGAGAAAGAGACATGCCTCGCCAGAGAGATTGAGGAAACATCCAAAATCCAAACCTCCCTGGTTCAAGCCCATGACCAACTGGAAAAGTCAAGATGCCTTTGGGAGCATGAGAAGTCCCAAATCTTGGCTACACATAGTCAGGAAACCTCCAGGCTCAAGGCAGCTCTGCTACAGGAACAGGAAGGAGGAAGGAAGGAAAGACACCAGTGGCAGTCGGAAATGTCCACAATTCAGGTGGCTCTCAACACCACTAAGCAAGCTCTGGAGGCAATGGAGGAGGATAAAGTAAAGTGGAGCGAGGAAATGATTAGGAGAATAACAATCCTAGAAGAGATGATAAAGGTGAAAGAGAGCAAATCAAAGAAACCGTCTTTGCTGAGACGATTTTTCCAGCTCTTTAAAAGAACCAGGAAAACAAACACTTGCACTTAATCACTGTTGTGACTATGTACTCATTAAACGTGGCACCATTAAATGGTGTTGTGGCAGTCGACCATGCCACGGGGTACACACCACGACAGCCAGAGACGAACCAGTCCAACCATTAGGTGCTCAGCAACATCTTTTCATTTAATACAAAGAGAACTGACAGAACACTTAACTTAAAGGGTCCAGCACTTTCTGCTGGACCTTTAGCTTCGCCCAGTCTCTTCCCCAGTGTGTTCCACGAGGCAGCTCTGCTGCTGCCTTTTCAAGCATGAGGATCAATCAGCTAACAGCTCTCACCTGTGCTGACTGATCCTCTGTGGTGCAGGTAACGGTGCTCTCCCAGCCCCTTCACCTCTACATACCCCCACTGTCAGATTCAGGACCGGGAGCTATCCGGCCTGAACTGCTCCCCCCCTTCCATCCGCCCAGGGGAGGAACCCACCCCACCAAAGGAGGCGCTCCGGGCGTCAAGCAGGTGGGCATCGCGGGATGCGGCGTCTCTCTGGCGGCCTGGAAGGTGGGCGCCGCCGCACAGGCACCTTGGACCCCGGAACAGGAGTGCGCCGCCGTCTGGGGGACCAATCCATAGAAGCAGGGTCGGCAGGCGTCGGCCTTTGTGTGTGTGGGATTGTGTTTCAGGGTTAAAAAAAAGTGCATCTAAAAAAATGAGTGTAAAAAGAATTTACCCTTGAGGGATCAATAAAGTATCTCTTCTCTTTCTTGACAGTATAGAGGTTGGCAAAATTCACACTTATGCAACATTAATAAAGACGTGTTTTAAAGAAAAACATTTATTATGAAAAAAATAAAAGTATAAACACACAAACTTACAAAAGGTGTACTTACTATATACAGATGTGTGTGTGTGTGTGTGTGTGTGTGTGTGTGTGTGTGTGTGTGTGACTGAGATTCAAAATGGCAGCTGGCCACTATGAAGACAAAAGGCCCCCTGGAGTGGTGGGACCATGTGGCTGAGATCACATGTATGTGTTAAGTTTGTGGAGATGAGTGTGTGAGGTGTTGGTGCCAGGTTAAAGAAAGTAGTTAGATGCATGCAAAGAAAATGAAAAGCCTAACAGAACTAACATTAACTTTCAAATAATAAATAACACGTGTTGTGTTGTTGACGTGCTGACGTATTGCGGTGAGCGTATTGTGTCACCTCCTTGTTTTGAACTCTTCTCTTTTTCGTCTCTCCCTATTCTGCTAATATCTGACTCACTGAAGCTAATTTTGAGTCACACTCACAGTTTTACTATTCCTTACACTCACCTCTCCCTCTCTTAGCGACTCATTTTCTAAATCACTGTGATTTACACACTACCCGTGTTAGCTTAGCAACATAGCATTAGCAGCTAACAATGGCTTCTAATAAGTGCTATACAAATGCAGTTATTATTATTATTATTATTATATTCTCCCCTGCTTTGTACCATTAAATGGATTCATTTTCAGATCTTCTGTCAGTTGTTTAGAAGATCTTGTTTCTGTGTGTCACATAATTTATCAGGCTCTGTAAATTCATTTTTGGAAGTCTCTATGCCAATCTAACAAATTGGCCCCCCTCTATGGCCAAATACCAGATGGCCCTGGAATGTCTGGATGTTCTTTATTAAAGTCACTGATAAGATCCAAGTCCATAATAAAACTGTCCGGAACCCACTGGCGTTCTTCAGGTCCATACCCCACCCAGTCCACCAGGAGTTTCCTGCCCTGGCCCCTTTTACGCACCGCCAGCATGGTGTACACCGGCCCTCCATCGACCATACGGGGAGAAGGGGGTGATTTGGTAGCTGGAAACAGAGCACTCTCCTTGACCGGCTTAATTTTGCTGACGTGGAATGTGGGATGTACTCGGAGGGACCGAGGCAGACGAAGACGCACAGCCTCTGGATTGATAATCCTGGTGATGGGGAACGGACCGACGAAGCGTGGAGCCAGTTTGCGCAACTCCACCTGAAGAGGCAGTTCTTTGGCCGCGAGCCAGACTCGCTGGCCAGGCTGGTAGACAGGAGCCGGTCTCCTGCTGCGATCTGCAGCTCTCTTAACTCTGTCCCCTTGACGTATAAGAGTCTGTTGCGCTGCAGCCCAGATAGGGCATGGGCTGATGGGACAGACACCTCAGGTTCGGACTCAGAAAAGATCGGGGGTTGGTAACCAAAAACACACTTAAAAGGGGACATACTGGTGGCTGAGGTGGGAAGGGAATTATGGGCGTACTCGACCCATGTCAGGTCGAGTACGCCCATAATTCGCCCATAACTCCATGACGCGGGGAAAACCCCCGCGTCATGGAGTGGCACCGATGACACCGATGGTGTTACGCCCCGTTGCCGGGGAAAATATAAAGTAAAAAAGGTGGAAAGAAACTACACAAGCACGACGAGTTAGCAGCCAGTGTGTATTCGTCAGTCAGCCATCCTGCTTCTCCTTCAACACGGGAACAGACATCAACAATCAATCGCCGTGCAGCACATTCGCCACGGACTTAATAAAAGAAAATAAAACACAATTGCAGTTACAGAAATACTTATGCAAGTCATATTTGATCAAAGGTAAGTACAAAGTTGTAAACAAAAATGATATAAAATAAAGTGTTTTATCTATAAGTGCAGTCCTGTCTCTGTTGTTGTTTCAATACCTGCGAGGCAAAAGCAGTTGAACACTGAATAGATGATCGATCATCATTTTAACCTCTTTTAACTCAAGACACTTGAAAACAATTAATTATTATTCTTTTTTAACTCACTCTTTCTAATGAACTGCTATCTTAGCATATGAAAATCATGAACATGAATTATTATTATTTTCATTCATTTTATCCTATTTTAAACACATGAAACATTTTATTATCCGGTATTATAATCATGACAGTCTTTTTAAACACATTTTGCCATTAATTATTATTATTCTACTCAGTCATAAGCTCTTGGTTAACCCATGTTCACTATTACAACCATGACAATGGCACCGATGAGTTTACAGATCTCCTTCCAGAACCGCGAGATAAACTGGGGCCCCCCGATCTGACACGATGTCCTGTCAGAATCTGTGAATCTTAAAAACATTGTTCATCATAATTTCGGCCGTTTCTTTGGCTGAGGGCAATTTGGGCAAAGCTATAAAGTGAACCATTTTAGCGAATGTCTACGACTGTTAAAACCGTGGTGTACAGACAAAGTCCATAGAAATTTCCGCCCACGGCCGGGACGGAATAGGAAGAGGCTGCAACAAGCCTGCGCGGGTTCTGGAGGAGTTCTTATTCCTGGCACAGACTGGACACGCCTCAACGTACTCCCGCACTTCCAGCTCCATGGACGGCCACCAGAACCGCTGTGTGATGGCGAATATGGTCGTACGCCCGGATGACAGGTGAGCAGAGACGAGTGAGCCCAGTGAATCACCTGTGGGCGCAGATCAACAGGAACATACAGACGGTTCTCAGGGCACCCACTAGGTGGCGGGGTCTCACCATTCGCTTGCTTCACCTCGGCTTCTATGTGCCAGGATACCAACCCCACCACACGGATAAGTGGAAGGATAGGCTCGGGATCCGTGGCAACAGGCTCGGGGCTGAATAGGCGGGACAGGGCGTCAGGCTTAATGTTTTTGGACCCCGGTCTGTAAGATAAGGAAAAATTTAATCTGTTAAAAAACAATGAACAGCGAGCTTGACGGGAATTTAATCGTTTAGCTCCTTTTATATACTGCAGGTTATCAGTCCAAACCAAGAACGGGTGTTGTGCCCCCTCCAGCCAATGCCGCCACTCCTCCAACGCCACCTTCACCGCCAACAGTTCACGATTTCCAACGTCGTAGTTCCGCTCAGCTGCCTTCAAGCGTCGGGACAGGAAGGCGCAGGGATGCAGCTTGTTATCCACCTCGGCTCGCTGGGATAAGACGGCCCTGATCCCCTCGTTAGATGCATCTACTTCCACCACAAACTGGTGAGAGGGATCGGGAAGCGTGAAGATAGGCGCCATGGTGAACCGCCCCTTCAGCTCTCGGAACGCTGCGTCCACGTCAGCGAACCAGCGGAATGACACCTGCGGAAAAGTGAGAGTGTGGAGAGGAGCTGCTATTGCGCTAAAGCCTCTGATAAACCGCCTGTAAAAGTTAGCGAAACCTAGGAATTGCTGCACTTTCTTGCGGCTATCAGGTGTTGGCCACTTGGCTACAGCGCTCACTTTAGCTGGGTCCATCTTAACCCTTCCAGGGGCTACGATAAAGCCCAGGAAGGAGATGGTATCGGCATGAAATTCACTCTTTTCTGCTTTCACATGTAACTTATTAGCTAGAAGATGTTGCAGAACGAGCTTAACGTGTCTCTGGTGGGTTTCCACGTCGGGAGAGTAAATAAGAATATCATCTAGATATACATAAACAAACTGATCTAAAAAGTCTCTTAAAATATCATTAATCAAAGCTTGGAACACTCCTGGGGCATTGGTGAGACCAAACGGCATCACTAAATACTCACTTGGTGTGTTGAAACCAGTTTTCCACTCATCCCCCTCCCGAATGCGGATAAGGTGGTATGCATTTCGCAGATCCAACTTGGTGAAGATCTGCACTTGTTGTATTTGATCAAACACTGACGTCATGAGGGGGAAGGGTTATCTATTCTTGACTGTGACTACGTCAGTCGGAGGTCACAAAAATCAATATTGATTTGGTGTGTACATATGCAAAGAGAATGTCGGACTCCGTAATTTTTCTCTGGACCCCTGCCTAATGTTTCCAGTGATGACATGTACAGCCACATGTCATCCTTTCACCGCTGGCTGTCAAGGTGGTGTCCAAATAACAACGTGGGCTTCGTAGATAATTGGCGCACTCTTTGGGGGAAACCTGGTCTGATTCGGAGATATTGTATTCATCCCACTTGGAATGGAGCAGCTCTCATATCTAGAAACATGACAACGTTTGTTAGACAGTCCACACCGTGACAATCCAGAGTTGAGACCAGGAGGCAGAGTCGCAGTCTTACACCTTTCTCTGCGCTTCTATTTGAACAGTCATCCTCACAATATCCTATAGAAACTGTGTCTGCCCCCGACACCCTAAATTCATTAAATCAAAAGCAAACAGGACAGGAATAATATATTCAAACCTAATAAAAGTTAACACAGCCAATATACCTGTAACAAAACACAGAATTATAAAAGGCGGTTTATTAAATATCAGGTCACTCAATCAAAAATCATTACTTATTAATGACCTGATTACCGATCACCAAATCGATCTATTATGTTTAACAGAAACCTGGCTGCAAGATGGAGAATATGTAGGCTTAAATGAAACGAAGCCCCCAACCTATACTAATACTCATACTTCTCGAAGCACAGGCAGAGGTGGAGGGGTTGCAGCAACCTCTAAATCTGACCTATCTATCAACCCTCGACCGAAAGAAAGTTATAACTCCTTTGAAAATCTTATAATCAGCCTCATCCATCCAAGCCTGAAATCACATAGAAATTCTGACTAAGGGCCAGGCGGACGATATATGATAACTAGATGAATTGGTTTATCTGAATTCTCTGAATTTCTATCAGAACTAGTTCTTAGGACAGATAAAATAATTATAGTAGGTGATTTCAACATTTATGTAGATGTTGCCAACGACAGCCTTAGTTCAGCTTTCAAATCAATAATAGCGATTGGTGTCATTCAACATGTGAATAAACTCACCCACTGTCTGAATCACACTCTTGATCTTGTTCTGACATATGTCATAGACATTGAAAATGTAATAATATTTCAACAGAACCCTCTTCTGTCCGACCATTTTTTAATTACATTTAAATTTAGAATTACTAATTACACTGATTCTGGACAGAAACTCTATTATAGTCTGTGTTTATCTGATAAAACTGAATACATTTTAAGAACTGCTTCCTTCTACACTTACCTCTCAGCCATGTGTCACTACAATACAGGAAAGTTATCAAAACTTTACCCCCACACTAGTTGATAACTTCGTTAATAGTACAGCAGCTTCATTAAAAACAATCCTTGACGCTGTCGCCCCTCTAAAAAAGAAGAAGGCAAATCAGAGGAGATCAGCTCCGTGGTATAATTCTCAGACACGTGTTCTAAAACAGACATCACGGAAACTAGAGAGGAAGTGGCGTTCCACCAATAAACATGACTTTTACCTAGCCTGGAAGAATAGCTTGATATATTACAAGAAAGCACTTAGAAATGCCAGAACCTCTTATTATTCATTATTAATAGAAGAAAATAAGAACAACCCCAGGTTTCTCTTCAGCACTGTAGCCAGGCTGACAGAAAGTCACACCTCTACTGACCCATCTATTCCTCTAACCCTGAGAAGCAATGATTTCATGAGCTTCTTTACAAATAAAATTATAACCATCAGGGATAAAATCCACCACCTCCTCCCAATGAATAGCACATACGTAGAAACATTGTCTGGTCCTGAAACCATAGAACCAGATTTATGTTTGAACCAATTTTCTTCTATTGACCTTCCTGAACTGACCTGATTAGTTTCATCATCTTAACCAATAACTTGTCAATTAGACTCTGTCCCAACTGGACTTTTTAAGGAAGTTGTCCCCCTGATTGACAGTTCCATATTAAATGTCTTTGTTGACAGGCTATGTACCACAAGCTTTTGAGGTAGCTGTTATTAAACCTCTGCGTAAAAAGCCTACACTTGACCCAGAGGTTTTAGCTAATTACAGAGCCATATCAAACCTGCCCTTCATTTCAAAAATCTTAGAAAAAACAGTTGCTAACCAGCTGTGTGATTTCTTAGATAGTAACGATTTGTTGGACAAATTCCGGTCAGGATTTAGATGTCACAGTCAGTCACCCATCCTCCCACTTCTCAGTCAGTCTCCCATCCTTCCACCTCTCAGTACTTTTCCATGGACTCTGCCTCTGCCTCATCTGCCAGCCAAGCCACACCCTCTCACAATCCAACACAGCTGCTCCTCATCACCTGCAATCAAGCCCAGTATATATTCACCAGCTCCACTCTCAGTCAGTGCCAGATTGTTCTACGCCTTCATGCAAGACTTTCCAGCAGTTATCTCCGGATTGTTGCCGACCCTGCCTGTTCCTGACTAACCTGCCTCGTCCGAAACCTGGTAATCACCTCTGCCTTCCGTCCCTGACCAAGTCTTCTGCCTGTTGCTATCTGACCAAGTCGTCGGCCTGTTGCTGTCTGTATTGCCTGCCACCTGATCTGCTAAGAGCTGACAATAAAGACTGTTACCAACTGTCCATGCTTGTTGTGCTGCATTTGGGTTCAAAACCATACCCGTTACAGTACAATCTGGCCACAAAAATGGACCCAGCGCACACAGCGTCACCACAGTCACGCCTGGAGAGTGTGGAAAACATTCTTCAGCAGCATGAGGCTCTGCTCAACTCCACTGCAGCAGGAATACATCAAGCTGTCGCCACCCAGAAGCAAGCAGCTGCTAGCCAGGAGCAGGCGCTAGCTTTGTTAGCCTCACAAGTACAGCAACTCACCGCTATCCTCTCACAGATGACAACTCCAGCCCCCACCGCAGCGTCCTCTGCTACACCTCCGCCAGCGTCCCCTGGGCCATTCTCTGAGCCACGGGTGGGGGCCCCGGAACGCTATGCTGGGGATCCTGAGAACTGTAATCCTTTCCTCACAAACTGTTCGATCCTGTTTGCCCTGCAGCCGCACACCTTTGCTTCTGAGGAGGCCAGGGTGGCTTTCACCATCAACCATCTCACTGGGAGGGCTCGTCTGTGGGGAACCGCCGAGTGGGAGCGTCGGACTCCAGCCTGCATCTCCTTCCAAGCCTTTGCCGCCGAGCTACGCAAGGTATTTGGGAAGGTCTCCCGGGGTCCGGATTCCACTGGGGGTCTGCTGAGTCTACACCAGGGGGGTCAGACCGTGGCCGATTACTCCATAGACTTTCGCACTCAGGCCCATCTGAGCAGTTGGAATAGTGAAGCCCAGTGTGATGCTTACCTTCTGGGTCTGGAGAGTTACATCAAGGATGAGCTGGTCTCCTATGATCTCCCCACTTCTCTGGATGGGCTCAACGAACTGACGACACGGCTGGATCGACGTATCCAGGTCCGACGTGTGGAGAGACAACGAGGACGAGTCAACCAATGCTTTCCAGACCAGCCTTGTTCTTTTCGAAAGAGGCCAACTCCCATGACTGTGCCACAGAGCGGGGAGCCTGAAGCCATGCAGGTCGGCAGAACCAGCCTCTCATCGGAGGAACGCCAGCGCCGCCGCCAGGGGAACCTCTGCCTGTACTGTGGCCAAGGCGGTCACTTCATCTCCTGTTGTCCAGTAAAAGCCCGGACTCACCAGTAGCGGGGAAAATACTGGTGAGTCCAACCTCTGAACTATTCCCCAAAAGGCGTCCTCTCTGCCATGCCCGCTTACTGCTGGCAGGGGGCACACACACCCTGTCTTTATTCATTGACTCTGGGTCAGACGTCTCCCTCATTGATGACGATCTGGCTCAACAGCTCGACATCGACAGGGTTCCACTGCCCCAGCCAGCCCCTGCCAGTGCCCTGGACGGTCATGTTCTGGGGACCGTCACCCACCAGACTAGACCCGTGCGGATGCTCCTGTCCGGGAACCATTATGAGACTATCAGTTTCCACATCCTGAAGTCACCTCACATCCCTCTCATTCTGGGGTACCCCTGGCTCCGCCGCCATAACCCCCACATCAACTGGACGACGGGGTCCATCCTAGGGTGGAGTCCCGGGTGCCATCAAGTCTGCCTGAAACAAGCCTCTGCCCCGCAGCCCCGGCCCAGTACCTTCCCATCTCCTGACCTCTCCAGGGTTCCGCCAGAGTACCATGACTTCCGAGAGGTTTTCAGTAAGGCCAAGGCCACCTCTCTGCCCCCTCATCGTCCCTATGACTGCGCCATTGACCTACAGCCTGGTACCAGTCCACCTCGAGGTCGTCTGTACTCCCTGTCTGCACCTGAAAGAAAGGCCATGGAGGCTTACATTAATGACTCCCTGGCAGCAGGCATCATTCGCCCGTCCTCGTCCCCTGCTGGTGCAGGGTTTTTCTTCATCGAGAAAAAGGACAAGACCTTGAGGCCCTGCATCGACTATCGGGGCCTGAACGACATCACGGTGAAGAACCGATACCCTCTCCCTCTCATGGCATCAGCCTTCGAGCTCCTGGAGGGGGCCTCCATCTTCACCAAACTAGACCTCCGCAATGCCTACTACCTGGTCCGCATCCGTGAGGGGGACGAGTTGAAGACGGCCTTCAACACTCCTACCGGGCATTATGAATATCTGGTCATGCCCTTTGGCCTAACCAACGCCCCCGCCGTCTTCCAGGCCCTAGTAAATGATGTGCTCCGTGACATGCTCAACAAACATGTCTTTGTCTACCTGGATGACATTCTCATCTTCTTCAGAACCAAGGAGGATCACGTCCACCATGTCCAGGCAGTCCTCCAACGACTTCTGCAGAACTCCCTCTTCGTAAAGGCTGAGAAGTGCGAGTTCCATGCCTCCTCGGTCACCTTCTTGGGGTCCGTCATCAGCCAGGGGAGCATCCAGATGGATCCCAGCAAGGTCTCTGCTGTCGCCGCCTGGCCCATCCCTGAGTCCAAGAAGCAGTTACAGAGGTTCCTGGGCTTTGCTAATTTCTACCGCCGCTTCATCCGTGGGTACAGCATGATGGCCGCCCCGCTCACTGCCCTTACCTCCTCCAAGATCCCCTTCAGTTGGTCTCCTCCTGCCGCTGCAGCCTTCAAAGCCCTCAAAGCCCGCTTCACCTCTGCCCCCCTCCTTTGCATGCCAGACCCTGACAGACAATTTGTGGTGGAGGTGGATGCCTCTGACATTGGGGTAGGGGGGGTCCTCTCACAGCGGACAGCCTACGACCAGAAGCTCCATCCCTGCGCCTTCTTCTCTCGGCGACTCTCTCCAGCCGAAATGAATTATGATATTGGCAACCGCGAGCTACTAGCGGTTAAGCTGGCGCTGGAGGAATGGCGCCATTGGTTGGAGGGGGCCAAGCAGCCATTCCTGGTCTGGACCGACCACAAGACCCTGGAGTACATTCGGTCGGCCAGGAGGCTAAATTCCAGACAGGCTAGGTGGTCCTTGTTCTTCACACGGTTCAACTTTACTCTCTCATACCGCCCAGGATCCCGCAATGTTAAGCCTGATGCCCTGTCTCGCCAATTCCTCAAGGAAGAAGAGGAATCAGCTTCTAGTGGTAACACCATCCTTCCGTCCAATCGCCTGGTTGCTGCCCTCACCTGGGGGGTCGAGGAGAGAGTCAAGACAGCCTTGGAGAACCAACCGGGGCCCAGCACCTGCCCTCCCGACCGGCTCTTCGTCACGACTGCTCTGCGTTCTGAGGTTCTGCAGTGGGCCCACAGCACTCACCTAACCTGCCACCCGGGGATCCGTCGGACCAAGGAGGTACTGCAGCGGAGGTTCTGGTGGGCCTCTCTGGACAAGGACACACAGGAATTTGTCAAGGCTTGCCCAGTCTGCAGCCAACACAAACCCTCCCATCAGGCCCCTGCTGGACTCCTGCAACCTCTTCCTGTGCCCCATCGCCCCTGGTCGCACATCTCTCTAGACTTTGTCACAGGTCTACCAACTTCTCAGGGCCATACCACCATCCTGACTGTTGTGGACCAGTTCAGCAAGATGGCTCACTTCATTCCCCTGCCCAAGCTCCCCTCAGCCAAGGAAACGGCTGAACTGGTTCTCCAGCATGTCTTTCGCCTCCACGGCCTTCCTGTCGACGTGGTGTCTGATCAAGGACCCCAGTTCTCATCTGTGTTCTGGAGAGAATTCTGCACCCTCATTGGGGCCTCGGCTAGCCTGTCCTCCGGATTCCACCCTCAGTCAAATGGGCAAACCGAGAGGAAGAACCAGGAGATGGAGGTGGCACTCCGCTGCATGGTCTCCAGTCGCCCCTCGTCCTGGTCACAGCAGCTGCTATGGGTGGAGTATGCCAACAACACCCTGACCAGTTCCTCTACCGGCCTTTCACCCTTCCAGTGTGCTTATGGGTACCAGCCTCCACTGTTTCCTGCCCTGGAGAAGGACACGTCCTGCCCCTCCGTCCAGAGCTTCATTCGCCAGTGTCGCCGCACCTGGGCCAGAGCCAGAACCACCCTCCTGCGGTCGGTGGGTCGCTACACGAGGACCGCCAATTGTCGACGCACCAAGGCTCCCACCTACCAGGTCGGCCAAAAGGTTTGGTTATCAACCCGGGATCTTCCACTACAGGTCGACTCTAAAAAACTGGCGCCCAAGTTTATTGGTCCCTTCAAGATCCAAAAGATCATCAACCCAGCTGCGGTTCGGCTCCAGCTCCCGCGCTCCATGAGGGTCCATCCCACATTCCACATCTCCAGAGTCAAGCCTGTTCAAGAGAGTCCACTGGTTCCCGCTACTCCTCCTCCTCCGCCTCCTCGCTTGGTTGATGGAGGTCCTGTCTACACTGTGCGACGTCTGATCCGTTCCCGACGACGTGGGAGGGGCATCCAGTATCTGGTCGACTGGGAGGGGTATGGGCCAGAAGAGAGGTTATGGGTTCCTGCCCGTCACATCCTGGGACCCAATCTCATTGCTGACTTCCATCGGCAACACCCAGACCAGCCCGCTAAGGCGGCTGTCTCGTCCAGGGTGCCTCGTCACAGTGCTCCCACTAGATCCACGCCCTCTGCTCCTGATGTGGAAGACTCCCTCTCCTCTTCAGGGGATTCCTCATCCGACGATGAGGGGTTCCCCCCGCAGGCCTCCCCCACCCGCCCTGCTGAGGGTATGGACTGGTCCGGCTCAGAGGAATTCTAAGTGCACCTTCGGGCCCTCCCTCCCTCCCTTCCTCCCTGCATACTGGCTTTTTGGGACGTCAGGAGCCGTCCCTTGATGGGGGGGCTCTGTCACAGTCAGTCACCCATCCTCCCACTTCTCAGTCAGTCTCCCATCCTTCCACCTCTCAGTACTTTTCCATGGACTCCGCCTCTGCCTCATCTGCCAGCCAAGCCACACCCTCTCACAATCCAACACAGCTGCTCCTCATCACCTGCAATCAAGCCCAGTATATATTCACCAGCTCCACTCTCAGTCAGTGCCAGATTGTTCTACGCCTTCATGCAAGACTTTCCAGCAGTTATCTCCGGACTGATTCTTCGTTGCCGACCCTGCCTGTTCCTGACTAACCTGCCTCGTCCGAAACCTGGTAATCACCTCTGCCTTCCGTCCCTGACCAAGTCTTCTGCCTGTTGCTATCTGACCAAGTCGTCGGCCTGTTGCTGTCTGTATTGCCTGCCACCTGATCTGCTAAGAGCTGACAATAAAGACTGTTACCAACTGTCCATGCCTGTTGTGCTGCATTTGGGTTCAAAACCATACCCGTTACATTAGAATCCATCACAGCACAGAAACAGCACTATTGAAAGACCTTTTTAAGGCATCAGATGATGGACTTGTCTCTGTGCTCGTCCTGTTGGATCTTAGTGCAGCATTTGACACCACAGATCATAAGATCCTGTTATAGAGACTAGAACAACATATAGGGATCAGAGGAACTGCACTAGACTGGTTTAAATCATATTTATCAGATAGATTTCAATTTGTTAATGTCAACAATGACCCCTCCATGCACATGCAAGTTAGTCATGGAGTTCCACAAGGTTCTGTCCTTGGACCGATATTCTTCACCTTATATATATACTCCCCTTAGGCAACATCATGAGAAAGCACCACATACACTACCATTGTTACGCAGATGACACCCAGCTGTACATTTCTCTGAAGCATGATGAATCTAATCACTTAGTTCAACTTCAGGAATGTCTCAAGAACATCAAGGCCTGTAATTCCTTATTATCAGGATGCCCCAGGAAGACTGTAAAGTCTCCTGTTGGTCCAAAATGCCACAGCACGAGTGCTGACAGGAGCTCTAAGGAGAGATCATATTCCTGTCTTAGAAAATGTAGAAACAAAGAGAGATAGATTTTATGTTTTTTTACAGTATTCACTCTGGTACCTTATTCACATTAAATGAATGTCTTTATCATTGTGACTGCCTCTGTCCTCCATCAGCATAACTCTCTCTCTAGCCGAGCAGAGAACGGTTTTATCTTGAGTAAAGGCCAGCAGGTAAGCCAAGGTGAGATGTCTGACTGAGGACAGAGGCACATTTACATTTGACATCCGTTAGCTGTAATGCTAAATTATATAGTTGATGCTTTGCGGCTCAGAACATCTTCACGTAATCTTTAACTCACATTTACACACCTTGCTTTTCAGCTCATGAGTTCGTCCCACTGCGTCACTTACCGGTGTGAGTTTTACTGTTTATAGAAACATATGTGCTACACATAAAGTGCATTGGTGCTAGTAGCAAATCTCTACTGGCTACCGTAAGCTAGTTTAGTTAAGTTAGCCTTGACAAGAATCCAATGCTACGTGATTTGGAAAACATACTTACCGAGGTGGCCTGTGGTAGCCCTGTGGCGGTTGCTGTTGCTGTTGCCGTCGATGTGGAAAAATTTTGGATTGCTGCCAGAACGGCTCTGCCGATATTCTCCGCTAATGCCGATTCATTCATCGACATGTTTGCAGAGCGACCATGGCCGACAGGAGAGTGTACTGGGTGGAGGCGGGCGAACATGACAGATCAGTCAAAGTGCGCCCCCTTGTGGCTGGCTATAGTGGCTACAGGTCATAAATCCCGCATTCTTCATAAAAGTGACACTAAAAACTCAAAGTACTCTTCAAATAAAGTTTCTGCATACGTGTTTGTTATTTTATGTAGTTATTAACACGATATTCCATGTCCAAGAGTCCATTTCCCCGGATAAGTTGGGTTTTATTTGTTATTTGCCACTATAAACACACTCTGACCTCCTCGAGCTTTTATTTTGGTACTTCCTGTTACCGGCATTTGAATTTGCATATTAGTTAAATATTTAGTTTCACCCGAAACATTTAGATTTAACATTTAGATTTAGATTCAGATTTAACATTTAGATTTAACATTTTGATTTAACATTTAGATTTAGATTTAACATTTAGATTTAACATTTAGATTTAGATTTAACATTTAGATTTAACATTTAGATTTAGATTTAGATTTAACATTTAGATGGCAGATTTAGATTTAAATTTAACATTTAGATTTAGCATTTAGATTTAGCATTTAGATTTAACATTTAACATTTAAGTGTAACATTTAACATTTGGATTTAAATATTTAAAATATCTCTAAGTTGACAAATATTGTTGTAAATGTGCAAAAAAGTGACTCTCAAAAATTCACACCAGTTTTTTAAACATGGTTTGAAGCTAAATGTGACAAAATGTTGCTGTTATTTTCAGCGTGAGCTGCTTTACAAACGGCACCCCATATCTAGAGGGGCTTGATTTTACATGCCTACAGTAGTATCAAAACTCTTCCTGTCGTAATGACAAGGTTCATGTTCTACATAACACCTGAAGGGCAAACCCTCCATCTGACCTCAGGGACCAAAGTGTATGTGTGGCTATGGCTGTGGCTGAGGAGAAGAGCGGTCGTCCTCCAACCAGAATGTCATTGGTTCGATCACAGTCTTCTCCATCTGTATGCCAAAGTGTCCTTGGGCAAGATACTGAACCCTGAATGGCCCCTCATATGAATGGGTAAAAGGCAAACTGTCCTGTAAAAGCTCTTTGAGATTGAGCCAGCTGCTGGGTTTAAACAACATATCGCAGTGTGACAATGTTTTGTGTCTGACGACAGGCTAGCTTTCCCGGTCAACTTAGCCAAGTTAGCTAGCTAACACTTCAGTGTCCTTACTGAACTGCTGTTAGCTACAAGTTAGCTGCTACTTCACTGATTCACACAGGCCAAAAGATATTTTAGATTAAAAATAAAGGAGATTAGGTCGTCAATTATCTTCAATCTGAAGTGGTTCACCAGAGGTTAGGTTGACAGATGTGATGGTTCTTTACATGAGAGGTAAACAGCAGTGAGGAAGTGGAGCTCTAACGCAACGTAAACTTGGCAAACACTCCTGAAACACCAGCTAGCTGAGGAGCTAACACTGACAGCAGTGTATAAACACGGATGAAGCTGGGTGGTTACAGACTTAATGGAGGTATACGGTGTCATGTGAGAGAACGCCACCCACTAAACCTCTACATCTGGTTTGACGGGATTTTATTCAGGCACAGTTTGAAAGCTGCTGTCAGAGATTATATTCGGAGATTACCATTTCCTGCTCTGGATGAAAATTGGCGACAGTCATAACCTAATAACTTCAGACTATTAAATTGGTTGATCTTATTTTATCAGCATGTAAACACCAAATCCAGAATGCAATCCAAGGTCTCAGTATTGAATTAGCTGGTTTGATACTAGTCGTTCTGGAAATGATCACGTTCGAGTGTTATTGTCATGACTTTTTCTTCTAATCAGAAATGAGGCCTCACCCCACATGTTTTTTTCCATGCACTATGTTATATCATACCTATAGTGTTTCATTTGTTTTATGCCAGAAACTAATTTGAAAGTCATTGTTGGTCAGTAAAATGCTTTGGCCCTAAGTGAAACATTGTAAATATCTGGTGGAGTACACTGAAATACTGGAGCATACCCTGAATACAGTTTTTCACATGTCCATGATGCCACAACTAGATCTCTTGTACCTCTTGTCTAAAGTGCACACACATAGCAACTCGTGTTGGGGAATATCATTTGATACAATCTGACACCAGTGGCGCACACGCACATATAAATGCAGATACATTAGACAGATGAAATAGTCAAAGTTCACTGTCTGATTGGCAGATGCCCCCTCCACCTCGTTTCTCCCTGTGAGCTTCTCTTTGCAGGAACTGTTGAGTTACTCTATAATTTTGTCAGGTCTCAAACTTACTCTGTAAAGAGCCATGGCATCATCTATATTGTGAATTTGCATCATCAAGCAAACATTTCTGGTTGATATTATTTTTGTCAAAAAGAGTTTAATTCCACATATTGAAAAAGCAGGAGATGAAATGATTGTGGCCATAATAGGTTTCCAGAGTTTTGTTAAGTGTTTCCTGACAGTGTTTCATGGATCCATACCTCACACCATCTTAAAACTCTCATCCTGTCCTATTTCATCATTGTGCTTGTACACCAATCAAGCTCCTCACCCTGCAGGGTTGTTTTTGCTCTGAATGCACAGAATCAGTAACAGAGTACATGTCTTTCTTCATTCTTTCAGATGGCTGCAATCAGAAAGAAACTAGTGATAGTCGGTGATGGAGCCTGCGGCAAAACCTGTCTCCTCATAGTGTTCAGCAAAGATCAGTTCCCTGAGGTCTATGTGCCCACTGTGTTTAAAAACTATGTGGCAGATATTGAGGTGGATGGTAAACAGGTAAGCTGTTTATTATAATGTCACATTTCTTTCTTTTTGTCATGAGTCAATTAACACAGCATAGGGTGTGTAGACTGAGCCTCGGACCCTGAAGGTTTGTTTCATAATATAACCTGCGCAGCACTTGGTTTTTAAGGATGATACTATGTTGGACAGTTAAAAACAAAAAATGCTAACAATATATCAAATGTTAGTAATATATTTTAAACTAATGCTTGTGCAATGCTTCATCTTTTTTGTCCATGATAAATGAACATAGAGACGCTATTTTTAAATGATAAACTTGTTTGTGAAATTCTGTCATTTCATCTCACTTATCTCTAAACATGTACACTGATACCAACACATCTGGAAGAAGGTAACATTGGGTTGTATATTGGCCTGGCGGATTTGTCCATAGACTTAATTTCCCTTCGGGGATGAATAAAGTAATCTATGAATAAAGTAATCTATCTAGACATATATACACAGTATGTAGAATCCACATTGACCGCTGGATCGAACGTCAACGTTGCCATCCAATTGGGCGAAATATTTTCAAGAAAATGTTTTAAGATTAAAAGTGCCTCTGGATTTTAGTTTAGTTGTATTTCAAAGCTTCTCCCTCTCCCAGAATCTGCCTGATGTCTGAATCTGAATACTTTTCCTGATTTTGAGCCATGGCTTTTAAACCTGATAATAAATCACCAGTTTGACATTTTGATGGATTTTTAACAAATTGAACAAAGCTCAATAATAATTTGTTTAACCTGTATATCAACAGAAATGGAAAATTGACTGTTGTGTACTGGAACAATTTTTTTGTCAAACAACTGTTCTATCCAACCTTTCTGCTGTTTTCCTGGTTGTCTTTGAATCTATCTCATGTTGTCAGAATCTAGGGCACAAACCTTGTAACTGAGCCCTGTAGCATTTAATTGTGATGCAGATATGGTGGTGTTGTGAAGTATGTAAGCATTAATGTCCTCGACCCCTGTAGGTGGAGCTGGCTCTCTGGGACACAGCAGGACAGGAGGACTATGACCGGCTGAGGCCTCTCTCCTACCCAGACACAGATGTCATCCTCATGTGTTTCTCCATCGACAGCCCCGACAGCCTAGGTGAGATTTCTTTCCTGCCATTGGTTTTGACAAATGTACCATTTGCTCCACATTCAACATGGACACTTTGTGCCTGATGCAGAGAATATTCCAGAGAAGTGGACTCCAGAGGTCAAACACTTCTGTCCCAATGTGCCTATTATTCTGGTGGGAAACAAGAAAGACCTGCGGAATGATGAACACACCCGTCGAGAGTTAGCCAAGATGAAACAGGTGAGTGAGGCCTGTACTTAACTGTGCTCATTCTGCAGCTTATACAAATTCAAACCTATGGGGGTTTGTTTAGACTGAATTTCATTATAATCCCAAAGGTTACTTATCTCAAAATGCATCAAATTGACTGAGTTAATCATGGGAAACTGTTTGTGAAACTGTAAGAGTGAGGAGTCCTCCATTTTCTGCACTTTTGGTTCTCACTGCAAAGCTATACAAGATAGTAAATGTTTATCTGCACACTCTAGTAACAATCAGGTTTGACAAGGTGGAATATTCTCACCAGTCCACTTCACTCTGTATATGGATGGTCTCTCCAAACAGTTAATAGAGTTAAGGACTGGCTGTATGGTGGGGATAGCATTGTTAACCCTTAGGGCACCTTCTGGACATCTTTGGCCATTTAAGTTTTCTTTTTTTGATAATTCTCACTGTGTTAATGCATATGACTCGGGACTTTCAAAAGATGTGTATTTTCTGCAGATTTTAAAATTTGTGTAAAAAAATACTACCTTTTATCACCTTTGTGGCACAAAAAAAAGCCCCATTGGAACCCATTTTAACTGCTTTTTATCTCTTTGCCATGAAACCATAAAATCATGCATTACACATTTTTATTATTTCATTCTGAAGTCCTGGCTTCAAAGTTATATTTTATATATTGACCCATTTTCCATCATTTGGCATATAGGTAAAATACATAGTGTTTCCTGTAGTGGCACTATTTCTGTATAATGGAACCCATAAACCTAATGTATGCAAGTGAAATGATGCTGTGAATATCTGTATGAGTTACAGCATGCTAAGCTTTCACTGTAACTGTGTATGTGTAAGTGTGTTTGTGCATCTGTGTGTGTGTGTGTTGCTAATCAGCAAAACAATTATGCAAAAATAATGTTACTGCTCATCAGTGACATATGCCAGGCTCTGTTAACCTTCCAAAAATAATGACATTATCATGTAGTAAAGGGAAAATATGACATTTTCTGTGTTTTGTTTTTATATAGTTAGCATAAAAACCAATGGTGTCAAACTGGAGTTGAAATAATAAAAATTAATGAATATTTGGTATTTATGATCAGGGCTGATATTTAATACAATTAATTCATTAAAAGGGAAAAAAATATTTATATATATGTAAAGTTTATTACAGCAGATTTAGGGAGTGGACATTGTTGTCCACAAAGAGGGTAGTGTTTTTTAAATATGACACTACACGAATGACACATGCCATGCTGTGTTCACCCTCAAAAAATAATGTCATTGCCATGTAAAACTAGCATTTAAAGCATTCATATACTGAAAATGAATACATATATTTGGTATTTATGATCAGGACTGAGGTTGGTTAAAAAAAAAAAGTTATTAAAAGTGAAAAATAAAGAATAATGTTAACTTGTTTAATAGTTTTACAGAGTGGCTATTTTTGGCCACGAAATGATTTAGTTGTCTTGTCTCCTCACAGTGCTGGTTTACAGCAACTGTACAAGCCTATGACATGTTTAAAAAGAGTGTTGGATCCAGAGACTTAATTTTCTCTCATTCTTTTGAGCAGGCAGAGTCTTAAAGAAAGAACAAAGTGAAATATCTAGGTCACATCATTATGAATGATTTCTGTGATTCTGACGAGGTGCAGCATCGGTGCTGTAAACTCTATGCACAAGCCAACATATTCACATTGAACTTATTTTCTTTGTTGATTTTGCCACACAGGAACCAGTGAAGTCTGATGAGGCGAGGGAAATGGCTAACCGGATCAATGCTTTTGGTTACTTGGAGTGCTCGGCCAAGACGAAGGATGGCGTGAGGGAGGTGTTTGAGATGGCCACCAGGGCAGCACTGCAGGCCAAGAGACGAGGCAAGAAAAGCGGCTGCTGCCTTTTATAGAGTGTCAGGTGACGCAGGATCAGGAGGGAAGGAGGGAAATAAACACGGCTAAGAAAAACATCCCTGTGCCTGTTTCCACCAAGGTAGGCACAGTTGACTGGGGAGTTGTAGGGATGAAACCAGGCTAAAGAAAAAAAGGAAGGTCAAATGCTATGGAAAAGGGGAATACATGTATATACATTTAAGTTCGACATTATAGCTTTTAGCTTTCAAATAGAAATACTGTAATCTCGAGTTTAGGACTCAATAAAGCTGAAATTAAGAGAACATGACGAGAAGGGAACATCTTTCCTGCTCATACTCTTACTCCAGTACAGTAAGCTCCTCTGTGGCTGGTGGTCGAAATCAGACGAATGCCTGCCTAACTAACTGTTGGAAGACTTCCGTGGCTTGCAGTGTGACTGTGCTTGTCTTTCATTCTGTATGTTTTTCACTCTCCTTAAATTCCAAAGTTAGAACTAACAAACTTTTTATGGACTCGCTTTTCTTTTTTATGAACCTGTGATATTTCATACAATTTTCAATTAAAAAGCAGAGTTTAATTGTTTGCAGTTAAGTATAAAAACATAATGAGACCAACGACCATGAGTGTTTTATACCTGCTTGTTAATTAATAAAAGTTGACTGAGTTAACTTGGCCTTAAAGTGACAAAACTGTGATTGAAATAAATCAAAGTGTACTGTCAAATACGCTGTATGTGACTGGGGATTAAAGGGTAAATAAAATGTTATTGTCCTTTAGAAAGTAACTGTAAATTCTGAAATAGTAACAGGTCATAATTTATAACTGCTACTGGGGCAGAGCCTTTTTTAAACAAGCTGAAAAGACTTGATTCCTAATTTCCCCCGTTTTCTGAAAATATTTTAGAATTTAAGAAGAAGAATCCTCCCAATTTTACCATGTGATCACTTTCAATTTGCTGTTAATGCAAACTGAACCCTGTCTACCTGACAAATTCAGTATATTGCACATTTCTACAGCAAAGTATCCTATACTATACAGTTGGGTAGTTTCTTTCAAAATAAATACTGTGCTAGCTGCCAGTAGGCTTTTAATGTGAAACCTTTGCACAGGGCTTCAGTCACTTGTGGAAGTGAGTGAAAACAGTGTTTGTGTTGGAGAAGTGACACTTGAGGGATAGTTGATGGAATCAGTGCCATGGGACTGTCATCTATAGTGATGTTCATCTGCAATATACAGGACAAGTAATTCCACACCTTTGGTCTTCTCTGGAAGTTAGACATTGTTAGACATTGACAGTGTTTTTCCCCACTCTGCCACTTCACTCATGTCTACAGCTGTTATTTTCTGCTTTTTACTCTGTTGTATGTTATGTTCACTTTGTGATATTCTACTGGCTTTTGTTGTATTATTTGCACACAACTAAAATCAAGAGGTCGGTGTGGTTAACACTTTTTAAAATATATGATGTCAGATTATTAAATCCAAAATGCAAGCAACTCCTTATGGATCGGACATTTGTAATATTCTTTTGTATACAAATGTATCCTGACATTTCTCCAGTTGTATTTTGTAATGTATTCTAAAGGAAATAAATTGTAACCGAGAATGACCAAATTCTGCCTCTGGCATCTTGTGCTTTCTCTCTTAACACCATTTCAGTTATGACGAATCATGCTATTGTCCATCACTCATCCATCAAGATCCCAAAGTTTCCAAGGTACCCCATGTGTCAGGCTCATACCCATTTCCATTTAATTGTTTGGTACAGCCATATATAGCTTATGGTTATGAAAAGCTTCATTAAGTTTTGCCAGTTGATTGTTCAATTGTTTTGACCTTCATACTGTAACTGTTGGTTTTGCAGTTATACTGTTTTTATACACGTATCTCATGTGCACAAATTAATCAAAATGTGGTTACAAATAGTATCTTAGACACATGCATCAGTAGTACCAGGAGTCAATGAAGTAAAACATGGCCTCGATATATGTACTTTTCTATCTGACTCCCCCGGTGCTCTGTAGAAAAGACAGGGACTTGGATGTAAAAATAATTAACACATGGACACAGAATTAAAACTGAGAAAATGTATTTTTCATTTCATATGCAGAGGTTGGTAGAGATGGGTTAACATTCTCAGTTTTACAAGCAGCATCACAATGTTTTTAAAATCTATTAGCTGTGTTAAGAGAATTCTGTGGGCACAGATTCCTCTGTTCTGACTGAAAGATCAAAGCTCATTCTCGTAATGAGTGACAGTATGTGTGACAAGTGGCAGAGATCAAACATTTCCACCCAGGCTTTTCAAACCAGTTTTGGTGAGTGCAGTGCAGCACCAATCTATGAACCCTCTCTTCACCACTTACTGTCATGTGCTTGCAGAGTTCTTGTGTCTGTAGAGGTGAGTTGATTGAGTCTTTATATCTCTGTCACTAATTAGTACAATGTTATTTAAATTCACATTTCTAAATACTAAGTTAATATTGTAAAATTGTTAAGATCACATTATTGTGCTGACATACACGTAAATAAAACCATTTTCAGACATGACCTCTGGAGGACGTTCGCAGAATTGGGTCAGACTTTCTGCAGTTTTGTCTTTTCACATGCAGCAGATTCTCCGCTCAGACGTATTCACAACAACACATACATCTTATAGAGGATTCAGGTGAGGGGTGGAGCAGCAGGCAGACCCAGGATATAACGTTATTTTCAGTCTGTCGTGTGTTAGAAACACCATCAACACCCCCACTCACATTCGATGAATCCTGTGGACGATCTCCTGCTGTGTTCTCACATCAGTTCCTCTGGACTTTCTGCAGACTTTATACTAGGGGGCTGGCCAAAGCAACTCTGGAAAAAGTCCGGAGGCTCTCACTTGCATATTTGCATTCACACATACAGCCCCTCCGGAGGAAGTCTGGAGGATCTCCAGAGTTCAGTGCACTTCTGAAAGCAGCTAAATCTAACACAGTGGCATTACTGGCGTCAGTCCTCAGCTCCGCTCTATAGTGTCCGATGGAGTCCTGCCACTAATTCCTGATAGTGTGGCTCTGAGAGGGGATGAAATACAAAGACTTTTAAAGTTGTAAACAGATTTTACAATTTACTCTCACAATGGAAATTGTCTGGAGAGTCACAAACCTGTGTCAGGCTCAATAAATGAATGTCTAATGAGGAAGTCCAAGACCACCATGGCTGAGTTGGGCTTGAAGTCATCAGTGGCCAGCAGTTCTTTCACCTGGAACCATGACAGGGTGGTCACAAAACTCTCCTCATATTTCTTCTCTGGATGTTAGACATATATATATATACATCAATTAATATATGAAATGGACTAACTTGAAATGTAATGTGAATAATACCTTGTTTAAATATTTTTCATCATTTGGACAGTGCTGTGTTGCAAAATGCGGTGATTGTGACATAACACAGTTTGCCTCTACTTGTGTTGCATGGTTGTGTTTGGGTATGAAAAGTCTGACAGGGACCAGATAACTGAACTTTGCAAAGTTGTCCACAGATTGGATCAAATCACCACTAACCTCCTTCACCACCATCACCACAATCATGAGGGGAGACCAGGACATGTGTAACATCCGGGACACGTGGGCTGTGTCTGAAATCAATCACTGATTACTAGATAGTTCACTATATGGTGAGTTTGCAATTTTGTAGTGTTGTCCCGAATTTTAAGTGAACATTTTTATACCCTATATAGTGGATTCGTTGTTTCCCACAATGCATTGAGAAAAGCAGTGTACAAACAATTGTCACTATCAAGCAAAATAAACCATCATGTATGAAACGCTTTACCAGAGGATCTCAGACTGCGTCCTGGCTCGTAAGGAGATAAAAGTTCTGAAATATAGGGAGGAGAAGCCTGTCTGGCTTTTTAAAGTAATTAAAAGTATTTTTAAATCAATCCTCAAATAAACAGGCAGTACATGGGTGCTTAAATGGGGGGTGATATGGTTACATTTTTGGATTGTGTTAGAAGCCGAGCTGCAGCATTCTGGACTCACTGTAGATGCTGGATTGATTTCTGAGTAAGACCACTATAAAGGGAGTTACAGTAGTCGAGGTGAGAGGAAATAAGGGCGGGAATGAGTCTTTCCAGGTCTATGTGAGGGATACACGATTTAACCGTGGCTATGTTTCTTAAATGATAAAAACATGATTGCACAACCCTCTTAATGTTGAGACAAACCACATCCAGATTTCTAGCTGAGGACTTGGTAAATGGTTCTAGCTCACCATTTTGCCATCATATCATTCTTGCTGGAGATGGGACCAAAGACAGTTACACTGGATTTGGACAGGTTTAGTTGGAGAAAGTTGTTTCCCATCCAGTCTTTTATTTCAGCAGAATGTTTTCTCGTTTCATGTTTTTTGTATCAATCAATCACATTTTATTTTGCATAGCCAATATTCACAAATCACAATTTGTTTCATTTGGGTTAACAAGGTGCAATATCCTCCAGACTATATGAATGGACTGTATTTAGATGGAGCTTTTCTCCTCTTGATGACCACTCAAAGCATTTACAGTAAAGTTACCATTCACCCACTCACACACACATTCAAACAGTGCATCTATGTGCAGCACTTCGTCTATAAGAGGGCCGACCTTATGGTTAGAGGCTGGCCACTTTACCCCCTAAGCCACAGCTGCCTCACCTCTTGCGTCTTCTCAGAGAACTTCACTTCCTGCCCCGTGTTCCTCCACCTTTTGATCACCCTGATTATTTCCACCTTCTAAAAAGTAGGTAAACACAGTTATGACCATCACATTCATAGAGCCTCACTGAATGTGATAGTACACCTGTGTGTTACCTCTAGACTAGATTACTGTAATTCCTGATTATCAGGATCCCCCAGGAAGACTGTGAAAAACCTCCAGTTGGTCCAAAATGCTGCAGCATGAGTGCTGACAGGAAGTAGAAGGAGAGATCATATTACTCCTGTCTTAGCTTATCTACATTTGCTCTCTGTAAATTTCAAAATAGTTTTCAAAATCCTGCTCCTCACATTTAAAGCCCTTAACAATCAAGCCCCTTCATATATCAAAGAGTTCATAACACCATATTATCCAAACAGATCACTTCGTTCACAAAACACAGGCTCTCTTGTGGTTCCAAGAGTCTGTAAGAGTAGAACAGGAGGTAGAGCATTCAGCTACCAGGCTCCTCTCCTGTGGAACCAGCTCCCACTCTGGGTTCAGGAGGCAGACACCATCTCTGCATTTAAAGTTAAACTTAAAATGTTCCTCTTTGATAAAGCCTATAGTTAGTTCTGGATCAGGTGAGTCCTGAACCATCACTTAGTTATGCTGCTATAGGTCTAGACTGCTGGGGGAACTCCCATCATCCACTGAGGACCTCTCCACTTCTCTCTGTCTCTCTGCCCCCCCACATTCATTCATTTATTTATTATAATACATGTCAATGACTAGTTCACTTTGTACTCCCATAGTCTCTCTCTCTCCATTTTTCTCTCTCATTTCAGATATCTCTGACCCCCGAACCTTAGGACAACAACTTTACCATTATTACTATTATTAATTACAATATCTCAGTAATTCATTATAATATGAATTGTGTCTGTTATCAATAATAATTAAATGTCTTTACACTGTTGTTTACTTTTTAACTAGTCAGATCTAATACCTGATGGTGCTCAAGTGTTCCCGGTCTTTTATCGCCGCCCTCCCCACTATCCCTCTCTCTTCTCTCCCCTCTTTTCCACCCATCTCTCCTCTCCTCCTCCTTATAATTATTTATTTAATTATTAATCACAGTTCCAAATTTGTAGTCAGTAATCTCATGAGACTTATTCAATAATTTGGCGATCTTTTCCCTTCCTTTGAAGGGTGGTGCCCCTATTTATCTTTTATCAATCCAATTATTATTTAATATTAATATTTTTAATATTAATATTTATCTGATAGCCACATTTATTGAGCGCCCAAAAGCACAACATTAAATGGTGCCACGTTTAATGAGTACATAATCACAACAGTGATTAAGTGCAAGACTTTGTTTTCCTGGTTCTAATAAAGAGCCGGAGGAAACGTCTCAGCAAAGACGGTTTCTTTGATTTGCTCTCTATCACCTTCATCATCTCTTCTAGGATTGTTATTCTCCTAATCATTTCCTCGCTCCACTTTACTTTATCCTCCTCCATTGCCTCCACAGCTTGCTTAGTGGTGTTGAGAGCCTCCTGAAGTGTGGACATTTCTGACTGCCACTGGAGTCTTTCCTTCCTTCCTCCTTCCTGTTCCTGTAGCAGAGCTGCCTTGAGCCTGGAGGTTTCCTGACTATGTGTAGCCAAGATTTGGGACTTCTCATGCTCCCAAAGGCATCTTGACTTTTCCAGTTGGTCATGGGCTTGAACCAGGGAGGTTTGGAGTTTGGATGTTTCCTCAATCTCTCTGGCAAGGCATGTCTCTGCCTCCATTCTTTTTTCTCTTTCAGTGTGGACAGCTCTCTCAAGGTCGCTGACCTTTTGGCTACCACTCGACTGAAGAATCCTCAGTGCTGAAACTTCCTTCCCTAGCAAACTGTTCCTGTGGACTGAGAAGTCGATGCCTCTGCCTGTGGAGATGGAGCCTGAAACACTTTTGCCTCTTCCTCCATCCCCAGGAAAGTCTGGTCTTCAATTGTCTCTTTCCTCAGGGCAGTCTGGTCTTCAATTGTCACTGCTGACTCTGTCCTAGGGATAATCTTTCTTCATATATCTCTTCTGACTTTATACTCAGGACAATCTCGTCCTGAGTCATCTCTGCTGAGTCCACCCTAAGGACAGTCATGTTTGTTGCCTTTGTTTCCTGACATGCTGGAAATGGAAGGCTGGTGTGTACGTCCTCATGATTGAAAATGCAAGGCTTAGTTTAGTAAATTTGTCTTTGCTGCATTTGTTAGATTGGCATAGAGACTTCCAAAAATGAATTTACAGAGCCTGATAAATTATGTGACACACAGAAACAAGATCTTCTAAACAACTGACAGAAGATCTGAAAATGAATCCATTTACTGCTACAAAGCAGGGGAGAATATAATAATAATAATAATAACTGCATTTGTATAGCACTTATCTAAACAAAGTTAAACAGCTAAACATGACTTTCACCTAGCCTGGAAGGATAGCTTGATATATTACAAGAAAGCACTTAGAAATGCCAGAACCTCTTATTATTCATTATTAATAGAAGAAAATAAGAACAACACCAGGTTCCTCTTGGGGAACCTGGGAAGCTGCTCCATTCCAAGTGGGATGAATACAATCTCTCCTAATCAGACCAGGTTTCCCCCAAAAAGTTTGCCAATTATCTACGAAGCCCACGTTGTTGGACACCACCTCGACAGCCAGCGGTGAAAGGATGACGTGTGGCTGTCATCACTGGAAACATTAGGCAGGGGTCCAGAGAAAATTACGGAGTCCGACATTGTCTTTGCATAAGTACACACCGAATCAATATTGATTTTTGTGACCTCCGACTGACGTAGTCGGAGGTCATTACTGCCGACATGAATAACATTCTTACTGTACTTACACTTACCCTTAGCCAGCCGTTTTAAATAGGACTCTATGTCGCTGATCCTCGCCTCCATCCTGGCAAATAAGTTAAATTTAACACACATACTGTTATCGCTAAAGGAGGCAGAGGAGTGACTGAACATCAAGCACACTGAGCAGGAGAGAGCAGGGGAGGGGGAGGGAGAAGCCATTGTTAGCTGCTAATGCTATGTTGCTAAGCTAACACGGGTAGTGTGTAAATCACAGTGATTTAGCAAATGAGTCGCTAAGAGAGGGAGAGGTGAGTGTAAGGAATAGTAAAACTGTGAGTGTGACTCAAAATTAGCTTCAGTGAGTCAGATATTAGCAGAATAGGGAGAGACGAAAAAGAGAAGAGTTCAAAACAAGGAGGTGACACAATACGCTCACCGCAATACGTCAGCACGTCAACAACGCAACACGTGTTACTTGTTATTTGAAAGTTAATGTTAGTTCTGTTAGGCTTTTCATTTTCTTTGCATGCATCTAACTACTTTCTTTAACCTGGCACCAACACCTCACACACTCATCTCCACAAACTTAACACATACATGTGATCTCAGCCACATGGTCCCACCACTCCAGGGGGCCTTTTGTCTTCATAGTGGCCAGCTGCTATTTTGAATCTCAGTCACACACACACACACACACACACACACACACACACACACACACACACACACACACACCTGTATATAGTAAGTACACCTTTTGTTAGTTTGTGTGTTTATACTTTTATTTTTTTCATAATAAATGTTGCATAAGTGTGAATTTTGCCAACCTCTATACTGTCAAGAAAGAGAAGAGATACTTTATTGATCCCTCAAGGGTAAATTCTTTTTACACTCGTTTTTTTAGATGCACTTTTTTTTAACCCTGAAAAACAATCCCACACACACAAAGGGCTCATAGACATGCACATTTGGAGAGAGATGGTGGAATGATGAGAACTCCATATCCTTCAACTTTGCGAGCTATTGATGTGGTAATTTTGGTTATAGTTATTTATTTAATTATTAATCAGAGTTCCAAATTTGTAGTCAGTAATTTCATGAGACTTATTCAATAATTTGGCTATCTTTTCCCTTCCTTTGAAGGGTGGTACCCCTATTTATCTTTTATCAATCCAATTATTATTTCATATTAATATTTCTAATATTAATATTTAATATTTCTCTGATAGCCACATTTATTGAATGCCCAAAAGCACAACTGTGGAGGTAAAGGGGCTGGGAGAGCACCGTCACCTGCACCACAGAGGATCAGTCAGCACAGGTGAGAGCTGTTAGCTGATTGATCCTCATGCTTGAAAAGGCAGCAGCAGAGCTGCCTCGTGGAACACACTGGGGAAGAGACTGGGCGAAGCTAAAGGTCCAGCAGAAAGTGCTGGACCCTTTAAGTTAAGTGTTCTGTCAGTTCTCTTTGTATTAAATGAAAAGATGTTGCTGAGCACCTAATGGTTGGACTGGTTCGTCTCTGGCTGTCGTGGTGTGTACCCCGTGGCATGGTCGACTGCCACAACACCATTAAATGGTGCCACGTTTAATGAGTACATAGTCACAACAGTGATTAAGTGCAAGTGTTTGTTTTCCTGGTTCTTTTAAAGAGCTGGAAAAATCGTCTCAGCAAAGACGGTTTCTTTGATTTGCTCTCTTTCACCTTTATCATCTCTTCTAGGATTGTTATTCTCCTAATCATTTCCTCGCTCCACTTTACTTTATCCTCCTCCATTGCCTCCAGAGCTTGCTTAGTGGTGTTGAGAGCCACCTGAAGTGTGGACATTTCCGACTGCCACTGGAGTCTTTCCTTCCTTCCTCCTTCCTGTTCCTGTAGCAGAGCTGCCTTGAGCCTGGAGGTTTCCTGACTATGTGTAGCCAAGATTTGGGACTTCTCATGCTCCCAAAGGCATCTTGACTTTTCCAGTTGGTCATGGGCTTGAACCAGGGAGGTTTGGATTTTGGATGTTTCCTCAATCTCTCTGGCGAGGCATGTCTCTGCCTCCATTGTTTTCTCTCTTTCAGTTTGGACAGCTCTCTCAAGGTCACTGACCTTTTGGTTTCCACTTGACTGAAGCATCCTCAGTTGTGAAACTTCCTTCCCTAGACCCACTTTAGTGGCATAAATTTCTGCAATTTCTCGCTCCACATCCTTTGCCTTTCTGACGAGGTCATCATTTTCATGTAACTGAGCGATCATTTTCATGTGCTTCTCATACAGGAGCCGATTCGAGAGTTCAGAGTAGGCATGTGTGGTCAAATCAACCCCACTGCCAGATTCAAACTCAGGCTCAGATGCAGACACAAATGCAGATGCCTCTGTGTGTGCAGAAACATCAGCTGTCCCAGCAAACTCTGTTCCTGTGGACTGAGAAGTCAATGCATCTGCCTGTGGAGATGGAGGCTGAAACACTTTTGTCTCTTCCTCCATCCCCAGGACAGTCTGGTCTTCAATTGTCTCTTTCCTCAGGACAGTCTGGTCTTCAATGGTCTTTGTTGTGTCTTTCCTCAGGACAGTCTGGTCTTCAATTGTCTCTGCTGACTCTGTCCTAGGGATTATCTTTTCTTCATTCATCTCTTCTGACTTTATACTCAGGACAATCTCGTCCTTATTAATCTCTGCTGAGTCCACCCTCAGGACAGGCATGTTTGTTGCCTTTGTTTCCTGACATGCTGGAAATGAACGGTGATATACATGTCCCTTTTTTTTCTTTCGGGGAGACTGCACTTTCCTTCTCACTTCAGGTCTTAAGACGGGAATTCCATATACAACTTTTGATATTATGTTCTTCTCCTTCTTTTTAGATGTAGTTGGCTTATTATTCTCCCCAATTCCACTTCTGTCTGGTTTATAGATCTCTCTTTGTAGTGGTGGGAAATTAATATCATACATTGATTGATTGAACGTTAGAAGCGGTCCATTGCTTTCGGTCACTTTATTCCAATTCATGCTGAGATTTCTACTCGATCCTCTTCACTGAAATGTCTCTAAGTAAATATTAATGATAAAACAATGTGAGGCATTATACCTACTATGGGGAAAATGATGCTTTGTAAACCCTAACATCAAAGCACATTGAAGGCACAAAAGAAGAATGCCTTTACATCAAAATCAAAGCCCCAGAGAATGGTGTCCTTTGCATCAAACTCAAAGGATGGAATATTGATAGAACAAAAGATCCTAGATGTTTGTAATAAAGACATCTGTCCATAATTGGCCTCTTACATCATTATGTGCGCAACTGTGATCTGATTTCCTGTTGAAGTTGACAAGTTGTTAATAGTAGCACAAAGAGAAAAGAATTGGTTGCCTGGCTGAGAAAACTGAGATGTGTGGCCTGTTGACTGCACCTCTTCATCTAACAGCTCACTAGGGTTGCTCCTGACTGTTCCATTTCTCCCTGCAATATCTCTAACTAATCCCTGGTTGAAAAAATACCCCAAAAAACTGTTACCTTGGTTTGTAAACATGTTACATAGAATAATGCAAATGTTAATAGTAGTGAAACAGAAAAACTCCAGGGCAACAAAAATAAAAAAAATATCGTTTGCGTGTTGGACGTAGTGTGCACAGCTTTTTATTAACAGTCTATGATGTAGTGTTACGTTTTCATTCATCCTACCTGGTTTATCTGCATAAAGATTTTATATTCAATATTTACATGAGATGAAACAGAATTTGCTTATTTACTGTTCACGTGTGTGGCTTTGAATAGGTTTGAATGATGTTATTTTTACATACATAACACTGCGGCTATTTCAGGTCTGTTAAGCCATTGACACAACCTTCAGGCCATAGTTCACAGCTTTTTGAAATTCAAACATCAAACTGCATCAAAACAAAAACATTAAGCTTTGAGGGCAAATTGATAAACAGGAAGTGATTCTGTGAATATACAGTGTCACAAAGAAATGCAATATGTCACCTTGTACTTTACATATACATTACATATATACATACCAGCCACAAAATGTTGCCTTTTTAACTCTGTGTTCAAGTGAAAAATAAAAGAGTAAAATCCATAAAATAAATGTTGTTATTATTAAACTGTTATTAATTATTATTAAATAATTATTCAACTGAATCTCCTCTCTCTCACTTCTGTCCTGTTTGGAGATGCCTTTAGGAAGTGATGCGAAATTAATTTCATCCACCTTCGGCAAGGATTCAACCTCTGCTTGGAAATGCATTGTCTTCTGAGGGTTGACTGTTGGCAGCTCAGTTTATTTTAGTTTGAAGAAATGACACCATGACTTGAAACAATACAATTGATGATCAAATATAATCTATTTAATGTGAATGTGGACAGCAGTGACATCATAGAAATCCTTTTTTTAATTGGCTGGTGTGTACGTCCTCATGAGTGAAAATGCAAGGATTTGTTTAGTAAATTTGTTTTTGCTGCATTTGTTAGATTGGCATAGAGACTTCCAAAAATGAATTTACAGAGCCTGATAAATTATGTGACACACAAAAACAAGATCCTCTAAACAACTGACAGAGGATCTGAAAATGAATCAATTTAATGCTACAAAGCAGGGGAGAATATAATAATAATAATAATAACTGCATTTGTATAGCACTTATCTAAACAAAGCTACAAAGTGCTTCACAGGAAAATTATAAAATCCATGGCTAGAAGAAGAATACATTTAAATTAAAAAAAAAGTAATTCAGTCAAATGTTTTGAGCCACAGAACAGGTTGTTGTAATGAAAATAATAACTTAAATTGTACCTTGGTGTAATCAAGTATTCAGGCCTATTAATCTGAATAGCGTTGAGAAAGGCTAAAAGTAAATCTGACTGGCTACTGGCAAGTATGGCAGTGCTATGAAAGCCATGTGGCCCGCTCAGTAGATCAGATGTCATTACCTCAGTGCCTTTTTTATTCTCTTTATTTATTCATTTGTTTTCAAACTAAATTGAACTAAATACCTACTCTCATAGGTTGCAGAGTCAGAAGCTGCCATATTAGCCCATTGACGACTGTGGAGCTGAAAAACTCCCTCTTTAACTGGGAGAAACCTCTGGCAGAACCAGACTCAATGTGTGACAGTTTCTGACCCAACTACACATACTGTTCATGTACAACCATTACAATAACTAACATCCATAACAATAAACATTTTATTTTCATTTTCTTTTACTCTGTGTCAATCTGTTCATAAACTAATGGCCACCTTGGGCTTGCAAACCTCTGACCAGGGATGCCACGTCAGGTGTGATGGTTGTGACAGCCAGCCTAAAGTCCTGGTAGACATCGAGTCTGTTTCAGGCTTTTGTTTTTATTGTGACAAGGGCACTGCAGGCTGTCT
Source organism: Paralichthys olivaceus (assembly GCF_024713975.1). Lineage (NCBI taxonomy): Eukaryota > Metazoa > Chordata > Actinopteri > Pleuronectiformes > Paralichthyidae > Paralichthys > Paralichthys olivaceus. Next base: position 2,537,904 of record NC_091098.1, read on the forward strand.
CAGACAGGTAGGTAGTACTAAATGGGAGAATAACCTTTGTTACTGTGTGTTTGGCCAGGGTGTGAGCGACAGCGTGTCCTTTGACGATCCAAAACTGTTTGTGTCCTTTTTCCTGGAAATATTTTTTTGACACAGAATCAGCTTGCAGGTCAAAGTTCATCTTCACAGCCGAGGTACGCCACAACCTCAAGGCTGGAAATGTAGGGATCCATCACCCACATTTCCTTTGACAAATAGTCGTCGATGTCGGCAAAGCGGCTCTTAATCTCCTCACGGAGCAGCTTCATGTGCCGGGTGAACTCTGTGTGTAAAGACGCACTGCGGTGCCATCAGACTGTTTCAGCAGAAGTGGAAAATGCTGCAAGTCCCCATTTGACACTTTTGCAGCTCTGTACTCCAGTTTGCGCACAAAAGCATCCAGAGTGTCTTTGCACTGCATGACGTTTGACTCGGGTCCTTGCATTCGCTTGTTCGTCTCATTGTACAGTGTGAATGTGTCTGCCAGGTAAGCCGCTTTGATCCAAAACGCATCAATGAGCTGTTCACACAGTGGTTGGTTGTGATGTTGCAAGAATTCTTTTATTTTTTCTTGCAGTTCCATAAAACGCACAAGCACTTGTCCACACGACAACCATCTCACCTCCGTGTGAAGCAGTAATGTTTGATGTGCCTCATCCTCACACAGTTGGGCCAAAAGTCTCTTATTAGTAGGGCGAGCTTTAATAAAATTTACAACTTTAACAACAGTTGACAGGGTGTGCTGAGGTCTTCTGAAAGTTGTTTACTGGCCAATGCATGGCAACGCAGCATGCAGTGAAAAATCGTGCACCCTGGGGCTTTTTCCTTCAGGAGGGTGTTAAATCCCTTGTTTTTGCCCATCATCGTTGCGGCCCCGTCAGTGCAACACACAGCCAGGTTTTCATAGGGCAGACTGTGCGATGAGAAATATGAGTCCACGGCTAAAAATATAACCTGGCCCGTTGTTGTTGTTGTTGTTAGATTTGTAGACATAACAATTTCTTGTTTCAAGTCCCCACCATTAATATACTGGACATACAGGATGAGCACGGACTCCTCTGCCACTGTTGTTGTTTCATCCAGCTGAATGGTGAAGGGAGAAGTCTTAAGCTTCTCATGCAGCTGGTTTTGGCAGTCGTTCGCCATTTTATCAATTCTGTCTTTGACAGTGTTGTCAGACAGCGGGACAGTTCTCACTTTATCAGCCACCTGTGGTCCACACAGCCGCTCCACAATTTTCAGGCAGGCGGGCTTGATAAGCTGTTCTCCAATATTGTGTGGCTTTTTAGCCTTGGCAATTAATAGTGAACACTCAAATGATGCCTCCGTGGCTCTGTGTAAATCACTACCTGCTCTTTCAAAAGCTCTTCTTATGTCCATAGATCTTCTTGATAGTGCCAGCTGCTTCTTCCTCTCAAAATATTCTCTTTCACCAGCAGTCTCGGGGTGTTTAGTCTCCTGGTGTCGTTTGAGTTTGCTTGGCTTCAGGCTGTCATTAGCTAGCCTCTCACCACAAATGACACATTCTGGCCGAAATGTGTCCTGACTTTCCATAAAACCCAAATCGAGGTAACTGTCCTGATATTGCCTTGTTTTTTTGTAACAGACTTCTTTTTTGATACAGAGGACGTATCATCACTTTTTTGTTTCCCCGACATTTTGTGTGATGCTAAACAATCAACTGAATGGAAGTTCAGAGGTCACAGGCGAAAAAGAAAAAAAAAGAAGAAAAATATGTTTTAATTTCTGTGGGGGGCGCGGACCCAAGGTTGGGAACCACTGCTCTAAGGAGCAGTGTGGTTTTTCTTTTATGTTGTTTCTTTTTTGCGTATGAAAGCGTAATGGAAGTGTACCAAGTGTGTATGGGGCTTCTTACCTGGGGAAGGGGGCATACGGTTTTTTTTTTTGTATGTATGTATAACTTATTATTTTGTATTAATGGATGTGGGGCAGAGTCAGCGATATCCTGTGGTTGCTTTAAAAGCAGTTAATTCCCTGTCTACCTCTGATTATGGTTAATTCAGTGCTGACCAGGAGTAATGACGATATTACAGTGAACTGTATTAGTTGGAACACCAAAGGAGTCAATCACATTATCAAACGTAATAGAGTTTTATCCAATTTGAGAAGTCTCAAGGTTAATATAGCTTTCCTGCAAGAAACCCATCTCATGTCTTCTGACCATAACAGACTTTGTAAAGGGTGGATGGGGCAACTATACCACTCCAATTATCAAAGCTGCAATTCTTGTTAATAAGAATACTCCTTTTATTATGCAGACTGTCACTGCAGACCACCGAGATATGTTGTGGTCACGGGTACCCTGTATAACATACCTATAATTTTGGCTAATGTATATGCACCAAACGGAGATGATGCATAATTTCTGAAGACTTTTTTATCCTAATTTCCCAACTTAATCACACACAGGCTTATTCTAGGGGGTGACTTTAATTGTGTATTACACCCAGCTTTAGACTGCTCCTCTAGCTCTACCTACAATATAACAAGATCAGCGAAGACTATTACTTCCTTCATTCAAGCATATAACATAACTGATCCCTGGCGGTTCCTGGACCCCGATCTAAGGCATTATTCTTTTTTCTCCCCTGTGCATCACTCCTACTCGTGCATTGATTATTTTTTAATTGATAGCCAATGGCTGACCTCAGTCAGAGAATGCAGGTATGAAAGTATCTTCATTTCTGATCATGGGCCTGTAGTGTTGCAATTATCCTTCCCTAATAAAGTTACTCGGCGCCCGTGGCACTTTAGCAATGCTTCTCTCACTAACAAAGGGTTTGTTAACCATATAAACACACAAATAAATGTTTTCTTGTCCACGAATTATACACCAGATGTTAGCAAATCCACTATTTGGGAATCGCTTTTTGAGAGGAGAGATTATTTCATACACCACCTGGGAGGACAGGAATAGAAAACAGTGCATTAAAGATCTTACAGACCAAATTCATCAGCTGGACTATAAATATTCAACTGCTCCCACCCCTGAACTTTTAAAGGAGAGGTCAGCTCTGCAGACAGAGTTCGTCTTGACCACCACCCATTATACAGAGCAACTACTGCTTCAGTCTCGCTCTAATCTGTATGAACACTCACATAAGGCAGGCAGGACTCTTGCTCAACATATTAGGCAGTTCACAGCCTCTACCCTGATCACAAATATCCGCAAACACGACGGTCAGATCTCCAATGACGAGCAGGAGATAAATAATGAGTTTAAAGAATTTTATTCCTCTCTTTACACCTCTGAGGGGATCCATGACCCTTCTAGGCTAGAGTCATTTTTTCAGAGTATGGATTTGCATATATGGCATTTATGGAACAATTGGAAGAACCTCTGTCTTTGGAGGAAACTAGATCTGCTCTTTACAGCATGCAGAATGCTAAACCTCCAGGACCTGATGGTTTCAAGGTCGAATTCCTTAAGAAATTTGGAGATAAGTTGCTGCCAATTTTACTCACTCTTTTTGAGGAATCGTTTGTCGAGGGCCAACTTCCACCCACATTCTCTCAGGCTTCTATCTCAGTTATATTGAAAAAGGGTAAAGATCCCCTTAGTTGTGGGTCATACCGTCCGATATCACTCCTGAACGTGGACTGCAAATTGTTGGCCAAGGTCTATTAAAAATTGCCTCGCTTTCTTTAATATTTGTCGGCTTTTGAATATCATGCAGAACGCTGATCCCAATCAGCCATTACCCGAAGTAATTATGTCCGTGGTATAATTCTCAGACACGTGTTCTAAAATAGACATTGCGGAAACTAGAGAGGAAGTGGCGTTCCACCAATAAACATGACTTTCACCTAGCCTGGAAGGATAGCTTGATATATTACAAGAAAGCACTTAGAAATGCCAGAACCTCTTATTATTCATTATTAATAGAAGAAAATAAGAACAACCCCAGGTTTCTCTTCAGCACTGTAGCCAGGTTGACAGAAAGTCACACCTCTACTGACCCATCTATTCCTCTAACCCTGAGAAGCAATGATTTCATGAGCTTCTTTACAAATAAAATTACAACCATCAGGGATAAAATCCACCACCTCCTGCCAATGAATAGCACATACATAGATACATTGTCTGGTCCTGAAACCATAGAACCAGATTTATGTTTGAACCAATTTTCTTCTATTGACCTTCCTGAACTGACCTGATTAGTTTCATCATGTAAACCAACAACTTGTCAATTAGACTCTGTCCCAACTGGACTTTTTAAGGAAGTTGTCCCCCTGATTGACAGTTCCATATTAAATCAGATTTACATGTCTTTGTTAACCGGCTATGTACCTCAAGCTTTTAAGGTAGCTGTTATTAAACCTCTGCTTACAAAGCCTACACTTGATCCAGAGGTTTTAGCTAATTACAGAGCCATATCAAACCTGCCCTTCATTTCAAAAATCTTAGAAAAAGCAGTTGCTAACCAGCTGTGTGGTTACTTAGATAGTAACGATTTGTTGGACAATTTCCAGTCAGGATTTAGAATCCATCACAGCACAGAGACAGCACTATTGAAAGACCTTTTTAAGGCATCAGATGATGGACTTGTCTCTGTACTCGTCCTGTTGGATCTTAGTGCAGCATTTGACACCATAGATCATAAGATCCTGTTATAGAGATTAGAACAACATATAGGGATCAGAGGAACTGCACTAGACTGGTTTAAATCATATTTATCAGATAGATTTCAATTTGTTAATGTCAACAATGACCCCTCCTTGCAAATGCAAGTTAGTCATGGAGTTCCACAAGGTTCTGTCCTTGGACCGATATTCTTCACTTTATATATACTCCCCTTAGGCAACATCATGAGAAAGCACCACATACACTACCATTGTTACGCAGATGACACCCAGCTGTACATTTCTCTGAAGCATGATGAATCTAATCACTTAGTTCAACTTCAGGAATGTCTCAAGAACATCGAGGCCTGGATGACCCAAAACTTCTAACAGGACAGCTTTCTTCCACCTGCGCAATATTAACAAAATTAGAAACATCCTGTCTCAGAAGGATGCTTCAAAAAACTAGTCCACGCATTCGTTACCTCTACTACTCAGACTAGATTACTGTAATTCCTTATTATCAGGATGCCCCAGGAAGACTGTAAAGTCTCCAGTTGTTCCAAAATGCCACAGCACGAGTGCTGACAGGAGCTCTAAGGAGAGATCAAATTACTCCTGTCTTAGCTTCTCTACATTGGCTCCCTGTAAATTTCAAAATAGTTTTCAAAATCCTGCTCCTCACATTTAAAGCCCTTAACAATCAAGCCCCTTCATATATAAAAGAGTTCATAACACCATATTATCCAAATAGATCACTTCGTTCACAAAACACAGGCTCTCTGTGGTTCCAAGAGTCTGTAAGAGTAGAACAGGAGGTAGAGCATTCAGCTACCAGGCTCCTCTCCTGTGGAACCAGCTCCCACTCTGGGTTCAGGAGGCAGACACCATCTCTGCATTTAAAGTTAAACTTAAAACGTTCCTTTTTGATAAAGCCTATAGTTAGTTCTGGATCAGGTGAGTCCTGAACCATTCCTTGCTGCTACAGGTCTAGACTGCTGGGGGAACTCCCATCATGCTAACACACTGTTGGGTTTCTCTATAATATTAAAGTTCTCCATCTAATGCATTGAGATAATGTATGTTGCCATTTGGTGCTACACAATGAAAATTTCATTTAATCAACACATAGGTACAGTGGAGTGCTAAAAACAAAATCCAGACTCATCTATTTGTCTCGGTCTATAGATGAGATAGATATGCAGATATAGGCCTTTATAAGAAATGAGACTGACTCTGAATCTGCTGGAGACTATTATGGGGTTGACTGTCAGAACTGCTGTACCAGACTGTTACGGATGTTGCTGTGTAGAACCTCATACTGACCTTATCGATGGGCAGGAGGTAGAAATCCTGCACCTCTCCATCTCCCACTCTGGGCTTGAACTCGCGAGGAAGCTCCAAATCATAGACAAACTGACTCTCTGCAAACACCCCCTCTTCATCCTCATAGGTGTAGCTAAAAAGTATATTTGAATAGTTAGCAATGGAATCTAGAGGGGCTTGATTTTACATGCCTACAGTAGTATCAAAACTCTTCCTGTCGTAATGACAAGGTTTGTGTTCTATATTACACCTGAAGGGCAAACCCTCCATCTGACCTCAGGGACCAAAGTGTATGTGTGGCTGTGGCTGAGGAGAAGAGCGGTCGTCCTCCAACCAGAATGTCATTGGTTCGATCACAGTCTTCTCCATCTGTATGCCAAAGTGTCATTGGGCAAGATACTGAGCCCTGGTCTTTGACATGTCATCAAGACTATAAAACCACTAAATAAATACAGGATACTTACCAATTAATTTATGGACACCAGCCTTTTTCATTCTCACCCTAAAAGCACCCTGTTTGTTTTTCATGTAAATTAGCAAAATGTTTTACAATCAGTATTTCTCACCAAAACACATCAGTAGTATCCTTAAGCTCTAACAAATAGGTTTCTGAGTTTCGATGAATAATAATTCATTTCAGTGTAAGACTGTAAAAAAATAAAATGTTAAACAAGCACAAAACAAAACATTTGGGCATACTGACACTCTGTCCACCTTTTAGAGTCTCATGACTCATGAATCTCCTTGAGGATCTTGTAAATTAAAATTCATACAGGAGTGAATACTGTCAAGGGGGAGTGGTGGAGCAGCAACTACGTACACCAGTCAAAACTGCCCATCAAGAGGACTCAGGGCATTTAGGATTTGAGAGGATGTTGCAGATGACAAAAGAGAGATAATACTAGCCAAGAGTGCTCCCGGGAGTCTTTAGTGTTTATAGTTCGAGAGGTGCTGTCTGTGAAAACCCAGTCAGCAGGCATCAGGGCCCCTCTTATCCACACCACTGCCATCACAGAGCTGGTAAACTATGAGAATGTGGACTGGTTACATCACATACTACCTACTTCTATTCTATGCTTGGTTTGGGTGTTTTCATCTGATATGTTGACAATAAGGAAAAAGATCTCACCTTATTGTGGTTACAGGGCGTGCCTTATTAGCAATGGCTGCTGGGATACATGCTTCCTCCTGACATTCTTTCACCAGAGTATATTTGATGCCAACCCCAGCAGACACACCACCTGCTGCCTTCGAGGACATAACACATAAGCCTCCTTGATTCATCTCACCCTTCCTTTATTTTACATTATCATTGTATTCTGTGCCTGCTAAGGGATCAGCTCTAATTTGTACTCACCACATTGTCCAGAACTCCAGGGTGTGTCTGCTTAGTTTGGGAGCGTCGAGCCAGCCACATACTGACTTCCCCACTGTCACTGACGGTGTAACCATTGATGTGGACTCCATACCGTTTCACCCCAAAAAGACCTGGAGTACAGTATCACACTGAGTTCATGCAGCACTCCTACTGAGCAAACATAACATGGTGCTGCCACAGCATGCCTACACTTACTTGTAGCTGCTCTTTCCATCCACATCAGAGGAGGATCTGAAAATGTTGGCATCACACTATATTTCTGAAAAATGAGAATGTTTCATGTTTACTGATAAATTATAAAATGTAGAGTGTGAAAACTGTGGTTTTCTGATTTATATAGTCCAAGGTAGAATAAAAAAATTTGCATTAGCATTGATTTTCTTGGGATTGTGAGCGTTCACATCAAATCTAATGGAAAGTCAGCCATTGGTTGACAAAATCATAAGTACAGATTTTATCATTTGAAGTGAGGATGCTCAAAAAAAAAAGTCAGAAATGGAATAGGATCATCCTCTGAGGAGCTTGAATGTTTTTGGACCATTATGGTAAACTACTCATCACATGTTTGAGTATTTCTTGCAATCAATTGAAAGTGTAGGCCTGCAGGATCATTAAAATACATATAAACACTAGGGGTGTGCCAAAATATCGATACTAAGATATGTCGCGATATTTCGTCTTGCGGGACGTTATCGATACATTGGCGCCAAATATCGATATTTAAACAATAAACATACAGCCGCTCCAAACACATTCTCTCACAAAACCCTGCCACAATTTTATTTCACTACTTCAAGCCTTCACATGATAGCGCTTAGCATAAATGAGAGTGGGTGAAGTCGACTGCGGTAGAGAAGAAGGAGATGGATAGAAAAAATGGAAAAAGGAGAGAATGGCGCAAGGAGGGTTAGAAAACAGAGAAAAACACGTGAAAGATGCACCGTCGAATTTTAAATCAAAAGTCTGGGCCCACTTCGGCTTTTATGAGAATGGAACAACTCTTGATAAAGACTTAGCAATCTGCAAGAACTGTCTCGCGAGGGTCAAGTACACGGGCAACACGACGAACATGCATAGCCACCTGGTCCGTCATCATCCTGATCTTGCCGTGGAGGAGAGGCAGCTAACGACGCTAATGCTAACGCTTCTGTAGGCCAGCCTACAATCGATGCTGTATTCAAAGCAAAGCCTCATTCTGCATCCCCCAGGGCTGCCAGTAATACCAAGTCGATTGCTTGCTTTATTTGTAAAGATCTTCGACCATATGGTGTAGTCGAAAATGAACGCTTCCGCCGAATGCTACATACACTGGAACCAAGATATGACATACCCTGTCGAAAATACTTCACTGAAAAAGCTATCCCTGTAGGTTATTTTTCTAATCTAACGTTGTATTGTTGCTGATAGCGTAACATTTTTGTGTTAAAATCTATGTGTGTATCTGTTTTGTTAGTACATCATATAGATTAGATTAAATAAGATTAAATGTTATGATTGAGAATGAATGATAGCTTGAAATATGCTCATAATTTTAATATTATCTCATTATTTCTTTAAAGTTCTATGCTGCTCTGTTCTTGCATTAAGGCATAGGCAAGTTCAATTTTGATAGGTTACAAAATATAAATTGGATATAATGTGTAATCAAAATGTACATTAAATTCATGTTTTTAATGAAAGTTCCAGTCTGTCATGTGTTCTTTCATTAAGGTAAGAAAAAGTACCGTTGACATCTGCACCCTGAATGAGACCGACATCTCAAATGCTGAATAGGTTGTGCAATCCCTCAAGCCAATGCTGGTGGCAAAAAATATCATGTGTGATCTCCATCCATGCCCAGCTTTTGAGTAACACAACAAGCACCATCGAAGATTCTTCTCTTGTCAGAGAGATCAAGACCACCATCCACCAAGACCTGTCCAAGCGATATGACTCTATGGTGGAGAAAAACATTCTGCACATCTCATCAGCTTTAGACCCCAGGTTTAAGTCTCTGCAGTTCCTATTGCCACAAGACATTCAGGACACGTATGCCAAATTGATGTAAATGGCTGCTGCTCCGAAGGTATTATTAACATGATTTTAACAGTAGTAGGTCATCTTCTCTCAGTTTCTTTCTCTTCTTTTGTATGCATAAAAATTTAAAATTGATAGAAATAGTTGACTTGATATGACCTAAAACATGTTTTCAAATAGAAATGTAATAGTGTGTCACTGTTCATTTTCTTACAGGAAGATGCAGAAATGGATGAATCTCAAGTGAGCCCTGCTCCTATTGATGACAAGGAGGGAAGCACTGAGCAGCAGACTCCAGAGACCAATGCACACACACCAAAGAAGAAGAAGTCTGCGCTTGCTGATCTCCTTGGGCAGACGTTCAAGACCACCCACCATCAACTGTCGGCTACTTCCATAGCTGAAACGGAGGTCAAGCAATACCTAGATGCTCCACCTCTACCACTGACTGATGACCCATTGTACTGGTGGAAATCTCATGCTCAAGCCAACCCACTCCTTGTCAAGGACATCTGTGTGTCCCAGGGACCAGTGTACCTACGGAACGTGTTTTTTCTACTGCAGGTGACATAATCAGCTCTCAGAGGAGCTGTCTCACCTCTGAGCATGCTGACCAGTTGCTCTTCCTGAAGAAGAACATGCAGTTTTGAAATGTGTGTGCAGTACAGGTTTAGGTTAAAAGTACTAAGCACAAGTTAAATGTTCTCAGGTTTACAAATAACTAATTGATATTAGTATTAGCACTGAAATGTATGTGTTAAAATGTGTGCCCAGGTTTTCATAGACCACCCAGTTGTTTGAGATTATAATGTTTCTTTTTCATATGCAGTGAAATGTGCCAGTTTTCATAAAACAATTTGATTCTGCTTGTTAAGCAGCACTGATATGTGTTCATGTTGACAGAGGAGAAGTTGATAATACTAGCAGTGAGATTGTATTGTGTATGTGTATTGTGAGAGTGTATTTTCTGCATTCAGTTAGAGCAGTTAATACATTTCTTCAGTGACACAGATATTGGATGTATCGTGGATGAAATTTCTTACAATATATCAATTATCACTGTATCGTGATATTATCGTTATCATGGGCAAAATATTGTGATAGTATCGTATCGCGTCGTACCTGGTGATACCCAGCCCTAATAAACACTCATTCACCATGAATATCTGCTGAACTGAATGAAAAACTTGTCATTTAACTTTCCAAATGTCTTACTCTAAATCAGAATTGACTGGACCAGCAAGATGTAGAACACCACCTGAGGACCAGTGTGTTTGCATTATTACTTAACCTTGGAACTCTGTCAAAATCTAATCCCAAACTCTTCCAATGAAGTTATGTTTTCACATGGGTTTGTAGCAAGATTATGCAAAAACTACTCAAATGATTTCCATGAAATTATGTGAGGAGTGGGACATGATATAAGCCATTGAATTTTGGTGCAGATCCAGATTAGGAGTTGTTTAACTTTCTTTAACACTGCGAGAATGTTCATTCAACATTATCCTTGATTTCTCAGCGAATAATTCATGGATCCTGATGACAAAGTCTGACATGTTTAGAGGTCTGATATTTATGAGTGAGTGTAATTTGGTGCAGATCTAAATAAAACTTTGGATCTAGTTTGTATGTTTATTTTAGCAATTGCTCAAAAACTAGTGAACGGATTACCATGAAACTGGATGTGGTGTGGGTTAGTGACGAATTCATTAAATTTTGGTGCTGGTCTGGATCAGGGGGCGGATCCAGGAATTTTTACTTTCTTTAACGTTGATTTATTTATATGACATATTTAGGGGGCTGACAAACTTGGTATTGATGAGTATAAAACTTAAGTTGGATTACCACAAACCTTTGTGTAAGGATGCTGTGTGGGTCAGAGAAGAACCCATTAGAGGGATAGTACACCTAAAAATGAAAGATACTTGGATGAAACCACACAAGCAGTATTGAGGTTATGTTTTTGTTGTTTTTTTACATCTGAAGAAGGAGTCACTAGTTAGATACAGGATCCCTTTCTCACTTGCTTCTACATGGTGAGGTAAGGCGTTTTTTGTTTTACTTTTCACAAATTTCACTGGGAACAATGGATCAAGATGAACAAATAGGCATATTAAGGGGTTAGATGTGATATCTATACATGTGTGTAATTTGGAGCAGATTGATTTAAGGAGCCTGTTGAGCCTTGGCAGACGTACTGTATGTGCTCCTGTGAGTTATTCTAATTTGACTTTGTATTTTGCTGACATTGTAAATACTTCTAAATTATAAATAATGGTGTGTTCAATCTAACTGTCTCAGCTGGAATAACATAATAACACAATGAGGAAGGTTCAAGCAGCTGGGCAAATAACTAGACCTCAGAGATATGATAACATCACACCTGCTTTATGGTTTTGACATTGGCTCTCACTTTTTTTTAGGATTGATTTGATTTAAAAAAAAAAAATACTTTAAAGGGTCTTCATAATCTGGACCCAGGTTGTATCTCTGATCTATTAATTCCCTATTTACCTCTGCACAGCTTGCCATCTTTGGGCAAAGGTTCTGCTGTCACTTCCTGAATCTAGACGGAAACCTAAGACAGGAGCAGGACAGAGCGTTTGCCATCAGGGCCTCGAGGAACTGGAATGCCTGAGGAAACAAGTCTGTGATGGTGAAAACAACCATCTTAAAAACTCAAAACTTTACTTTAACCATTTGTTAACCACTTTGCATTGAAAGGTGCTCTATACATAACGTTATCATATTGTTATAGGACTCATCAGCAACTTTTCTCTCCCTGACATAAATATGGTTATGTCAGCATCAGACAAAGTCAGAGCCCCATAATACCTGCATTCCCCCAAGCTACAGCAGACAGTGTGTGTGTGTGTGTGTGTGTGTGTGTGTGTGTGTGTGTGTGTGTGTGTGTGAGACCTCGTCCCTCCATCCTCTGAGGCAGCTCAAGGACGCCTCCTGTCTCAGGGACTGCAGGACAGCGTCCACAGCCTCTGATCTCCTCCCGTACGAGTCCAGACTTTGACAAAGCGTCACTGCGCCACCCTGTGGCGGACTGAACACATCTGGATACCGTGTCAACAGAGCAGCCACGTGAGGAGGGATCCAGCCGACCTGCGCTTTGTCGATCTCAAACCTGCAGCAGCTGACGCGACAGGAGCCTGTGGAAAGAGAGAGCGGAGGTCACGGTGAAAGCCCCTCCACTGCCCACATGGTGTCACACCTCTCCACAGGACCACCGGTCTACCTGCGGAGTAGAAGTTATTCATTCGACTGAGGAGTTTGACCATCTTCTCTGACCAGGCAGCGTTAGCCATGTTAAACCAGTGTGTCGGCAAACCTCCTGTCACACACTTCTGCCCCGGAACGTCCCAGTCTGACTGGACACCGTCAACTACCCAGCGACGGTCCACTTCCTCCTCCTCTTCTTCTTCGTGGACGCAACAAGTGCTCCTCACCAACATTTGGCTCGACAGCGCCGTAACACCGAACTACTGTAGAAACAGGGTTGTCCACGTGTTAATAATAACATTAATCTGGGAGCCGTCATTTTTTCTTTAGATGTGTGTGGATGTTGTTTAAAATAAGAAGAAGTCTTCATTCATGCCAGCTTGCTCCAAGATGAGAGGAGATGGGAGAAAGCTCATGCTGTACTGGTGATCAAGTTTGAATGGATTCCTGCACACGGGAAAATAAGGGCAGATACTCCCACAGTAGTCAGAGGAAAGTAGGAGAGGTGAGGGCAACCAACAGAGACACAATAGAAGAGGACATAGTATAAGAGATTAGACTGAATCGGTTACCTGTTTGGTCTTTCTTCTTAAGACACATCTCAATAAAAAAAAGCTTCATGTCACATCGTGTCTATGGGTTTGATTAACTCTAAAGGAGACACGGTGATTTTACAAAACACAGATCTCTACAATCGACTACAGGCAAATATCCATTCTGACCCTCACTCCTTTCCAGACGGTGGCGCTAATAAGTCGATGACTGGGTTCCCAGCCGTGATTAAACACCAGAAGAAAGAAGGAGCACCAGCAGAAGAAGAAACAGAAGAAGAGATGAAGTGTTTCCTACAACAGAGTTGGATACGAAAACCATCGAGTTGGAAACAAGAGAAATAACACACCTGCACCAATGTGCCGTAGCATTCTGCTTTTTGCTAGCTTACTGGATAGGTCCGAACAAAGCTAGCTAGCTAGCATCCTGTCACTTAGCTTGGCCAATTCATTTGATCAGCGATCGAGGAGAGACTGGTCCGCTGAAGAAGAAGGTAGGATGTACTCAGTATCTCGAATGTGTGATGCCTGCAGCACCACCACGTCCTACTCAGTCCTACTGTAAATGATGACAACCCCACTCTACAGGTTCACGTCGCTCCTGGTGCACACACACGAAGCAGTGTCTCCACCGGTCCCACTTCAAATCGTTCACTCGGTTTACCCAGTGTTCACTCAACAAAGTCTCATTTAGAGGTGGACCCTTGTGTGAGACAGAGGAAACGTTACAACACGTGTTTTTGTCCGTGCTCCGTTTCCAGCAAAGGATGGCTGGATATTAGAAATCCATCATCAAGTGATGCCATTCTGACCGTAAACGTCTCCCGTTTCCTGTTTTATTTTGATAATCTAAATCCATCTGTTTCTGACATGGTTAACATGATAAGCCTCATGGGTACATATTATATTCTTTAGTGTAAACAGGGAAATTACCATCCCCAAAAATGTTTATATGATGTAGTTAATCACTTGAAACAATGCACTGTGGTAAAGCAAAAACGTTTTATTAGGAAATGTGTAAATTCTTGATTCATGTTCCCCTTTTGGAGATCCAATGTGTTCAATATTTACTCCTAACACTTTACTAACCCTTTCTTTAATTTTCTGTGTGTTTGGTTTTCGTACTAAGTCTCATATTTGTCCAAATATCCCCCTTTCCTGTGTTTGACAACATTTATTTTGTCTTTGTCTATACGTATGTGTTTTGTATGTATTCACTAGCCCTGATCTCTCTCCTCATCATGTTGCTGCTGACTGCTGTGTTTCAGACCAGTATCCGCACTGGCTCCCTGTGTCTGTCCCTGATGTTGGACTGCAGAACTAACATAACTGTTGTTTAACATTAAACACCATCCCAGCAGGTATTGGGAGTCACAATAGAAGCCCACAGTCTTTCCCATTGTGGTTTCAAACATACTTCTACTGGGGAAACCCATTTCTTTTGACTACCTCAACTTTCTAAATGTTATACAAATGCAGATTATAATAACACTTTATAACCTCCAATTCACCTCTGCTGCCATATCTTGTCTGTTGTGAAGGTCCAATGTCTGTCATGGCGTCAGAGGTCAGCATGCAGGAGATGAGTGAGGTGGTGATTGTCACCATACCAGAAAGTGTGGCAGAGGACCTCCCCTCTGTGGTGGAGGAGGATAAAGCAGTGCTGGTGACTGCACAGCTGAGCCCTCAGCCAGGGTAAGGTGTACACAGTGCACACAGCATTTTGGTCGTCAACACAGATAGACTTGACACAGAATGCTGAATTAATGAGGAGAATGGTTGTTGTTTACTTTGCTAAACAGAAACTTAAAGACAGTGTGCACTTTCATGTGGTTTCCCAGGGAGGAGGTCCTCACAGTAGCACCAGTGGAGGCAGAGGCTGAGGCCAGCACATCAGATGCACTGTCAAAGGAGGAGGCAGTCATAGGTCAGTGACCTGCAGGATTTTGTTCCACGTTTTTTAGTCATGAACTCTGAAAAATGTGGGTCTGGACTTAATCTGTCTTTCACATATGAGGAATGTAGCAGGAGATTTTCCAGGAAAGCTGCTTTCTGACATGCACTGAACTCCGGAGATGCTCTGGACATTCTCCAGGGGGCTCTATGTCAATCAATCAATCACATTTATTTATATAGCACGGTATCACAACAAACAGTTGTCTCAGGGTGCTGCACAAAAGTCCAAGATCTTAAGAAACACAAAATCCAACTTGTTCCACACCGAGCAAGCATGAGCAACAGCGGGGAGGAAAATCTCCGAGGTGGAAGAAACCTCAGGCAGAACCAGGCTCAGTGTGGACGGCCTCTGCCAGGACCGGTTGGGGGGATGGAGAAATAACAAGTAATATAGGGGAACAAAAGGAAATGGGGGGGGGGTTGAGTCAGTGTCAGGTCAGGGGCTTGAATCCAGCCCGGGAATCTGCACATGGACGTTTGCATGGTCTTCCAAGGGTGCGGTGGTCCCCCCAGGCACTCCTGCCTCCCTCATGGTCCAACATGCGCAGTAGTAGGAGCCATGGCTCCAGAGGGGAGAGGTCCTCAGGTGGGAGTACTGGTGGTTCCGTGAGCCCTCACGTCAGCCCTGCGAAAGACCAGCGACCTCACTAGGTCCATCCCTCACCAGGACGGGCTCCGGAGAGCCGCACAGCATGGACCAAGGAGGGGAGGAGAAGACCCAAGGAGTTAGAGATATGTAATAAGATATAACAAAATAAACCAGGCAGAGAGTGAAGAAGAGAGAGGAAGATAGAAGGTGCTGGTGCCTGATGGTTGATCCCCCAGCACTGTAGGCCTATAGCAGCCTAGCTATGGATGACTATGGTTCAGGGTTGAGCTAAAAGCTTTATCAAAAAGGAAGGTTGTAAGTCTAGCCTTAAATGTAGAGACTGTGTCTGCCTCCCTCACTGAGAGTGGGAGTTGGTTCCAAAGGAGAGGAGCTTGGTAACTGAAAGTTCTACCACCCATTCTACTCTTAGTAACTCTAGGCACTACAAGGAGTCCCGAGTTCAGGGGGCAAAGTGGTCTGTGGGGGCAGTAAGGGGTTAAGAGCTCTTTATATATGATGGGGCCTGATTGTTGAGGGCCCCATCAAGTCAGAAGGAGGATTTTGAACTCTATCCTCTGTTTAACAGGGAGCCAGTGAAGTGACACGTCTATGTGTGAACGCAAATGTCCAAGTTAGAGTCTTTGGACCTTTTGTGAACAGGACTTTCTCCTGCCAGTCCCCTAGTATAAAGGGTACAGAAAGTCAGGAGGAGTTGATGTGAGAACACAGCAGGAGATCCTCCAGAACACAGAACATAACAAAAAAAAAAATACAAATGAAAAAGTGCAGCCATGCGCGTAGAAGAAACTGCCAACGCTGGTGTTGATGTGCTGTAAACAAACACATGTGATCCTCTCAGCAGAATTAATATGTTACACCCTGTCTCTGCCTGCTGCATCATCCCCACACCTGAATGCTCCAGAGATTTCTGTGTTGATGGGAACGCATCAGAGCAGAAAACCTCCTACTGCGTTGTTGAGTTCTGCTGACATCCTCCTCCACGTCTGAAAACGACTTAAGAAGTGTTCACAATATTAGCAAGCTTTCAGAGGAGGGTTGGAGCCTCGGTAGAGCATGCAGGAGGTGTGATGTAACATGCGCTGCTGCAGTGACCCCACGTTTTTGTTTACAGCACACTGTGTCAGCGTTTTATTATGAAAAGCTGTTCTACGTGTATGGCTCCTCTTTCTCCTCCTGAGATATTTGTATCTTTTAGTTTTTTTCAGTTTTGCCTCTGTCACATCGAAACGTCATTGACACACCCACAAGCTTGTGCCGAATAGCCTGCTATATTCTCACATGGGCTCACTTGGACAGAGTTAGCCTCTTTGGACAAATTCAAGATATTAATCTGAGTTCAATGCATGTCTTAAAGCAGCTCATGTAAAATAGAGCAGACTTGAGGCCGTGCAGTAGCTTGGTTAATTTAATAGCCACTGAAACTCACTCTTCTTTGAGTCCTGTAATTCACTGCTCTGTAGTGGTTATCAGCGATGTTCTGCTACTCTTGACTTTTTGTGCAGTAAATGAAATCCACTAATTACGACAGGGATCTGTGGCTTCGGTCCAGGTTGGTGGCCTGATCTCCGGCTCCTCATGTCCACATATATTGTGAAAGACTGGTCAGACTAGCACTCCTGCTAACATTGTTGTTTGAATGGGTTAATGAGAGGCCCATTGTAAAACCTCTCAGACATTAATGACAATGCCGTATGTTGCAGACAGTCCAGCTTCATCTAGTGTCATGATCACATAATATTTTGAATGTATATTTTGTATGAGCAGGTGAAAACTGACTGGACGGTAGTAAGAGGTTGTTTCTGTCTCTGGCTCTGCAGTGAAGTTAACTGAAGAGGTAGATGTGGAAGCTGATATCTTCTACCCAATCACCTGCGGAGACGCCAAAGCCACGCTGGTCTGGAAGAAGTTTGTCTGCCCGGGGATCAATGTGAAATGTGTCCAGGTAGAATTGTTCTTTGACACAACAGAGCCTGAATAAAATCACATTCCTCAGCACATTAAAGGTATCGATTCACAACTGTTTCACAACACAAACGGTTTATTCTCCCTTTTTATCAGTTCAACGAGCAGCTCATCAGCCCAAAGGAGTTTGTGTGTTTAGCAGGGAAATCCACTCTGAAGGATTGGAAGAGAGCCATCCGCCTCAACGGCACCATGCTCAGGTCTGGATCAACATGATAAGCTCACCATGAATTTGACTTGATATTATTGGATACAACCTCCCCCAGCCTCCTTCTCAGTTGCAGAATTTATTCCACAAAATTTAAGTCTGGTTTAATGTCTGGTTCAAAGTGAGGTTAAGCATCGGTCTAAATCCAGGATCTATCACTTGGCTCTTGGACACTTTTGGAAGGGTTTCGAGGATTAGTAATATTTAAATGTCTTTGCACATTTACCTTGATCTCTCAGAAATTAATTCATGGATCTTGATGAAGAACTGGCAAATTTAGGGGACTGATATTTAAGTCTGCAATTTGGTGCCGATCTTATTAAGAATCGTTATCTAGTAAATATAAATGTGGTTTCAGGGGACAGGGGTCTGCACTCTGCTATTGTAGTTTCTATCTGATTTCACCTCACAGTCCACTAGGAGTTTGTCACCAGTGAAAATACTATCTAAAGTATTTTAGTATTTCATGGTATTTTGAATTATATAAAAAAACACATTCAACCAAACAAAAGATGATTTCAACTAACACCATTTTTTCTATTGCTCTTTTAAATTCTTTTTGACCAAATATTCGTGAAGTGAAAAACTGATGACATGACAGCGCCCACTCCAGGCCTTCCCTCTCGTCAGTGGTTGACGTGCAGTTAACAAATATGCCTCAGGATGGCACTGTTCCATCACACATGGTTGTCAGTAAACTCCAGCAGTGCAGCCAGATGTTTTGTGTAACGCCTCATCATATTTCATATCACAGGAAGATCATGGACTCAGGTGAACTGGACTTCTACCAGCATACAAAGGTCTGTTCCAACACCTGCCGCAGCACTAAGATAGACCTGGTGGGAACAAAAGTGTCCATCAGCAGCGAGCAATCAGTTGACCTGGTCTCTGCCACCCCCTCATCAGCTGACTGTAAGTTCTACAGCTTCACACTTCATGCTACCCCAGGAGTTATTCTGATCTTATTGCATATAGTATGTATAGATAGTATATATGTTGCCCTGGTGCATACTGGGAGGCTTCCCAACACACCTATGTCGTATAAATATAATCACATATTCAGCAGCAAGTCCCATGAATTCTGATCATGATTTCAACTCCAATCATTTAACCTAAAAGCAACACATTAGTCTTGATGAATAATGCAACACAGTCAAACACTCTGTCACAGCCACACACACACACACACACACACACACACACACACACACACACACACTCTCTCTCACTCTCTCACTCAGAGTGACAAGCTTTGGAAGAATTACCCCTGTCAGCACTGTAGTCCAGAATAAAAACATAGTGGTCTAAGTGTGGTGATGTGCACAGTGAGTGTTTCCTGTCTGTGTTGCAGTAAATGGAACACTAGCCTCGTTTCCTGAAGTGACAGAGGAAACATCGGAGTGGGTCACAGCCATCGGAGGTGAGCAACCTTCACCACCATGAGGAATGAACTGAATGAGTGAAGCGTTTTTACTCGTTATGATGTGATACGTTTGTTTGTGTGTGCGTTCAGAGGACTCTGTGGTGTTCTGGCGTTCTGTGAAGGAGGCAGGACTGCTGGAGGAGGTGGTGGAGGACTTTCAGAAGGAGCTGCAGGAGGTGCTTAAAGGACTTCAGGAGAGAGTGTGTGACCCACCACTACAAGTCAAAGGTTAGAGATACCCACCTCCCCACACACAAGTTAGGCTGGCTTTATAAAACATGACGCTTAAATGATCCCTGTCTGTGATTTCTGTGGAGAAAGACCTGCCTTTTAAATCAACATTCCAGAAATGAAATCCCCAAAGGTTTTCAGGTTCACTGTTTGTATTTGCAAATAAACCTAATAAATGAAAAAGGATTGTTAAAGTCCTGAGGAGGGCACGCGCTTCCAAACACAGGATAAAAAAACAACAATAAATAGATAAAGTTGAATGGTGCTCCCACAGCTGGAATACAGCACTTCCAATGAAGATGACGGTTTTTAGGTTCCTGCCTCATTGATGGATACTTGCTTTTAAAACATTGACTACTCACCATCAGCAGCACAGTGTGGGAGGGTAAATGATAACATTAGCAATGGCTTCATTCCTTTAAGAGCCAAGTCAGTGAGTGAGCATTAATACAGCAGAGCCCCTGTTTTGGCTCAGAGTGGAGAACAGACGTCATTAATTGTTTATTCCACGTGTGATTTTCCTGCTTGGACGAGACCAAATGTCTGCTGTGAAAAGTCTGTTTTTTAACATCCCACAGAGAAACATCCAGTGCTATCACATGCTGTATGAAAAGACATGTTCTGGATGGTTTGTAACGTCCGTCACAACAACACTGATCATAATGAAGGATACTTTTTTTAAAGTAGTACATTTTTTCTTCATAGCTGAGGATTAATTCCTTTATTCACGCCCCAGACAGTGCTAGCTCTCTTCCTCCTTCTCTTGCACATGACATACAGAGACACACACACACACACACACACACACACACACCAAATAAGTTTGGTTGTTATGTTCAGTAACTTGCAAAACAGTCTTTAAAAGTGATAAGGTTGTGATCCTGCCTGAAAAAAAATCATATTTTATTTTTGCCATATCTCAGATGTCATCCCTGACAGCTGAGATATGGCAAGAAAAACAGATAACAGTGATGTTAGTAGGTGGAAGAATACAGGGATTTCTCTCTGTTTGTATCTGACGGAGTCCAGTTCACATTTGTGATATGGAAATGTTCCCAACTCCTGACCCTCAGATACTGTTGTTGCTTCTTCTTCAGATTTAATGTACAAGACAATGACATAACTCAAAGTTTTTACAAAAGCCAGTTTAACAGTCACGTATACATTTAAGTGAGTTCTACCACACGGTAATAGGATTTTCCATGTTTCAGTATTTTTTGCCCACAGGCCATTTTGTATCTTAGGATGAAATCAGTAGATTTGCCCTAGAATATAAAAGCTGTATGCCAGTGAATGTGAATTGTTGCTTGTTTTTTCAGATGCAGTTTTGCTCAACAATATCGTGCAGAACTTTGGGATGTTGGACCTGGTGAAGAAGGTTCTGGCCAGTCATAAGAGCCAGATGGACCGTTACAGAGAACAGTACACTCGCAGCCTTGCTGGTCAGTCGGGGGAATCCTCAGTGAAGTCCTCATTCTCAGAATAGAGACATATTTTTAGAGGCTTGACTAATTTATTCAGCTCTGCCCTCTAAACTGTATGAAAGTGTTAATAGAAATCATTGTATGTGTGTGCGCTTTCTTCTTCTGCAGCTCTGGAGCAGCAGTGTGATGAGCACAGGAAGCGAGCCAAGGAGCTGAAGAGTAAATCCCAGCACCTCAACAACGTCCTGATGACCCTCACCCCAGTCCCTTCAACCCCGCCACCCAAGCGTCCCCGGCTGACCCGCACCGTCTCCGGCCCGGCCAAGGTCAGCGCTGCTCCTACCCAAATCACTCTGCCTTTCAACCAGCTTACTGGCCTGCCACTGGGCAAGGTTCTGACCATGGCAGGAGGCCCAGCCGGCACCAACCTAGGTGGGTACACTCTGCTGACCTCCACGCTTTCTGGGTCAGAGCTGGTGAGCGACTCCTCTAACTTGACTGTGCTGTCCACGACGGCGGGTCAGGAGGGCGCAGCCGGCGCCAGCGGCTCCGCGGCCTCCACGGCCTTCGTTAAGATGGTTGGCCCTCAGTTCCAGCTGGTGACGCTGCCGGCTACTCTGCAGAGCTTGGCACCCTCACAGAACGTGGCCATCCAACAGCAGGTCAGCAGCATCAGTGTGGTGGACGCCACAGCAACCATTGATGATTCACAAGAGGAAGCCCCGGCTGATGGTGATGACGAAGGTCAGCCAGAGCAGGTTAAAGAAGAAAATGTGGAGCAGGTGGTTGAACAGCAATGAGACGAAGGATGGCTCTTCTCTCCCCCGTCTCCCAATGACCCTCATTTCATCATTTGGATTGAATGTGCATTTCCTGTGATGTTTGAGGAACCAGTTTATCTTTTACAGATCCTTGTGTGTTCATTCGTCATTTCACACAACACGTAAGCCTTCCTTTAAGATGCCCTTCACATTTCAAGATACCCACATTTCTGTTTTGCATCTGGTAGTGAGGTGGGAGTATGTTGAATGTGATTTTACTGTAAATATGTTTTTGTACCTAATATATTTGATACAGTTGTATGAATTTGTTTCATGTAGGCTGTAAAAGGAGCATTGTTCAGTTTAATAAATGCTCAATTTTTGAGGAAAAAGTGTCCATTATTACACATCATACATGTGAATGTTTTCATTAGCTCATAGTGGAGGTGTGAACAGAGATAAACAGACGGGGACTTGTATCATTACCTCACATTGTATCTCTCAGCCTTGATTCTATAAGAAAATGTATAAGAAAATCTTCAGGTCCAGTCATCAGCTTTTTATCTGGAGCTTTTGGTTGCATCTAAATGTCTTCATCACGAGAAGATCGCTCAGTTGTAATGAAAGTGTGTTTGCTGTAAACAAATGAGTGAGGTTTCATCTGCTCACCCTGTGTTACTCACTGTCTGCACAGTGAACCTGTGGTCAGCCAGTCAAATTCATCTTATTTTCTTAGAGAGCGGACGGGAGTGAAAGAGTTTTTACTTGGCCACAAGATGTCGCCATACTGCTAATGAGTGAGTTGAATGGTCAGACTTGAGCAGGTTGTCTGTAGATGTGTCCTGTGTCTCATGTAACTGGTCTGCTTTTGAACCAAGGAGAAAGAAGGAATCTGTCGCCCATCATCTCTTCATCACAGTTTAGATGGATGGAGAAAACAGCCAATGCTGATGCCAGTGGAAATGTAAATAAGACAAATCGTATCAGTATAATAATAATACTAATTTGAACAGTGACAGATGAGTGGTATATATCTGGTTTGATTCCGTCGGCCAATGCAACCTTTTCAAATCATTTAGTTTGACTTAACCTAACTCACATTACATCAATTTTTCAGTTATAAGAAATGTTCATATCAAATTTTAAAATCTGTATGAATGTTTCATCCCTTTTTTTCTGTCTTTATAGCTGGAGTCAATGAATCCAACCACACCGTTAGCTGTAATAATAATGTAACAATAAGAGTTTATATGTAATTCCAGTGCACATGATGTAGACTATGTAGAATTAAAGAGCGTGTTTAGGGGATCTTATAAAATACCTTTCATCTCGTCGTGTCCAGGTTCTGAGCTGGCGAATAAGGTCAAACAATAAAAGTGGTGCACTCTGAATGGAGTCTGGCACTGAGGCTGAAATCACTGGAACATTTCATGGTTTTATTAAACAAGCATCCTTTATTGAAAGAGACTATACTGCCGACAACACAGAGTATACACAGGAGGCAGCAGAGTAGGCTACAAGCAAGGCAGGCAGGCATATGATACTTGTGGAGAGATGGTGGCGCTTCAGGTGAACCTGCACGAGTTCCTTCCAGTGTTAGTTCGATTTCTCTATAGGCTCAGATCATCGTAGGAGGAATAGGGCTCCTCCACTGAGCGCACAGAGATTTTGAAGTGGCGCCGCAGAAAGCCTCCGTAGCGCTTGTCCCACTTCAGGTTGTTCAACTTTGGTCGGACCCGTCTCATGAAGCCTCCGTAGCGCTTCTGCAGCTCCTCGGGCTCCTGGCTCTCCTGCTCCGCCGAGCTACTCCTCCTTGATTTGGGGCCGAATTTGCGTAAAAAGCCGCCGTAGCGTTTACTATAAGTGCGCGGCAGCGTCGGATCCTCCGGTGCGTCGTGCGCGTCTCGCTCCTCCAGCCTCTTCAACAAGTCCTCGTATTTCTTGGGCAGCGCGGCGGCCTTCATGATGTAGTTGTCGCGCCCCGGCGAGCTGAAGATTTTGTTCTTGTTCTTGTCGATTCTCTTGATGAAGCCTCCGTAGCGTTTGACCAGCTCCGCCTGCTGCCTCTCCTCCTCCTCCGCGCCCTCATCCTGGATGAAGTCCGCCAGCGCCGGCGCCTGGACGCAGCTCTGCGCCTCACACTCCGCACTGCACGACTGCACGACACACACACACACACACACACACACACACACACACACACATACACACACACACACACACACACACACACACACACACACACACACACAGAGAGAGAGAGAGAGAGAGAGAGAGGAGTGTGAGACGTGAGATCATGCTCGGGTCAGATTTACTCTTTAAAACATTAGACCACAGCTCCACCTCACACCTCATAGACAAGACACGGCAGTTTTATTTATAAAGCATCTTTCATACACAGAAGTAGCTGTACAGATATATTTAAAAAGAAAAAAAATAAAGAAAACAATTTAAAATCAGAAAGCACAGTTTAAAACCCTTTTAACCATCTTTGAGGAGCCATCTTCCATCTTTGTTCATACTCGTGACTCAAAACCTATTGTTACTCCACTGATATTGTGTCTTAGGATATTTATTTTCTCATTATTCAATCGAAAATATCAAGAGAACGAAAACAGAATAAAGTAGAAGTAAAGTTCTTACAGAAAAAATGAGTAATCACCACTTTTGGATGTTGGTAATTTCCAGGAGCCATCTTCCATCTTTGTTCATACTCGTGACTCAAAACCTATTGTTACTCCACTGATATTGGGTCTTAGGATTTTTATTTTCTCATTAGTCAATAATCGAAACCATGATAACAGAATAAAGTAAAAGTAAAGTTCTTAGAGAAATAATGAGTAATCACCACTTTTGGATGTTGAGTTTTCCTGATTTTGAGCTCAACCCATTTGTAGTGGAGGCTTGATTAGAAAAGTGAAAAGGCGCAGTAATGGTCTAAGGAGTGGGTCTTACCAGGCCGCTGCTGCTGCTGCTGCTGCTGCTGCTGCTGAAAGCTGCGTCGGGGCTGAGGACTTGCTGCACACATTTCTGACACAGTGAAGAGCAGTCTGAATGAATGGAGGGCGGCAAGCTCAGGATCAGCACCAGGACATACCACTCCATTCTTCAGCAGGTCCCTGACACACACACACACACAGACACACAGAGAGAGAGAGAGAGAGAGAGAGGAGGCTCAGAATCAGATTTGGTTTTTGGCTGATACATCTCTCCAGATATTGATGAACAATTTCACTCAGTGTCAATTACAATCAAATATTATTCATTTAGAGCGTTTTAAAAATTGCTCATGCCAACATTTATTACTTCTATTGACCATGTCGACTTGTGCACCGTGCGCAATGGCGCACTGGTGCCAAGTCTTTCCACCATAACCTCGTTTAAGCACAAAAAGCCACAAACGTGGTCTAAATGACAGTTCCTCAAAGACAATCAGAGTCAGTACCTCAGGAGTTGGATGTACTTCCAGGCACGTTAAGACTCGCAGAGGCGCATCTACCATCAAGTGCAAGCTCGCTGTCCGCTCTCCTGCGCTCCTCTGCGCGGCGCCTTCTTTTTATCGCCGGAGACTTGGCTGTGTCACCGCCATGCATCAGAGCGGCTTCTATTAACGGACCAATGGGAGGGAAATAAAGTGCGTAAATAATCCCACCGCCTCCCCGCTCCTGGAGTTTTTAACAACGCCCACACAGAGACAGGAGAAACATCATCATCATCATCATCATCATCATCATCATCATCATCATCATCATCTTTGTAATTCGATCTCTGTAAATCACACAACAAGTATAAACCATGACTAAAATGATTTGAAGTGATGTAGAGATGAATGGAATACACTGATCCACAAATACTTACTGTAAGTCTAATTGGGTACAAATAGAAATATTGACTGCCTCTATAGTGATGATCAGGAGAATCTAGACCATGGTCTTACCCAATATTAACATTTGATAAGTGGCTTACATGTTAGACAACAACTTTTGATTTCCATGTCCAGCAGATACAGAGCAACTTGAAGGAGTGGTGTTCACTGGATGAAAGTCAAATCCGGTCTCTCTTGTAGCTCTGTCTAGTATTTTATACTTAAGATGCTCCAACTCTGTAACTGTTTCTGTCGGAGCGTCTCTCTGAAAACAAGTGGACCAGACTGAACCCAAACAGTAACGGGTTGAAAGATGCCAAAATGCCCCACGGAACATACAGAAGTGGTGATGGTGCCAACTCTGCAGTGTTGGGGAAAGTAGTCATGAGATTTTGCTCTTGGTGCTACAATCTAGAAGTAGTAATATACTTTTATTCAAAGTAGAAAGGTGCTCAGAAAACCTAATGAAGGGCCTGCTGGAGCCATGTCTGACTCTTCATCAGGGAGATTTGTTAATGCTTTGTTTACTTTATATGTCATTTATTAATAACTCTATTTGTATTGAATCAGTTAGGGATATCTATACATCTATATGTACATAGATATTTATCTATATATCTATATTATATTTGAAAATATTTGAAAACTAAATAAAGCTTACTATGAGTCACATTCACCCAGTGACGGTTTATCACTTACACATCCTATCCACACATCAAGGTGAGTGACTTGCACAAGGGCACTTAGGACTTAGAACCGTCCAACCCTCTAATTAGTGGATGACCCATCCTGTACTACAGCTATGTAATGTGTGAATAACTTAAATAACTTTAAAAAGACGTGTTAATAATCCTAATCAAGCAGAACGGGACTTCCTGTCATCAGAGATTTCAACAGTACAGATGTCTGGTTGGTACTTGCTCTGCACCACTACATTTTGTGTTAGTTGTAAATAGAGGTCGTTAATGTTGTTTATGTTTGTTATTCTGTTTCTGTTCAGAGTGAAACTGGAGCACGTGTCACATATCTTTCATTGTGTAATAATAATATTAATCATGTAATATATGATAATAATAACAACAAACTTTATTTGTAAAGCACCTTTTTTATACTAAATCTTTTGCATACATTAAGTGCTTCACATGAAAATAGACAACACGTATTTGAAATCATTACGAGATGGAACTCACAGATGAAGTGTTCTACAGCCTTGAGACAGAAATGGTAAAGCAGTGATTGGTGGCCACCCTCAAAACCCTGTAGTGTGGTATTTTAAAATACTGCCCAACCCTAGAATCAGATGATGGGGAGATACAAAATCTGAGCAGGTCAACATTTCCATCGCTTGAAAATAAAATAGCCCACAGAGATGCTGACAGTTTCTTTATATGTGTAACATGTATGTCTACACCTCCCCCACCTCTGAACAAATCAACAGACACCCACTCTGTGACGTCGTTACATTGATGAGGTTCGTGTGGTCGGTGAATACCTTGAGGTTGCCACATGTATGAGATAAACAGCAAAGCCACTGAGTTGCATAGTAGGAGGACTCAATGAAATGATCCACACATTACAATTCAGCCTCATCCCATTTCAAGGTTGAAGCCTTTAGAAGCACATCTGCCGACTAATGTACTTTGAGTCTGTTTACGTTTGTGCCTTTGTAACACACTCGTACAGTCCACACGTGCAGTCTGTTGACATCTCTTATTCCAAAATCATTTGAATTAGTTGATGACATTTGATTCTACTGCATTTGCACGTTTTATTTTAGATACATGTTTTTTAAATTCATCAGTTGAAGATAAAAGGGAATCTCTGTAACTACCATGACAACAGTGTTTCATCTCTTACTGGGTTACACCACTAGGTTTGCAAGAATATCATAATGACAATTTCTTTCAAAATGTCATTCAGTAGCTAGTGTGATGATTGAGGGATGCAATCACACACAACAAAACCAAAGGTTAAATGCTAATGTAACAGAATCAGAATCACATCCCTTTTTCACTCCCACGCAGACAGTTTACTTTAAGATTTAAGATAAAAAAATGGACAAAATGCAATGGCAGACTATCAACTTAGAAATAAATGTGAGTGAATTGGGGATACATGTGTTCAACAGAGGCAGAGCCACTTTCCTACTTTAGGAAAATGGACACTTATAGTTAGGCCTCGCTCGTGAGCACCAAACCATCCCACCTGATTTCAGTACTGAACAGATCCTCTGCAGTTTACCCGGAGGAGGTGCGTGTGAGAATGCACAAATGTCCAAGTAAGAACCTCTGGAGTTTCCGCGGGAATTTCCTGCCTGGCACCCTAGTATAAAGTCAGCAGATACTCTGAAGGAGGTGATGTGAGAGATCCTCTGCAAGATTCACCACGAATGAATGGAAAATGCAGTGCTATACGAAGATGTCAGGAGAGCTTTTCATGAGAAGGTCTGACGCCTGCTGTGCTGTTGACAAAAACACATGATCTTCGCAGTGGAGTTTATTCATTACATCCTGCATCTTCCTGTGAATGCTTCCGAGCAATTCATTTCCTGCTGCGTTGTGCATGTGTAAACGGAAACCTCTGGAGAAAGTCCAGAACCAATTCTCCGGAGGTCTTCATGTCTCAAAACAGCTCAGGTGTCTACTACTGGGTCATTGGGGTTCTCCCAGGGAACACCTTACTTTTCCCATGTTGCATTATGCAAAGAGACAACCAGGTTACAGCGGCAACATGGTCAGAGGAAGAACCTGAAACCAA
The DNA here is from genome assembly GCF_024713975.1 of Paralichthys olivaceus. NCBI lineage: Eukaryota > Metazoa > Chordata > Actinopteri > Pleuronectiformes > Paralichthyidae > Paralichthys > Paralichthys olivaceus. The sequence goes on from NC_091098.1 coordinate 2,566,205, forward strand.
GGTTTCCCATGATCTCGGATGGAATGAGGGATGATGATCTGTTTTTACTGTTGATGTCATCCGATAGAGATTGGTTGACTGGGATGACAACATTTTCGGTCGAGGTAAATTCATATTATTAGTTATTTTTTCACCAAGTAAGTAATTTAACGATGCCAATCACTACTTATAGGCTAATTATCAAGAATCTAAGAAAATAAAGTGAAAACAATGTAAAGACAAACAAACAAGACAAAAACCAAAAAGAAAAAAAGGAAAACAGAGAAGGAAAAGAGAAAAAAGAACAGAGCAGACAAAAAGTGGAACTGTGTATATATACATGAATGAACAGAACAAAATACCACACCCATCCTGTAAAGCCCCATGATGATATACAAACCAAAACACATTACATTCTTCATCTTTCCTCTTTTATTCTGTTTGTTTGTCTCCTTGTCCACACACTGTGTCCTTCTACCTTTCTATATCCGTATATCCATGTCTATGTATAAGCACTAATTGGTGAGGAAAAAAAGGATCTAAGAAACTGGAAACAAAACAAACTGAAGTTCATTTTGTTGGTACATGTTTGAAGGTCAGTCTTCACCTGTCCTATTTATGGTGAATAATCATGATGACTGCACAAACATCTACATCACTGACAAATACTGTCTCTTTACCCAAGTTACACAAATAACATCAGTCGCAGCAGGTGGTCTAGTGGCAAAGGAAATAGTCCTAAAGGTTCTCAAAATGGTGAGAACAAAATTTTTTTTTTTTCCATTGGCAGGTTTTGCAGTGGGGTGGGGGCATTTTCCCCCAAACCCCAGTTCACGGTACAGCTTAGTCCTGACATTGTTCCAAAAATGCCACCTTCAACAGGCTGGCTTTGGCTGAGCAGTAAAGTGCTCCTCCTCCAAACAGAAGGACAGTGGATCAATCTTCAGCCTTCCCAAACTACACCCCTAAATGGCCCTCATACAGTAGATGTTGAATACACTAATTGTAAGTTGCTTTGGATAAAAGCGTCCAGAAAAATGACATGTAATGTAAAAAAAACCCTGCAGTGATCAAGGGTATAGTCACAGAGTTGGCCTGTGTTCACCTCATTTTAAACACATAGCACGCAAACTCTCTCCTCCTCTGAGACATATTATTATGTGGCTAATGGAAGTGTAAATTGCCAGATTGTAATTATGCACATAGGGATCACTGACTCTCACATTGTAAGATCTTGTTATATCGTTTCATTATCTGGTTTCCTGTTTTATTTTGTGTTCTCACTTTCTCTGTTCACTCTTTCATTTCCTGCCATTGTGTGTTGTCCACATGTATCTACCTGTCCCTGCTGTTCCCACCTGTCGAGCCTGTTTCATTTCATTCATTCATTTATTTATTTACAAGGAGAATAGGATCAACATTTCTATAATGTACTAGTGTTAGACAGCTGGCTAACCTTTTACTGCAGTCCAGATGTTTTTACAGTGCACCTCTTCTTCCTTTGCTTGTATCTCATTGTGTAGCAGTTTGCTATACTGTGGTAATTATTTAATCAATAAACAATAATATGTCAGTCATTTTTACACAAAAAACAGATTGACTGCATACTGCACACATGAACTTAAAAAACGAAACTAAATCAAAATTATATATACAAAAATTATAATAATCAGCCGGTTGATAAATAATGTAAATTATTAATAGTTGTTACCCGTGTGCTCAGATAGAGTAGAGTATGCATCATTAGACTGCAGACTGTGTCTGGTTACTAGTGTTTACTAAGTACACATTCCTGAAACATACACAGTGCGGTTAACAAACACTATTAAGACAAAATAAAAGGAGGTGCCATATACTGCTGGATATCTTATGACTCGTACTCTATACATCCTGCTAGCCACGCCTTTCTGCTGCACCAGTTATGGGAAAATCCTTGGGTGTATGTTTTACCTTTGTCACTGGCTGATTTTAATATCAGGTTAATCTGCTCCAATTTCTTTAATTCGCATTTTTTCAACCAAAGTTCTCCTCTCGAATGGAGGTTGGAGAAGAGATTGTACCGATCTTGGCAGCTGCTGTTTCGTGCGTACCTGTGGCCATCATTGTTACTATTACCGTCTGACTTCCTCCACCACAGCATTGAGGGACCGGGGCTCGGGGCGCTATCAGAATCGTCCTTCGCGCACTATTTTTGATGATGGTGATAGGCCAAATTTTTTTTGCCGTACACATCTTCCCCAGCAACAGTCCCTTATTGGCTACTTCTCTCTGCTTTATGGGCGACTTTTCCAGCGCCCCTGAACTGACTGTGTGCCCCGAACACTCGTTTCCCACACATTTCCACTGAACATATTTATTCATATGTTATACAACACACATTATTGTGAAATTTAAACACATAGATACTTAAATGATTTATAAAAATAAATGAAAAATAAATAGAACACTCTCCACAAGGGAGGGCAGTGCCCTAGCACCTTCTTTTGACCAACCGCCACTGCTGCATAGTTAATCTTTACCTCGACGACGTAGAGTAGACCCTTCTACTTATATCTACTACCTTTGAGCTGATGCTCTCCTCTCAACCATTTTGTTCACCTCAGAGAGAGTGATAAATGAAAACGGTGTTCAAAACTTCTTGTGGCCACTAGAGAACCTTTTGGTAAAGGGAAGCATGTTATGTGACACGTTGAACGCTTTTCTCCAGTGAATTATTATTTTGTCCATTGGCAGGTTCTGAAGTGGGGTGGGGGCATTTTCCCTGGCTCAGGTGTCATCCATGGGTGCATGGGACAGTCAATCTCCTCAAATAGCATTCACAGTGGCCTTCTCTAGAAGAAGATAAGAGAGCTTCATCTCTAACTCTCTCTGGTTTCATCCATTACGTTGTCATACTAAGATAACCCCTGCTCCAACTCCCTCATAAGGAGATGGCAGAAGTTATGTTCTCCCACAGGACATCATAGTGAACCAGGGGCAGCTCCTCTCATTTGTGGCAGATATCAGTAAGGTGATCAGCATCATCTGTAGTCCGCACCAGATATCAGTTAGTGCTACAACCAAGATTTGGAGTTGGCCCTCAATGTAGCTCCGAGATTAAAAATCCCCAGTTGATCTTAAAGGTCCAGTGTGTAAGATTTAGGTGAAAGGGAACTATTGTCAGAAATTTAATGTAGAATAATCCTCATGATGTTTTCACTAGTTCATTTCATCTAAATTGTATGAATTGTAGTTTTCTTTACCCCAGAAAAGGCCCTTTATATTTAAATACTTTATATTTACATAGAGGGGACCCTCTCTACAGAGGCTGCCATGTTTTTTACATCAGTCCAGACTGAACAAACTAAACACCTTTTAAGTTTTTATGACAACTGAAGCTGCCACAGGTTCTTTTTCATGTTTGGAAGGAGAGGGTGAGGTGAGGGGTGTTCAGCTGCAACATGCAACTTCAACACTAGATACATTCTACGCACTGTACCTTTAAGGGCTTCCAACAATCCTGGCAAGCCAAGGTAAATGGTAGTGTTATTAAAAACATATTCATTTCATTTAGGTGAAATAGAATATAAAAGAATCCTAGTGATGTTTTCACTAGTGTGCAATCATCTAAATTGTACAAATTGTTGTTTTCCTTGTCAACTCCAGCCATTTCCAGCTCTCTAAAGCCTTAAATGTCAGTTGTTGTTCTGTCAGTCTCTTTTCGCTCCAAACACACAAGATTATTCTTGCAGGTTCCACAAAGTCTTGTAAAAGCATGCAAATGTTGGGATATTATCCAGTCTCCATGTCTATAAGATCTCTGTTCTGACCTTCTCTGTTGTTGTGTCCCTCCCCCTTGATCATTACCTGGTCCTCACCCACTTACTGTACTTACTGCTCCTGCTGTTCCCACCAGTTCAAACCTATTTTCATGTGTCAAGTCTTTGTTCCTGCTTTGTTATTGATCACTGCACTTAACTGTTAACCTTTTCCAATGACTGGCCAAGTCTTCCATACAACCTCCTACACCACGTTTTTTTCCAATAATTCCCAGTTTTTACACGATTGATTGATGATGATTACAGTGCAGATGCCACGACATGGTCAGCCAAGCTTATCTTAAAGACAAGATGTTTCAGTTCAGAAAAACACCAACATCTTAAGCTCTCTAATACATATGTTGTTTACTCATTTGTATTTATCTAATTTGTTTAGTTCTTTACACAAAGAAAATGTAAAAAATTTGAGCTTTATAAAGGTGTTTATATTTCAAGATTCATCTGCTTATATTCTACATTTTCTCATGATCAACAAATCCCATGTGCAGATCAAACGCAGCACTGAATGTTTGCTGTTTTCCACAGATTTGACACAGTGAAGAGGAGGATCTCTGAGCACCAGCCACCCGAAACAGCAGCTTTCCTACCAACCAACCAAATAAGACACCAATGTTTCTGCTGCTCACCCCCTGAAGGACAGGGCTGCATTTGTTTCTGCTGTTTTTTTTCAATAAATGATTAATCCACTCCTAAGGCTTTTCACATACACTCACATACATGCACGCCACACACAAACACACACACACACAGACACACACACTCAAAGGCACTGGGGTTTGACCGATATGCCGATATTTCTTTTATTGACTATGCCAACAGTGTATCCCTCACATAAGGTTTAAACTGTAGGAGTTGTACGCTGTATGTGTGATATACATAGTAAACCAGCTAACTTGTTCTCTCATTGTCCAGCCATTGTCATCCAAATGAGAGAAGTCAGGAGATATTGAGGTGATAATATTTCTGAGTCATCATAAATGTTACTTTCCACTGACAGAGGAGCAGCAAGTGGTGCAATAAGAGAAGAACAGACACTGGCATCTGCCTCGATGGGTTGGGTTGAGAGGAAAAAGAGGGGGAGAGAGAGGGGCGAGACAAAGAGAGACCAGGAACACATACATATATACTGTTGCACTCAAACACTATCAGACAGTAACAGGGGTGAAACTGAAAATATAATGATGTTATCAATAATAACAGAAGCAATGATAGTAAAGCAGCTTTATCAGAGAGGAAACTCTTATTCCAAGTCAAAGTCATCTTTATTGATTTAAATGCTGTTTCTCTCTGATCCCTTGTCTAAAAATATAAGTGGACATATAAACACTCAACATATAAGTAAGACACTCAGTATATAAGTAACATAACAAGTAGCATAACAATTTTGTAAGTTTGCTCACTGACAAAGAAATGAACGGTCTATAATTGTAATGGTAGGTTTATTGTATTGTTTATTTAAGAAAGTACTCCAACTCTCAACTTGTTATCTGTATAAAAGACATCTGTCCACAGAATCTATCAATCAATTTCCAACCTCTCTACCATGGGCAAGACCAAAGAGCTGTCTAAGGACATCAGGGACAAGACTGTAGACCTGCACAAGGCTGGAGTGGGCTACAAGACCAGCGGCAAGCAGCTTGGTGAGAAGGAGACAACTGTTGGTGCGATTATTCGGAAATGGAAGAAACACAAAATAACCATCAATCACCCTCGGTCTGGGGCTCCATGCAAGATCTCACCTAGTGGGGTATCGATGATCATGAAAAAGGTGAAGGATCATCCCAGAATCACACGGAGGGAACTTGTTAATGATCTCAAGACAGCTGGGAACACAGTCACCAAGAAAACCATTGGTAACACACTATGCTGCGCCTGCAAGGTTCCCCTGCTCAAGAAGGCCCATGTACAGGCCCGTCTGAAGTTTGCCAATGAACACCTGAATGATTCAGAGAAGGTTTGGGAGAAGGTGATGTGGTCAGATGGGACCAAAATCGAGCTCTTTGGCATCAACTCAACTCGCCGTGTTTGGAGGAAGAGAAATGCTGACTATAACCCCAAGAACACCATCCCCACCGTCAAGCATGGAGGTGCAAACTAGGGGTGGGCATTGGATTAAATTTTCTTAATCGATCGTCGGGAGAATTAACGATCAATTTTCGATTAATCATAAAAAAAAAATGTATTAATTAAAATACATTATTTAACTTTGTATATATTGAAAATGCAATGAAAAAACAAAATACAGCGTGTTTTTCCTCGATGAGATCTTTATTACGAGGAGAACAACTCTTGTGGCAGTTAAACTTACGTTCTGCTCTAAAGCAGAGGAGCCTGCAGCTGCGAGCCGACGCTCTTAAACACAATTGACCCTCGTTTGTTCCAAAATAATAATAATTTAGAAAATCATGCAACAACTTAACCAAAAACATAATACTTAGGTCTGACAGGTTTTGTCAAAATGTAACACAAAAACTATCCAAAAGGCACCGAGTCTAAAAAGAGGGTGAGAGAGATCAATTAGGCTACTTAACAAAGCCTCATAAAAATAACTAGTAGGCCTAACTCACATACAACTTCAGCTCCAGTCTACTGATTTCTGTTGATAAAGATAAGCATGTAAACATGCACTGGGGTCAGACGAGACCGCAGCCTGGTGACCGTCAGTCCAGCCGTCGAAAACACCCGCTCTGAGGGGACTGACGTTGCCGGGATGCAGAGGTACCTCAGCGCATTATTCAATAGTTTATTGACACAGAGTAAATCCTGTAGATGAAGAAGTCTAAGAAGTCAGGAGGAAATAACTTTTCAGGAGCTTCAGTACTGGCTTCACTTTCCCGAACCAGAGTTCACATCATTTTTATTTACGGTCTGATTGGTTTAAGAAATACTCAATCAAAGAAAAAACATGACAGAACATGACAAAGGCTTGTTGGTTAAACATCGGTGAGGGAGCAGCAGTTATTACAGGGGACGTTTTCTGGTCTAGTCAGCTCCAGTTCATAGAGCGAGCTCTCAGGAAGCTGTGAATAAACTCACACAACCTGAGACGCGACCGCAGCCTGGTGACCGTCAGTCCAGCCACTGAAAACCCCCGCTCTGGGACTGACGTTGCCGGGATGCATAGGTACCTCCACGTATTATTCACATTATTCGAGCATTTCATCGATAAAAAAATAACGTGAGCGAGGAAATTAGTAACGATCAATTATCAATTCGTCAATTAATCATGCCCATCCCTAGTGCAAACATTTTGCTTTGGGGGTGTTTCTCTGCTAAGGGGAGAGGACTACTTCACCGCCTCCAGGGGAGGATGAACGGGGCCATGTACTGTGAAATCTTGGGTGACAGGCAGGACACTGAAAATGGGTTGTGAATGGGTCTTCCAGCACAACAATGACCCAAAACATACAACCAAGGCAACAAAGGAGGGGCTCAAGAAGAAGCACATAAAGGTCATGGAGTGGCCTTGCCAGTCTCCGGACCTTAATCCCACAGAAAATCTGCGGAGGGAGCTGAAGCTTCGAGTTGCCAAGCGACAGCCTCGAAACCTTGAGGATTTGGAGAGGATCTGCACAGAAGAGTGGACCTCCTGAGATGCACAAACCTGGTGACCAACTACAAGAAACATCTGAACTCTGTGCTGGCCAACAACGGTTTCTCCACCAGGTACTAAGTCATGTTTTGCTTGGGGATCAAATACTTATTTCACACAATCAAATACAAATCTATTTATAACTTTTATATGATGTGATGTTCTGGATTTATTTTTAATATTCTGTCTCTCACTGTTACAATAAACCTACCATTACAATTATATGCCGTTCATTTCTTTGTCAGTGGGCAACCTTACAAAATCAACAAGGGATCAAATGATGATTTCTTTCATGTACTCAAGTGATATATTCAGGTTCGACTACAATCGGAATCATTTACTCACACACCACACAAGCTTGCTCCTCTATGCTCTTGCCCAAGGGGCATGTGACGACATCAGCGATACTCACAAGTTCTTGCTGATGTCATCACATGCTCCGAGTCAAATTTGAATGTCGAGGTTTACAGACACTTACATGACACTGCAAGAGCAGTATGGGGGCATTTTATGTTTTATTTCTTTGTTTATTTTTTAATGTTGGAAGAAGTGGTCACCAGTTTTCGGATTTGACTGCAACTGTTTATCCCTGAAACTCCAAAAGTGTTTTGTGGACTCAAACTCTTCGCCCACCCCTCCATCGGCATAGTGGTGAGTAGATAATGATTGAATTTCATTTTTGGGTGAACTATCCCTTTAACCTGAAAGTGGTATGCAGCCACTCAGTCATATCACTGTTTTGTGAAGCTCATAAAAATGTGATAACACATCCATGGTGAGCAATGAACATCTCTGCTTACCATCAATTTTTATTAAACAGCAAATCATATCTTTTTTTTTTTAGTCACCTTTCCATGGGATCTAATTGCTCTCGATAACAAAGACAGTCTGGCAGGCTACTAATAAGCTAATATGGCAACTGTTAAAGCTCATGTTAAACCTTGAGCACAGCCCTACCACATGAGGAAATTCATTGCACTGGCATTTGATTAAAAAAGAATAGCAAAGTGGTTCAATCTCGGTAACAAACCCTACAGCCATACGAGCAGCTTTATGAGGCTGCCCTTTGACACATGTGACCTTTAAGCTTCAAGCCTTTAACAATAGGACAAGGTTTAAGTGGGAAAGGGAGAGAGAGAGCTGGTTAGAAATGCAGAAGAGGATCAGTCGGAATCAAACCTGTGATCGCTGCAAGAAGACTCAAGCCTCCATTAATGTGGCGGCCATTCAGTCAGTAATTGGGCACCCCAGACAAGTAAATTAACACATGTGTCCCAAATCTCCCTGAACAAATATGGATCTTTTTTTGGCAAAAAATGCTGTGCTCTAGGTAAGGTGTAATCTGGATGTGAAGCTAAAATGGCCCATGTGGTAAATGGTGAATAAGTCCCAAAAAACACAAAACAATTTCAGGCCTCCTTTGGCACCTATGGTTAACATGCAGTATTGCTGCGGCACATTCGTGGCCCAGCACTGGCAAACAGGAGCGGACCCCTCAAGTGCCATCATCCCACATGGTATGTGGGCCAGATGTGGGATGTGGGCCAAATCGGGGCCAAAATAATTTTGCTCTGTGAGGCTTTAACAGATTTCTCTTTTTTTCCTGTTTGCTTTGATGCCAAACCACGCTGAGTTCAAGTGAAGCACAGTTTGTGTGTTGAGTAAATCTCTTTGGTTTGAGTTCAGTTTGTTTAAACGGAGCAAAATAATTCAGGTAGAGTTTTATGCCTTTTCTTCACTAACTCGTGGTTTGCATTTGCATTTGGGTCTGCCCTTGACCCTGCCTTTACCATTCTGAGATCAGTTATGATATTGCATTCATCATTATACATGTGCTGATGTGAGGCGCAGCTAATATAAAAACCAAATGGTCTTACCATGAATAAATCTCAAATAATTGTATTAATGTTATTGATCATTACAGTTCAACAACTCTAACTGCTTTAACAATATACAGTACTTCAAAAACATTCCAACCTTGGTCATATATCGACCAATAAGATATCGTTCTAACTCTCACACACACCCCCGCACACTCACACACTCAATGATGTGTGTGGCCCCAGGTTTCATAAACACTCTCCCTTCCTCTGTTTGAGCAGCCTTGTTTGCATTTACATTCCCCTGTAACCTGGAGACACCTGCATCTCCCACAGAACACTAGCTTACTACTCCCACATGCTGTTAGACAGAAAGACACACATGCACACACACACAAACACACTCAAAAGCCTGGTGTTATCTTATGTGTCATGATTTACAGCACAATTACACGGATACTATCCTTGTATTGTTTGTCTTGAATTCAGTGACCATGAAATAATGAATGTCTGTATTGTTTGTCCATTTCCTTGCTCATTCAGAAACATGCTTCTTGCTTGTCGTGCTTAACAGGTACACTAAAACCTCTCCCCAGGCTTCATCCATGCATTTTCCAGGCATCATCATCGTCATCATCGTCATCGTCATCATCGTCACCATCATCACACACGCTTGCACAGCTCCTCTCCGTACCTTCACCCGCTGACTTCTTCACGACGCGTCACAGCTCCACCAATGAAAAAGATCTGTTGAGGGACAAAAGTGAGTGTACAAGCGACAACAACACCGCCAACCTGAGCTATAGAGTGTAACTGGTGTGAAGGTAACCATAGCAGCCATAAAGAAAAGCTGCCATCACTACCATAAATAAACCTTCTAAATCACTTTATACATTTTCACCTCTTTCCACAGAGAGACAACGTGAATCACAAGGTGGCAGAAATGCTGTTCGCCTTGGGGAATCTCTTAGTGTTTTAATAAAAGAGTGTGTAACTTTCTTCTAGAAATCATTCTCCATTTATATGGAGATCAGCACATTGTGAGAGCAGAGTTGTCAGAGTTGATACTGTAGAGGCACGGAGTATGCATGTGGCAGAATATTTCATACAAGTGGTGCAGAGGTAAAAAGCTGGCCTCCACATGTTGAATGAATCAAATGTCATGGAAAGAGATTGAACCTCAGGCAGCCTTGGCTTGAGATGAATAGACATGTTTGCTGACAAAAAGTTATCTTATGAACACCTCATATCACATCCAGCATGCACTCAGGCCACTAAAACACCTTTGTGCCAACTTTTGTACCAAAATAGTCTTGAGAATATTCAATCATTTCAAACATATATATATATATATATATATATATATATATATATATATATATATATATATATATATATATAAAACACCAGTAACAGGAAACATTATGGATCACTAGCATCTAATACTGACACCACTTTTACAAAACTCTCCATACAGTCGGCAATAATACCATCTCCACCGAACAATTTATCTCAACCACAAAACTCACTCAAATCGCCAAAACGCTTCGTACATGCCTCAAAATTAGTTCATTTGTCCAAAACATTGACAACCAGTCTCACTCACAACACATTCATAACAGGGAGCCTCTCGGGCATTTTAATGATTTCTCACATCAATCAATGTTTTGATATCTAATAAGAATAACACATGTTTACTGACTGTACTTAAGTATGTGTAACAAGAATAAAAGTATATCTTTTATCTCACCCTGGCACTTTCCATTCCCCACCAACCTGTCTTCTGGGATCCATGTTTCCAAACAAAATCATTCTGAAAAATGCAAAATGTCATCTCGTGACAGGAAATGATGATAACGATGCTACTGAAGTGAAGTATCACAGTTTTCCTGCAGACTCCAGCCTTGCTTCCTGGACTATTCCATGCACTGGATTTCAATTTGGATAGGTTTCCTTGACTTCTGATGCGGAAGTGTTTCTACAGAAGGTGTTTCGACAGAAGCCCAGAAGGGACAAACCAAAGCTTTTCACTCTTTTATGTTCCCTGAACGCCACTGTAGTTTCTTCTACATGCTTGGGAGGGGAGGGTGTACAGTTAAGCCGTTTTCTGTCATGACCTGTGGGTAAAGTCTAGAGAATTGGTTACAGAGTTTACCCAGAGTCTTTCTTTCCTGCATGCACAGCACAGCGGGAGGTTTTCTGCACGCACGCGTCCACAACAGCAAAAAAACACTCCACATTATTCAGGAGAGAGGTAGAGCAGCTGGGTGCAGCAGACAGAAGCAGGACGTGATGTATTAACTCAGCTGTGGAGATCACATGATCTTATGCTCATATATCCATCTTAAAAACTATTTCTTCAATATTTATCTTTCATTTATTTATCAGAGGGCAATAAAACAGACCAATAGCAAAACCACAACTCAGAGCTGTGTGACAATAAATCAATATGTGTGATTAACTTTCTATAGATAGTAAGTCAAATGTTAATGCCTCATACAAAATATATCAATCACACTGCAGCCAGTCTTTTATGTAAAATATCTATCATACATGTGTGATTTATCATTGGAGAACACAATCAGCTAGAGTTAGTGCTTAAATAAGAACTGTTCCTGGTCTCTCTCTCTTCTTTCTTCCCCTCCCTCTCTGTCTCTCTTCTCTTCCCTCTTTTCCCCTCGTCTTCACCCCAACCGGTCCAGGCAGATGGTCGCCCACACTGAGTCTGGTCCTAGAGCTTTCTTCCAGTTAAAACATTTTTTTCTCTCTCTCCACAGTCGTCAGCGCTGTTCATTGTGTGAACTGTTTCTGCACAATATCACACAATAAGTTCTCGACTCAACTTTGTAAAGTAGAAAACGTACATGGTATGTATGTGGTGCCACTCCTAACCCTAACTCTAATAAAAGTATACTGAATTTATCTGTCAAATTCCATTTGATTCCCAGCTTTTCTTTTGTCACCTTTAGTGGATGTGTCCAAGACTTAGAGGCATTCAAATGAACTGAAGGAGCTATATAGTGATAAATACAGTAGGTATTGTGGAGTGAAATGCTTTTATAGCACACATATGAATGCTTGAAAAAAATGTTGTGACTGAAGAATTAGATTAACTTGCTGTAAAAAAAACATCCTGATTGATTTCTCTACATCTAAAATAGATCTTGTAAAAGTTTTTTTAAGGGACCTTATTTTCAATTTCTCTGAAGCCCAAGGCCATTTCAAATATTACCTTGTAAATGTCCGTAGGATATAACAATACAGAGTGCTCAAGATGGTACAATAGCACAGTTTCAGGGTTTAGTATTAAATGTTCTGGTATTGTCTCCATTGTATTTATGTACTGGCAGTATGCTGGCAATGTTATCCCTGGATTTTATTTAGTGTTTGACTGAATTAAGTGCTTCATTCATTTAAGGCACCAGTCGTCGGGTGATGTTTGGTGTGACTGGCAGGCAAGCAAATTGCATGAATGGCACATCAGAAACCTCAGTCTACATGGGGTTTATGCAACAATGGCATAGTGCTTATATAGCACTTTTCTAGTCTACTCAAAGGGCTTTATTGTACAGATCTGCTTTAAAGGGATAGTTCATCAAAAAATGAACATTCACTCATTATCTACTCACCACTATGCCAAGGGGGTAAACAGTGTTGCAGCCAAATCCAAAAGTAACAGGTGATCGATTTTTTCAAATGTAAAAATAAAACAGAAAAAATGCCTCGTACTGTTCGTGTGGTGTCATCCAAGTGTCTGGAAGCCGGGACATTCGAATTCAACTGGAAATGGCATCATTTACACCATGTTTTTAGCCTAAATGCTCGCTAGCGGAAGTAGCAATGCTAAAGCACACCCCATGCATGCCCTTCGTGCGAACATGAACAAGCTTCCAGAGGAGGACAACAGAGGACATTTGGGCTGACAATGGTGTAAATGTAGAATTTGAATGTCGGGGTTTACAGACACTTGAATGACACCACAGGAGCAGAATGGAGGCATTTCCTGTGGTTTTTTTCTGTTTGAACAAGGAGTCACCAGCTACTTCAATTATATGGGATTTGGCTGCAATGGTGTTTACCCTTGAAACTCCAAAAGTGTTTCGTGGACTGAAGCACTTCACCCACCCCTCCATCTGTATAGTGGTGTGTCGATAATGAGTTGTTTTCATTTTTCAGTGAACTATCCCTTTAAGACACTTTTGCATGCAGAATGTGAAGATAAGGATCAAACTTTCGGTTGGTGGACGACCCGTTGAACCACAGCCGCCCCCTAAATGTTATGTTTAGGAGACGTAGTTGTTCAATGTGACTGGCTTGTCCGGACTTCCAGGGACGTTTGACGTGACAAGCCCTTGAGGAATCATCAAAAAGGAAGGATTATTGTTGCCAAAGCTCAATGAACCTTTTCTCTATTTCCCAGTTCCACCTTGCAAAACCAACATCGTTCCTCTTTCACTGCGCTATCTTCAAATTTATGTGCAGCTGCGTCTCTTACAGTAGAGTGTATTCAGCTGTGCTCTTATTGTGAGGTGCGAGAACCTCCTAAAGAAAATACACACATGCTATTCGAGATTCTGCGTGCCCAATGCCCATTGAGCATTTATGGAGCTGGGTTGGGCTATTATTGGGCAGATACTAGCTGCGCCTCACATCAGGACATGTATAATGATGAATGCAATCATCATAACTGATCTCAGAATGGTAAAGGCAGGGTCAAGGCCACACCCAAATGCAAATGCAAACCACGAGTTAGTGAAGAAAAGGCAATTAATTTCAACTTGGATTGTTGCTGGTAGCGGGCGGAAGTGTAACACACACGTTGCGGTTGCGGGCGGTAATGGTCAGAAATTCAGCGGGAGCAGGCAGGAGCGGGATGAAGAAAACAGTCCCACTCAGGGCTCTACTTCAGTGTCCAAAGAAGTTTGAAGTCAATCGGATGAGTGGTTGTCAAGAAAATCAAGGGACAGAACGATAACAAATAAGCAAAAAAATGTAGTAAATAATTTAGAGATCTTTGCTCGTGACAAAACAATTGCATGTACATGATATAAAGCATGTGCTTAATATGTTCAGAGTGCAGATGTCATACTGAAGACAGTTCACTTTCTAATTCTCCTCCTGTGCAATAGCTGACACGTGATGGAAATCCCTTCTTGGCATCTGTCACCCCTGTTTATCCTGCTGTATGTTTGAAGGAGATAACAGTGACTTTCCATTGTTGTGAGTCCCACTAATAAATGATGCATCAGACAGTCACCTGCTTGACTTCCCACGTTTCCTTTGTGTGGCTTTGGCGCAGCATGTAGTTCAGACTTCCTGCAAGGCACCTAAAAGCATTTTTCCATTTCCACTTCTGCTACATGGACTAGTTTCCCTGCACATTCAATCGAAACAAGATCACACAGAAATCGCTGCCGGATACCAAACAGTGGGACTTCACGTGTGTTGATGGCTATTTCAGAGTGTGACCCCACCCAACAAAGGTCAATGTAAAACATACTGAACCATGTTAAAGTGAAAGAAACTGTTGTTGCTGTAGATTTTACTGGTACGATCCTTCACACTGAGACTTCCCCTAACATTCTTTGGAACAAGCCATCTTTGACTTATTACACTCGATTAAATTCTTGTTTCAGTTAGACGTCATGCAGACTGTACACAAACAACAAGTCACAGGTTGTAAGAAATAAAACACATTTTTTGAAAGAGTAGCTCAGCATTTTGGGAAACGTGCTCATAAGGAAGATGCTGGATATACAGTAAATCTCTGAAGCTAGTGGCAGTTGTTGTTAAAAAACTGCAGAATACCACCCAAGCATGGTGAGGAGGTATAACATATATAATTGTGCTGAATGTTCTTTCTGACTTGTGGTCATGTTTGTCATTTTCTGACTGTAAAGAATCATTCTTCAACTTTATCACTTTTGCAAAAATCTGTTTTGAAACCTGAAAGAACCAAAGATCTAACTTTCAAAGTTTCAAATCGGCTGACATAAAATGTTTATCGTGTTAATATTATGGGCCATATTGCCAATAATATACTGTTACAATGCCACATGCTGATGGGGACAATTTAAATGGACATAAAATATAATAATTGGTCCAGATTAACAGAAACGAGAATGGCGGAGATCTCTGGATCCATGTTTTCACTCTAGCAGCAGATGTGTAAGATGAGGGTGTAGAGCGAGTGGTCCAGTAATCAGAGGGTTGATTGTTCATCCAGATTGCATTGCTGATGTGTCCTTTGGTCAGACACTGAACCCCCAAATAGCCCCTGACGACTGCACCTGCAATGTGTGAATAGTGAGGAAAGGCGCTGTGTGTAAATGCACTGTATGAATGTGTGTTTGCACATCCAAAAGAGCAGACTCAACGGTAGATGTAGTGGTAACTGGTGAGCCAAACTGCAAAGTCTTCCCATCCAAGGTACGCCAACAGCTATTTATAAATGTATAACTTCTACCAAGACTCTCTCTCATTTTGGGCGAACCTTGGTTTAGAAATTCCCACATAGACTGGTCTGCTGGTAGAAGAGATGAAGTTCTAGCAGAATTGTACGTTTTTTGACTGGTCCCTTTCAGGGTTTAGGCTCCTTAGTTCCACTGATGTGGCAGAGGTGTCGTGGAGATCACATGATCATCTTTACAGCACCCTGAAACCTTCATAGGCTCTTTTCACCACAAACTCTGAAGACTCTCTTCGTCTTCTATGTGTGTCAGTGAATTTTCACCAGGAAATATATGTTTTCTTCATTTCTGCATTTGTGGCTTGTTAGATTTGATTAGATACAATTTTATTGCTAAACACACCATGAAGATTAACTCATTGGCAGGCAGGTCAGAATGAGGAAGACAAGAGAATAAAGAAATATAAAAAGGACAACAGAATAAAATTAAAGAGTATGAGTTGTACATTATATACACACAGGATGATTGTACGGGCAAGCAAAAATCTGTTTTGTACATAAGAATAAAACGTTTGTACATAAAAAACAAATGTGCACAAGGTTGCTTTCTCTGAAAAATAGTGCAACTAGTGTAAGTAACATGACCAGAGCAGCATTTATTTTACACTCCGGATGGTATTGTAGAGTCTGACAGCAGTGGGAATGAAGAACCTGCCGAAGCATTTCTTCTTGCACTGTGGGTGGAGCAGTAGGCTGCTGGAAGAGCTGCTAAGGGCCCCCACAGTGTCATGCAGGGGATGAGAGGTGTTGTCCTTGATGGTGTTCTGCTTCGTTAACATCTTACTCTCACCCACTTCGTCAGTGGAATCCAGAGGGCAGGCCAAGACCAAGCTGGCTCTGTTAACCAGTTTATTTAGTTTGTTTCTGTCCCTCTCGGTGCATCCGCACCCCCAGCAGACAGTGGTGTAGAACACTGCAGAAACCACCACAGTGTCATAAAAAGTTCATAATAGTGTCCTGCACTGGACTCCTCAGCAGATGGAGACGACTATGGCCCCCTGTTGTACAGGATGTCTGTGGACCAGTCCAGTTTGCTGTGGAGGTGAACACCAAGGTATCTGTAGTCCTTCACAATCTCAATGTCCACATCCTGGATGTCCACTTTTGTGGTCTGGGGCAGCTCCCTCGGAAAGCCTATCACCATCCTTTGTCTTGGTGGTGTTGACATAAAGGTGATTCAGTTGACACCAGTGGACAAAGTCAGCTATCCTCCCTATACTCTAGTTCGTTACCCTCTGATACACGACCAAAGATGGCTGTGTCATCAGGGAACTTCTGTCTGTGTTGTGTCTGAAGGCCAATGTGTATATGGTGAACAGGAAAGGAGAGAGTACTGTTCCATGTGGGGCTCCTGTACTGTAAACTACCACATCCGACACACAGTCACGAAGCCTCAACTACTGTGGTCTGTTGGTGAGGTAGTCGACGGTCCATGCAGCCAGGTGGCAGTCCACTCCAGCTCCTTCCAGATTTTCTCTGAGCAGTGATGTCTGGATTGTGTTGAAACCACTGGAGAAGTCAGGAGAAGAACATGATGCTCACAGTGCTCCTGGTGTTCTCCAGGTGCTCAAGGGGATCTGTGCAGGAGGTAGATGACCGCGTCAACCACACCAATGCCTGGTCGATACACGAACTGTAGGGGGTCCAGCTCAGTGCTCACCAGCGGACCTTTCCATTATGTTAAAAAAGTATTGTTATTTTGTTGATGTGTTCGGCCATTTGCAGCATCTGTCTTCGAGTTTTTACTCTGTTAATTGTTTGTAGGGTTAGTTACTCTTGTTGATGGTTAAGGACAGAGGATATTGCACCTTGTTAAGCCCTATCACAAATTCTGATTTGTGAAAAAAAAAGAAATGTTTTTTTTTCAAAGAGGAAATAACGGCAGCAGGTGAGATGAAAAGGTCGTAAGAATTAATTTAAAAATGTAAGTAGCTGCTTCAACTGAAGTTATAAAAAACATCTTCATTTAAGAATTAGCCGAAGAACTTTCTCATCCTTAGCTCTGTTGCTAGGCGATGACTACAAGGGTGGGACAAGCAGGTGACGCAATAAGAAAACCAGATCATCCTCTATTGTTCACCTCTGTAAGTAACAACTTAAATATATATAAACCGGATATCTCTAGATGTGTTTTATTTTGTTATATATTTTGAATTAATATTAACCTTGACTGAGCCTTTTTAGTCTTAACGACCATGATGAATTAACATGAGGAGTCACATTTGCAGAGCTTTTTCATACAGCACACAGGGAAAATTGTCTTGTTCTTGCCTGACAATGCTTTAACATGTGTCCCTCTCCTCCGGAGCCACAGCCACCCACAGCTGTGGTGGATGGATGGTCATAGCTTTTGTATCACTTTTCTATTTGTCAAATGTTTCTGTTATGTTTTGTTCTGTGGATGAAATTACATCAGCAGGGGTAAGAACACTCCACCATATGAAAGCATGAAATATATTTAAATAATACAAAAAAATAAAAAAATATATAAGTAGAGTCAACCAGCAGAAATATCGGGCTGGATGAAGAGTATCTCATCTCAAACTTACCTCCGGTGTTCTCTGTGCTGCATTCAGAGACCTGTATGATCTTTTAAATCATTGGCTTCAGAAGAACTTAAGATAAAAGAAAGCAATACACATATCTCTGTCCATGCCGTTCTACCGCAGCAGTATTGGCCTTCAGGTTGCCGTGGTAACACCGGGCATTGAGATTGAGATGTGGTTGTGAGCGTGTCTGAGTCAGAAGCTAAAGTGAGTGTCCCTGAAACTCGTGAAAGATATTCATCAGGGAGCAGAACAGGCAAAATAATACAGTCAGAACACCGCTCAAACACAAAACCTCTGTAGGCAAACAAAGGAAGAGAGACACAGCAAGGTCAGAGCCACACATGCACCGCACACACACACACACACACACACACACACACACACACACACACACACACACACACATGAACACATGCACAGCTGTACTTCAAGTTTGAATGGAGCATAAATGCCCACATCCACAATTTGATGTGTCTCTGTGAACACACACACACACACACACACACACACACACACACACACACACACACACACACAGACACACACACACACAGACACACACACACACAAACAAAGGTGAGAGATCATGTTCAAGTCTGGACGATGTTTAAAGTATTTCAGTATGTTCCCTAAAGCATGTGTGTTGTTACTGGACGTCATGACCCTTTTGGAGCTTTTGTCTCAGTTTCCTGACGCACCAGCAGGTGAAACAACAAGTGAAATCTACTGTATATCCTGTGATTCCAGATCAGCCACTGGAGGTCAGTAGTGTATGCTTTTCCAGTGCTGGTGGTCTCACTCACGCAGGTTCAGCGGCCCCAAAGAAGATAAGTGCATCCTAACAGGCTTTTTGTATCTTTGTACCTTTGAATTTCTTCTGTTGTTTCATCAGCATTTTATTGTAGTTGTTCTCAGTGGTGGAAGGTATTTTTCTTAACATTTACTTCACTTTACTTTTGGGGTAAAGAAAACTACAATTCATAATATATAATTTAGATGAAATGAACTTGTGAAAACATCATGAGGATTATTCTACATAAAATTTCTGCTCATAGTTCCCTTTCACCTAAATCTTACACACTGGACCTTTAAGGGATGTTATTGATTAAACAAACCAAAAGTATAAGAGATCATAACATTACACTAGCTCCAATGTTACTTAAAGTACATATTAATACATCAATAAGTACAATTACATATAGTGTAAAACCCTATCTCAGGTGTCTATGAGAGAAAATGTGTTTTGTATTGGGTATTAATAATCTACACTTGTACACACAAAAGTGTGTACAGCTGATAATTTAATTTATTGTTGGAACACAGTGATCAGCCACAACATCAAACAGGTAACTGGGTGTTTGTGTGTGTGTGTGTGTGTGTGTGTGTGGGTGTGTATAAAATCAATTAAATGATTGTTAATTTTACATTTTAATCTTTAATCACTGAAGACATAAAATAAAATTTAGTTCAAAAACAAAGTTGTCCAGACTTTGTGTTACAAATGTAGGTTCAATCTCTGACTATTCCTGCCCTTTGACTTAATACAATTCAACACTAAATTAAGTCACAACAAATCAACATAAATAAAACATTAAAAAAACACAACAGCACTGCTTTGTCCAATATTGTTGAGCGAATGATATTGACATGATGTGATTATTTGATCAAATGCCTTTTAAAGATATAACAGAAAATAATCAAAATAATAAATCATAACTTAATAAGAATGTTAATTATGAATAGCTGTATCATATAAATATAATAGTCATGATTATAAACCAGATCCTAATCACCAGTAATATTCAGAAAATACCATTATCCAACATTTTATTTCTTGAAGGACAGTAATGAGAACCATTGCTTTAGAGACTTTAGAAACTGTGCAAATTAGAATCAAGTTTCTCATCCCACAACTACTTTGTCAGTTGTATGTTGTGATTGGGTATTAAATCTTTTCGGCTGTATGTCAGGGTGATTGACTCCTCCAAGCGTCATTCAATTTTGCTGTTAATTCACTTTTTCAGCAGTATAAACTGACCTGGGGATAAATCAGATTGATTCTAATCACACTTATGGAGCCTATATTTATATTAACATATTATTGGATGTGATTTTACTTGCAGAGATCAATTGCATATTTAACAAGTTAACATTGGAATGATCTTGTGCTTGGTGTTTTAGTGGAAGCAGAAAGTGAGGGTTGATGCATGAGGACAAAATGAATACTTGCAGTATGACCACAATGTAAGAGAATGAAAACCTCTTTGTTAGCTCTGGTTATATTTCAGTTTTTGCATCATCTATAATGTACACACTGCCGACAGTTTAATTGGCTAGAATAAAAAATATAAACATCTTTGAAATTTCAATTTCAAATTTGAAATAGAATTGAAAACTTAAAGGACACAGTTCAACACATTTTAAGCAAAAAGATATAACAAGTTACTTTTAACTTACATTAGCATTAAATTATTGTACCTACTATATAACCACGTCATCAGGCTACCCAAAGTGCTGTGAACTGTGGACACCACAACAAATATCCTAAAAAACTATGTGTTATAATTTGAATAATGTCATTATCATTCAGTGTAACCAGCTTATCGTCTTAAATGCAAACAATTGATTTTATTGCTGTTCCGATGGCATACAGATGTTGGCCATTTCAGGCAATGATGCAGCACTTCTGGCCTTATTGTACTAAACAAATATCCCAAAACCAATTTGCTACATGGGGGACATCTTAAAAACATGTGAGACAGAATGACAGATGGCAGTGTATCCTCTGCTGACATCACAGATACTGCGAAGCTCAACTTCCACAAATAGCAACCTCTGGGTCACAACCTCTGGGTCACAACCTCTGGGTCACAACAAAATGAGTGAGGGAAGGATTACCACACATGTGTTCGGATTCCTGATTTCCATTTATAAGGAGGTCAGATTTTTCTCTTTTCCATTTTTCATCAAAACAAAAATGTTGTCCAAACTTCTAAAAGGTTAGTAGGCTAGTTTCCTGGTTTTGGTTTGAAGAAAAACACTGACCCTTCCACCACTGGTAGAAAAACTATTGGTTCAATACACTGAACCACGTGTTCAGACATGACCTCCAGTGCAACTCCAGAGAATTGGGTCTAGACTTTCTCCAGAGGTTTCCTTTCACACATGAAGGACACAGCGGGAGGTTCTCCACTCAGACACATTCAAAACAGCAACAAATCCTTTGGATAATTTATTAATCAATCAGATCAATCAAATTTTATTTGTATTGCCCATATTCACAAATCACAATTTCTCTCATAGAGCTTTAACAAGGTGTGACATCCTCTGTCCTTAACCCTCAACAAGAATAAGGAAAAACTACCAAAAAAACCTTTTAATGGGGAAAAAGAACGTAGAAACCTCAGAGAGAGCCACATGTGAGGGATCCCTCTCCCAGGACGGACACAAGTGCAATAGATGCAACATGTAATGGAGAAAGTCAGAGAAATAGTAAAGTAATTACAGCATTGGTTAGAATAAACAGCTTGTAATATGACGGAAGGTTAATGAATTGAGGAATTATTGTCAGTAATGGTATCTGAGGAGACATATTGTATGTCAAGCAGTCCTGTTGTAGTCATAGTCCACGATCAGCAGCCACCACGATCAGGATCCACCATTAAAGTCTATCATCATGATCCACTGCCACCATCAGGATCCACTATCAGCTGCCACGTTAATCATGGTCCACCACTACAATCAGATGCCAGCATGATACAGGATGTGCCATTACTATCACGATCAGCCAGAACGTTATTATGTCATATACCATTAAGATCACGATCTCTGATTTAGACGAGTGGTTCAGCAGGCAGAGGCAGGACATAACATAAGCCGTTTTCAGGCCTGACCTCCAGGTAAACTCTGGAGCCTTTCACACATGCACAACGCAGCGGGAGATTCTCTGCACAGACGTGTTCACAACAGCATCAAATCCTCAGCATCATTCAGGCAAGAAGCGGAGCAGCAGAGACAGGAAGTGACATATTATCTCTGCTGTGGAGATGACGTGTATTTGTTTACAGCACCCAGACACAGCTCTTATCACCACAAACTCTCTTGACATCTTCTTCTTTGCTTTTTCACTGGGAGATATTTGTCATCTTTTTTCTTTTTCATTTTTGCGTCAGTGCATCCAGCGGGGGATCCCCTGCTGTGTTTTCATTTGCATTCACACATGCACCTCCTCTGGAGAAGATACGGAGAAACTGCAGAGTCCAGTGCATGTCAGAAAGCAGCTGTATTATAAGCCACTGTAGAGATACTGTGATTTTGCTTGCAGCACATTGATACAAGCATTGGCCCTTATCACCAAAACCTCTGACACTGGACATTTTGGACTTTTTTGGGGTGTGTACTACGTGTATGGCTCCACTTTTTAATCCTGAGATATTTGTATTCATTTTTGGATCTGCGAGTTTTAGAAATTCAGCAGGGAATCCTGCAGAGGATCTCCTGCTGTGTTCCCACATGAGCTAGTCCTGACTTTATGCAGACTTTTTATTAGAGGGCCAGAAGGAGTAAGTCTGCAAAACTCTGGAGGATCTCTGGAGTTCAGTGCATATCTGAAGGCAGCTTCTCAAGAGCATGAATGTGCAGCAGGTTTGTTGACAGTCTGCCCATTGAATATGCTGGATTACTAACCAGGTGAAGTCACAACTGTCTTGTTGTGCCACGAAACCTCAGGGCAGGTTTGTTGAGTAGTGTTTGTCGTATTCCTTTAAATGTGTAATACATTATGCAAAAATAATGATATAACTATAAATGACAGGGGACTTCTTTATGTTTTATATGGACCCTGAATAGTATCCAAGTCTATCTTCTTTGATTTCATCTTCTGTGTCATTGAAATGAACTAAATATGTCGTGATGTGTCCTCAGATTCCTGCTGATTTCAGTGCAGGGGTCTGTGCCTCAGTAAATTCCCCTTTTGATTAGAGCCACAAATAAAGCTTTGCTGGCCACTGAGCTGTGACAATAGATGGTCTGCTCTCTAAGTTCAGCCAGTCTGGTATGCAGGGTAATGAATGCTACAATGGGATGGCATAATACAAAAGCAGCACTTGTTTTTATCTGACAGTGCTGGGTGTAAGCTCTGCTAGGTCAGGACAGCAAATCACTCTCATGGTCAGGTCTAATTTTTTTATTTATGTATGTTAACTCTCCGAAATCTAGCAATTTAGCACTTTAACCCTGACAACCAGGGGTGTCATGCAAACCTAAATGCTTTGGGGGTAGAATTGGAGGAGGTGACATGGTAGTTCTTTTTCCCAGAAAAAAAATCCTGAAAATAATGACACACTTTCCTAATGTTTACACTACATACACGAAGACACTGGGTTTGGATAATTTAAACACATCACTACAACTATTATGTGTATTATGTGTATATGAGGGGAAATGATGAGGGGAACATGCAAACAAATGTATTTTCAGAGAGCGTATAGCATGGGTACGGATGAGACATTGCTACAGAGCTGTGTCTGCTCTATTTTATATATATATACTAAATTATTATATACATTATTATTATTATTATATATGATATATATAATATATCACACATGCAGGATAACATATTCATTACGGATCACCTGTCTTTAGCACACTGGTGCTGCTGTTGGCCCTTATCACCAAAAGCTCTCTTGAAATCTTCATAGGTGTCTTATAAATGTATGGCACCGCTTTTTCATACGCATGCTTTTTTTTGTTTTATTTTTTTAATTTTTGGGCCTGTTGCATGTAAGCGTCATCAACCTCCCCACTCACTTGCGGTGAAATCTGCAGAGGGTCTCCTGCTGTGTTCTCACATCGGCTCCTCTGGAGTTTCTGCAGACTTAACGCTATATTGTAGAACTGTTTGAAGAGGGCTCACTAATGAAGGGAACGATTCTGGAGTAGCTGCAGAGCATCAACACAGGACACAAGATTCCAAGATTTTTATTGTCAAATACACACGAGAAAGACATTCCCCTGTGAATTGAAATTCCCGTGCTGTCCTTTCTGGAACACCAGCCGACCAAAATTTACATCAAATACAATATTTACAGAAAATACAATAAGATACGATAATACAATAAGGATAAGAACATGAACAAGAACAGAAGATTACAGGTTTATAGTGAACACAGTCAAATTGACTTGTATAGTAGAAAAGATGAAGCTAACAATCAGTAGATATAGGTGTGTGTTAATGAGGGATCATGTAGTTCCTGTGTGTTCCCTGGTTGCTGCTCAGTCTGAGTGGGACTCTGTGGACATGCCTGTGTACAGTGTCCTCTGTCCTGTCTCTGTATCAGCGCATTTAAAATGATAAAAACAGTGAATAATGATAATAATCATGATAATAACAATAAAGATAATCATGGATCCTTCCCGTTGTTGGTTTAATGTTTCAAAATGAAAACAAACGTCGCGTGCTCACTGTTTCTCCCACCTCTTCCACAGGAGCTCCTTCTCTCTCTCCACCAATCAGCGTGCGGGAGCTGCAGCGGAGGCCCCGCCCCTGTTCCCTGTCCTCTGGAACATTGTGTTTACGAAGCTCGGCTCCTTGTTCCAGCTGCTCCTCTTCATCAGCGCTCTTCCTCTCCCTCGCAGCAGCTGGAACGGTGTGTTTATGACGACCGGCTCGTTGTTGCTCTTCTTCACGGCTCTCCCTCTCCCAGATCGGCTGCTCTCCGCTCTTCTTCACGGCCCGAAACCCACCAGACTGCCGGCAGGCTGGCGCTGAACCTCTGCGAACAGCGAGCAAGGCAGGCGTCAGGACGTCCAACGATTAGTTTAGATTTAAAGTAATGAAAGATAAACACGTCCTTCCTTCATGCTTACTTTCAACAAAAAAGAAGCTATGGATATTTGCGACGGGAAGAAGAGGAGAAAGGTAAGCGGCGGCGTGCGGGTGTGCAGGCGGAGTGTGGCCGCCAAGATGAAGAGGGAGGCCGGCATGGTCCTTCGCTCCCTCACGTTGGGGAACAACAACCACACGGAGCCCATGGTGGAGGAAGAGGACGACGACTGCTTCTCCATCGGCTTCCTGCGGAGTGAGCGACCGGAGCCCGGCACGGTGGTGTCCCCCCGGTACAGTCTACTGCGGGAGGTCGGCCGGGGCAGCTACGGGGTGGTTTATGAGGCTTTATCCCGGAAAACAGGGGCCAGGGTGGCGGTGAAGAGGCTCCACTGCGACGCTCCTGAAAACGTAGAGCTGGCTCTGGCCGAGTTCTGGGCCCTGACCAGCCTGGAGAACCGGCACCAGAACGTGGTCCAGCTGGACGAGTGCGTCCTGCAGAAGAACGGCCTGGCCCAGAAGATGAGCCACGGGAACAAGAGGTCCAGACAGTACCTGCGCCTGGTGGAGACGTCCCTCAAAGGTACAGCTGCTGCCATGTTTACTTCTCACGTGTTAGTAGCAGAGCACCAGAAGCCCTCACAAGGAAAGAATACATCCAGTCCAAAAACAGGGAACTAAAGGTGAAGTTAGTCCTCTAAAAGCACAGAGTCATGTTAGTCTCACTAAGTTGTTAACAAAGGGGATAGTTATCTGAAGCCTTCAATCCAAACTTTAGGGTCACTTCCATTAAAGGTGCACTAGTCTTTTGTTTTCATAAAAGCTCACCAAGTTAAGGATTTTGTTAGAAAGATAATAAACTATATGTTTAATAACTTGTGTAAACTTGTGCAATGGGTCTCTATTGGTGACAAGCTTCATCAACACCGTTGCCCGGGGTTACCAATTGAATCAATCAAAAAATTAAACTTTTGCTTATCGCATATTATTGACCTGTGTACCACACAGATTATTTACATCCATGTCCTGCTGTGGATAGTAACCCTGGAAGATTAGCAGTGTTTAAGCTAAATAATGTGGAAAATACAGCATGGGTCATAAACTATAAAGTGTATGCGTAATGTAAGATTGAGAAAAATCATTCACAGGCATTTGTGGCCTTCTGTCTGTCAGTGACTACGCTATAGGTTTCCTATAGTACGCACAGA
This sequence comes from Paralichthys olivaceus, assembly GCF_024713975.1. Taxonomy (NCBI): domain Eukaryota; kingdom Metazoa; phylum Chordata; class Actinopteri; order Pleuronectiformes; family Paralichthyidae; genus Paralichthys; species Paralichthys olivaceus. The sequence goes on from NC_091098.1 coordinate 2,592,466, forward strand.
GAGTACACTGTGTAGCCCTCCGCTCATAAGAGAACACAGTGTACTACTTGGCAACATGTTAACCCATTGCATGTTGACTGGAATTTTAGACCCTAAACAATTATGTCACAATTAAATGTGGTATATTAGAATGACATGCTGCAGCTTTATCATCTGATATATATTATCAGTATATATTATTGCTGCAGTTTGACCTACTTTCCATTTCCTTTGTTATTGCTCAGCAGGCCCTCAGAGAAAGCGTTCAATGTATCTTAATATAATTCAATTTTAGCTTTGAAATACCTATAGCCTGATCTATTTCTAAAAACACGACTGAAAAGGGGTACAGTGTGTGCTTCTTTTCTTATAATAGCCAGGCTGTTATGTAAGTGTCACCATTCAGGCTTTTAAAGTAAAATATTCATGTTGAGCTGACATATTTTCATACAGTACTAATGTTTGTAGGATTTGAATAAATGGCTTATTGAGGACTTGTTGTTTCTCTGTATACCCACTAGTGTTTTGTCTCAGTCCCCTTTACCTGGTTTTTAAAGTGTAAAAGTAGTCAGCAGCCATGGTACAACAGGCCACAGTGATCATTAGGGGAGGTCGTGTGGGGGAGCAGTGCAGTTTGGATGTTGTGAAAACCTGTTTCACTGCTTCTTCACACTGTGGAGAGCTGGAGGAAGAGAAAGTCAAATCAGGAAGTGCCAACATTTTTAGTCACAGAATGTTGGATGATGTTTTATCGGTTAAATCTTATTAGTTAGTGGACTAAAGCAGTGATATGTAAAAAAATATCAGCAGAGACAAATATATCAGCCGATTCTTATTACCGATGCAAAAGGTTGACTGATTAAAAACAAATATCTCTGCTTGGACTTGTTTGAAGTTATCTAAACCATTTTCTCTATCCGTTTTGTTTGTCATGAGAACACTAGCAAATACAGAAAATGTACTGCTGAAGAAATAGCCTGGTCGCAATTATTTTAATAACAAATTTATTGGAAAATGTGTTTTTATTTAACCAAACAAATATCAATCCAGAGGTCGGCTGTCTGGCCTTAAACTAAAGCCATGTTTCAACCAAAAGTATACAGAACTTTTGTCCAGGAACTCAGAGGTTACTGCAGACCGTTGTGTGTCTGTGTTTCAAGTGCAGTCGAAAATCCAGTGGAGATTAGGCAAATTAGCCTGTTGATGTATTGCAGGGTAAAAAGATTACCTTGCAACTCTATTGAGACCCCTGTCTAAATACAGGAGCCCTTGTCCCTGCGGTTGAACCACAAGGACAATGGTTCCTGCAACGTTTCCTCACCTTATATGTTTGGTTAAGCAATAAGATTGTAATATGCTCTTAATGAGTCCTTCCAGTGCAAATGGAAAATATTCAACATGTCATATACCACAGAAATAGAAGTGAAAGTGGCTTGCAGGCATGTGTGACTTTACCTGTGTACTATTGATTGGTGTGGTGTTTAAGTATAGACTCAGTGTTGTGTCACAGTTTGAAAGCTGTTATCTCACTGATCAGCTCATATCTGTCCCTTTCCAATCTGCTTGCTGCAGGGGAACGCATCCTGGGTTACCCAGAGGAGCCGTGCTATCTCTGGTTCGTCATGGAGTTTTGTGAGGGTGGAGACCTCAACCAGTACATCTTGTCTCGCCGGCCCGACCCCCACACCAACAGGAGCTTTATGCGGCAGTTGACGAGTGCAGTAGCATTCTTACACAAGAACAACATTGTCCATCGTGATCTGAAACCAGATAACATTCTCATCTCACAGAAATCAGGTTCTCCTGTTCTCAAAGTTGCCGACTTTGGCCTCAGTAAAGTTTGCGCTGGCCTAAACTCCAAGAACAGTGAAGAACACCCTTCAGCAGCAGCAGCAGCAGCTGCAAGTGGCAGAGGCAGTAACCAGAATAACATCATCAACATTAACAAATTCTGGTTGTCGTCAGCTTGTGGCTCAGACTTCTACATGGCCCCCGAGGTGTGGGAGGGCCACTACACCGCCAAGGCTGATATCTTCGCCCTGGGCATCATCATCTGGGCAATGATTGAGCGGATCACTTTCATTGATGCAGAGTCTAAGCGTGAACTGTTAGGGACCTACATACGGCAGGGCACAGAGATTGTACCAGTCGGGGAGGCCCTGTTGGAGAATCCCAAGATGGTTCTCCACATCCCACAAAAGGCGAGGAGCTCCATGTCTGAAGGCGTGAAAAAACTCCTCCAAGATATGCTAGCAGTCAACCCTCAGGACAGGCCAGACGCCTTCCAGCTGGAGGTGCGCATGGACCAAGTCACGTGTGCTGCATGACAGCCCCCACCTTTCCGAACCTCTCCTTTTTTACCCCTACCAGTCAACAAAGGGACCTCTCTCCTTCCCAGGTAGGTTCAACCTCTTTCATAAGTTTGTGTGTGTTGAATCCAGTCACTTTTTGAAATCACTGGGTGTTGTTGTTGTACTTATTTTTAGTGCGTCACTACTCTGCCTTGCAATGAAAAGAAGAGCCATTTTATCACTGTCAGTAACCAGGCTGACATTAGTACAGGTCAGATGATAGATTCCAGAAGGAAAACACAGACAAAGAATAAGGTAAACCACTTTAATATGAGGTGTAGCTGAAAATGCAAACAATTCATCTTTTTTTTTTTATGAATATAGATGACCCCTGACAGCTGTGTGTGATGCAAAACGTGCTGCATGTACAGTAGTTGTGTGGTTAAGACTAGAAAAGTGCTTAACGGTCTGTTAACCATTATGAGCCATAAGAGCCACCAGTGACTGGTGTCCTACATCACTATCTACTGCAGAGGTGACTGGTGTTAACTGACTGATGTGCACAGGTTGTTGAGGAATCTTCCTTTAAATGAATGAACAAATACACCAGTGTAGTTAAAGCTGAAATTAGGTAACAGGAGGTGTGCTGACGGTAGTAGGTGGAGAGGGTGTTGTAAGACATTGGTACACCCTGGGCCTCAGGGCTAACAGCCTGGCTTTTATTTAACAACACAGTCAGGGTGTAGAGTGAGGCAGAAAGCAAACAGTAAATGTTTTTGTCAGGTATTAACCTGGGTACTTTTCCTGTCCACAAGACTTATGCTTCATCTGATCACATCCCACAAGACATCACTTAATTCCGACTTCTGTTTTCATCAAATTACTCACTGTCGCTGGCTGATGAGATTATCCTGACAAGTGCATCACTACCTGTAGCTTCTTACAAGTGATTTGCATGTTTCCTAGATGAAACTGCCCATGTGCCCAGTTGCCTGAGTTTGCATGTTCCCCCTGTGCCTGCATGGTTTTCTCCAGGTACTCAGGTTTTCTCCCACAGTCCAAGCAAATGCAGATTACCTGGAGACTCTGAACTCCCTGTAGATGTGAATGTGATTATGAGTGGTTGTTTTGCTCTGTAAATTTGCCCTGTGAGGGACTGGTAAGCTCCCCTGTGACCCTCAAAGCATAACTATGGAAAATTGATGGATGGATACTAACAAAGTCCTGGAAGCTTTGATGGTACAGATCTTCCCTCCCTGATACCGATTCCCCTAATCCGAAACCTTGATTTTGCATATAGGCTGATACTGATCTGATACCAGTGCATTTAGAATACAACTTGGATAACGTGTTCTAACATCTGTTACTAACCATGTCTGCAATTGATGATTGCTATCATTGTTGTGTGGTCTGGCCGAGGTTTAACCCTTTAAAAAACAAATGCATACAAAGAATAAACAACAAAGAATATCTTATCAAGTTTGACTGTTATAAATGAAAAAATCCCACAAGTTAAAGAGTAAATCTGGGAATACACAACAAATATTTTCTAAAAATAGCTGTTAAAGTGCCCCCACAGTTATTAAAATAGAAGCGTTTAAACAGTACAATAGAAGTACAAAACAGTGCAACAGCAGTTACAAAACTAAATGCATTAAGGGAATAAACAACAATTGATATTACTTGTCTTGTAATTGGTGACACTAGTGCCTCCGCTTGAAACTGAGGTCTTGTAAACGGTATAAATCACTGTTTTACTACACTACCTGATAGCACTTCATCTTTGATACTTTGGTACTTGCCAGGGGTAGTATAGCGCAGCCGCTGTCTTGGAGCTGTGAAGAGGTGATATACAGTAGGATAATGAAAATTGTAGTTTTGTCTGGGTGAAACTTATGTACTTTAAAGATGCGGTATCAGAGTGGTACATAGATTTGTTTACTTGTCAAAGACCGACCTGGAATTTTCTGTATTGGAACACCTCTAATTATAATAAAAACACAGAATACATTTTTTAAATATTCATTTAGAAATTTAGCCAACATGTTATGTGGGAAAATATGATCGAAACTTTTCCTCAATCCTGACATAACTTTGCCGATTTTATTACTATTACAGAAATGCCATCTCCCACCCCCTCCCCCAAAACAAACACGCACACTCAGCAGGAAGTAACTTCTGCAATGTAGGAAAAGTGGCCCTTTAAGATGGTAATTGTCTGAGTTTGCTATTTAGAGCAGAAACTCCTTGTAGCACATCAATCAGCTGCTGAGTGGATGCTCAGTGACCTGAACCGTCCGTCTGTTTGTTTGAACCTGAACCCTCCGTTCATGAAGACTAATCCCAGCATTTGTTTGACAATTAGCCATCCAATCCTGCAACCACTCTCTGTTAACCCCTCATTGTCAGCTCTTGCCCAGAGACCCCCCCCAACACTCTGTGACGTAACACCTCTCGGTCAGTGATGGCTCTGAAGATGCCATTGCGTGTTAGTCCATCGCAGCAGATTGGCCTTGTTCTCTTGTGGCATGATGGGATGGCGAGTTATGCAACAGGCCCACATCCCTGCACTGGTTCAATTAGAAAAGCCGTCATCTCAGAGAGAGAGGGATTAGTGGCTGTAAACAGAGAGAGGGAGGGGTGAGCTGACAACGTCAGCATGACGATACACAAATCTCTGATGAGATTTAGCACCCATAGATAAACAGAAACTATCTATAGTCTGTTGGGACATACCTGTATATTCCACTGATGTTGTTTCTCAGTGATCTGCTCCAGTCACAACTTATTGATCACTTTTCAATCTATAAAGATGCTCAGAGATAATGACAAATACTCATCAACAGTCCCCAAAGGTATGATTTTAATTTGTTGGTTCAGTTTGACCAACATTATAGTATCCAAAGCTCTTATTAAATTTCTGTTGACACGAGAAATAGAGAAGTTACCATTACTCAACACCAGATGTTTAAACAACCAGAAATTTAATTTACTTGATAAAATTGGCCTTTGAACACGTTTCCCACAATTATTTCTGTATTTTCATCCCTGTGTCTTTACACAGCAAGTATTGAGTCAATTAGCACAATACTGGGTGGAGGGACGGAGCTCAAGTAAGTGAAGAACTCATTTAATTCTTGTGCAGACCCAGTGAAAGATGTTTCCTTTCCTCACCATTGCAAGATATTTTCACATTTCAATCAGTTTCTCAGGAAATGAAGTCTTGATCTGGATGATATGGATATCATAAATCTTTATTATATTTATTGTGATGAGCTCTTCGTGGCCTTTGCTCCAAAATGTACAAACGTCGGATAAATGTGGGATAAAATCAAGTGATGACATATATATCGTAAAGGTCAGAAGTCAAATCTTAATGTTCTAGACATTGGCCAAGAGGTGGTTTACACCCAAGTCATCAGTCCATCATGACAATCATTCGCGCTTACATTCACACCTACCGAAAGTGTGGGCACCCGCAGAAAACCACACAGACATGAGGAGAACATGACAACTCCACACAGAAAGACCTCCTGAACCCATGACCTTCTTATTGCACCACGCCCACTCACCATGCATCTGAATTGCTGATCCCCACCCAATGATGATTAGCATCAGAGCTTAGTAAACCTATATATTACCCCCGATGCCATCCACCATCCCAGTGTTTATCTTAACATTTACATCAAAAGTATTTACAAACAAATAATTTAACACTTGAAAAGGAGTCAGAAGTAAAAACTTATTTAAGTCACCCCTTCTAAATGAATTAATAATTATCTTATACTTAACTAGCTTCCTAAATCTATACATATGTTACATATTAAATTCCTGTGCTCTATATTGTATAAAATGTAAACAAATATATCTAATAATAAATATAATAAAAATATGGCAATATATATAAACTCATTAACCTACATACCCAATATCAAATATGAACTAATTTGTTTTAATATTCATAGCAAAAAGAGAGGAAGATATACTAAGGAATAATAAATATAAGGTGACCAAATAAAGAAACCGTACCCCTGCAAGTGATTGTCAAATCCTCTCTTCATCCCTGTACCTTGTGAACAACATATCTTTGTACTTTATTCTAAACAGGGTTATGTTTCCGCATTCTAACTGTTCCATAGCCTTACTCCACAGATCGAGATGCAAAAACCTCTCCTGGCTGTTCTGTCAAACTTTACAATACCCAAACATTTTTCCACTTTAAAATCAAACAATACAATAGAGAAAAGCAACAAACACTCCAATTAAAGAAGCTGCAACTAGACAGAGTTCCATGGCATCATTTCTTAAAAAGTGACTAAAAAACTGTTAATCGTAATAGACAAATTGATTCAGCTCTACAAGTAACTGTTCTTATATTAGCTCAAACATTATTTACATTTCTATCCCGCTGTTTGTTGTTTCTTATCAGCTGACATGTGGACCAGTAACTCAATAATATTGACTGATGTGGCATGGATATGAAGGAATATCCTGATTTCATCAAAGCTGTCTTCCAGTGATGTTGTTGGCCACAAACCAGCCTAACCATTTGTCAGTTCCATGCTGACCTCACTGCTCTGCGCTCCGCCTTCACAGCTGTCAAGTGTTAGCGATGAACAGAGATTATCCACAACTTACGTTAGTGAGGCACTGTCTAAAAAAATTCCCACGCACTTAAAATGAAGCGATCGAATGAGAGAAGCCCAGTAGTGCTGGTATTTTTGAAAGAAAATAAAAAAATAACATCTGAGACTGTTATTGGGCAAAAACTGAATATTAAATGACATCAGATGTTTTGTCAACAGCTCAACACGACTATGTGTATCTCTGTTTTGTGTGTCCTCACCCAGCCCATCTATCTCACCCATCATTACTCCCTCCCCCCCGCCTCCCGCCCCTTAGCTGGACAATGAGAGTGCTGCTCCTGGTTCAGGGCTTATGGAGGCTTGCGTCGGGAACATTTTGTCCTCTCGCAGCCTGCCAGCCGTGTGCCGCCTCAGTTTAACCAGGCCAGAGTGCCGTAAGCTCTAGCCCTCCCCACGTGTACACCCTGTATTTTAGGAATCCTTGTTGATTCCATTGACAGCCTGATCAGGCTTTTTACAAGTTGAGGCATTTTCAGGGTGTTGTCCTCGTGCTGCACCCATGAATACCTCCTGCACCATAATGACTATGCTGTTGCCTTCAAGCTGGTTGGATGTCTTTCTCTTTGCATGTCTTCCCTCCTTATCTCTGTGCTCCAAAGCAGTGCATGTTTCAAACAAAGGCAGTATGGTCAGAGAGAATGCTGATCCCGCTCCTCTAAAGGAAATGAGGTTGTTTGGACAGCAGTTTGAAGGCAGGGTACAGTATGTTCTCTATTGGCTCAGTCAGTGGGGTGGTATTATAGAAGAAGAAATGCCAAAGGAAGGCTACCTTTTATGAGGTTTTGGCAGTGGGTGTGATGAACGCATTGGTCTTCTTATGCAACCTAGTTGTAAATGCCTGCATTCAGTGGCTGTAAAGCTTGTAAACATTTCGTCAGGGCCCTCAGGGTTCAGGGCAACAACTGCAAACACAAGTCCTTACACAAATCATTCTGTTGAAGCACCTCTTTGTGTTCTTGTGTGTATTATCATACAAAGGCTGAAGAGTAGAGAGTTAGAGGAAAAGTAAAAAGCAAGTTTAGTCGTGTAACCACTTTTGTTTCAGTTTGTATAAAACTTTTCCATAAAAACCCAATTTAGGATGCACCTTCCAGCATCATATACAGTCCTGGAAACCCTGTGATCCCACGGGGTTCAGGAATACATTGATCCACATTTTTTCCAGTCCACTGTCCCCATTCATGGTGGCTGTGGTGGATCTAATGGTTTGTAAGCTCTTTACACTGTGATAATCTCCTCATAGTCCGTGCACCGTCTATCACACCCTCACAGCTCACTGAAGCTGCTGTACGTGATAATACTTTGGCTGGATTCTTTTTGGTGCTTGTGTGTTTTCACTGCTGACGGTTCATATTGTTTGATGGCTCTAACAAAGCTGTCAGGGCTCATTTTGACCTGTAAATAATAGATGAAAAGAGGTGTGGTCAGCATCTGTCACAGAAAGCAAAGATTGGATTTGCTGTGTCACTGCTGTTGTCGACTGCACGCTCTGTCCTGTGACAAAATGAGTGTAAGAAGTTAAAGATGGTGGGATTACCTGAGAGCTGCAGAGGGTCAAACAAACAATGAAACAAACCTTGACCAATGTCAGCTGTTTTCTAAACTTTACAGAAACGTTGAGGTTTCTGTAAAGTTTTCCATCTTCCAGGGTAATCCCCAGAAGTTGAGGATGTCACCAGGGATCATGGGACACTAACATATTATTGACCAAGCACTTCATTGAGTAAAAAAAAGACTGACAGATTAATTGACAATATTAGTGGTGTTCCTACTCCCATTTTGTGGCAGTCAGATAATAATTGCATTTTTCCCAATGTCTGCCTTGCATCCTGGAAAATGGTTGTTGTTCTCCCGTCACCCGTCTCTGTTTTTCGTCCCACTCTTTCTTTGGCAGTATTCTCGATAGAGCTCTGTTGACATCTATTTACAGGATTTTATGAGTAGCAACAATCAGTTCTGAAAGAGTGAGTCTCTTTTCGTCTGCAGCTCTGTTTTATTAGAAAGAGCCATTTGACTGAATGCCATCCCAGCCATTGAAATGTCACATAGTTGAATTTGCCCGATGATTATCTGAGGTGGCCATTTTATTGCCCTGTGTCAAACCTTCTGGAAATACGTTGTCAGGTTGGCATCAAGAGAAAGGCACGCACTGAAACTTACATAATGAATAGTGTTCGTGAATGCCATGAGGAATGTGTTGCTTTGCATGCAGCACACCCACAAAAACCGCTATGAGCATATAAAATGCCAGTGTTTCCTCTTGTAATCATGGAGAGCTGCCACAGCATCCCAGGATAACAAGAAACCAGCCCCCACCACTTCCCTAAAGCTGTTTCTAATAACTGTGTCTGCTTTGGGTTATGCAACAATAAATAGTCAGCAGGATGGCTAAGGAGGCAGCAGGTCCAAGTTTGTTCAATATTTGCTCGGTTTTGACCTCTGCTTTGTTTTGTTTTATTTATTTATGTCGCAGTAATACCTCCAACAGAGCCGTGTGAAGAAAAATGATTTGCTGACCTCACCATGGGTTTGATCAGAGGGGGGTTTCAAATGTTTATATGATGCACCCTTACAGTTTTACCAGGGTGCAGCATTCAGCAGCATTTAGACCACAGAACACAAAGTGACCGAGAATAAAAAAGAGAATAAAAAAACAATATTAATCCAATCAACAAGAAGAAAGACAGAATTCCTCTTGCATTTACATTTAGTATCCGCAACCTGGCAACCATGTTCACACATCAGTTTTGGGCTGCACATGGATGTCTGTGTGCATACGAGTGAAAATGACTTGTTATGTTGATGATTTGATTTGGGCTTAACTCTTATGTGACAGCTTAATTACGTACCTTCTGTCCAGAGGGAGGTAAATTTGGTTTGTGTAGTTCACTAGGACAAATGGTCGTTACCCATGCCACTGCAGAGAGGTCAGGGTCCTGTACCAAACAACACCAATGGAACTGACAGGGGTTTACTCTCAGCAGGTCAAGGACAGGTGATCCAATCTTATCATTATCCTCCCTACACTTCTGAGCACATGTTTGAGCCAGTCTGAAGCATGCTGAGCCCATTATGTATTGGAAATGTGCCTATAACAGCTGCCCATACATACTTTTACTAGTAGTAGTTTCACCTTCTTCATACCCGCTTCACTTTGAAAGAAAGAGAGCTTTTCTGATGGTGTGCTGCTCCTTGTAGAACATCTTAAGCAAACTATAATCTTAACAGGAGTGAGGAAAAACTAACAAAAACAATCTTTTAACAGGAGAAAAGGAAAGTAGAGACCTCAGAGGCAGCCACGTAAGCACTTGATGAGAGTTGTCATTCGGATCCACCTCAGCCTGAATGTGAAAAGTTGTGCAACTTCTTCGTGGTTGGGTCTATACTCAGGTATGAGAAGCATGTTCGTAAAACGTGAGCCGCAGGTCAGGCAGTTCAGAGTGTTCACACACAGGGACAACAGTTTCTCAGAGAGGACGCTTAAAGCTGCTGCCGTAGAGCCAAGAAAGAAATGACAAACAAAAAGTTTGAATAATAAAGAATTACTGTCAGGCTGCTGAGTTCAGGCAGGCCTCTCAGTACTGTTGACTCAATGACAGTGGGGTTTTAAAGGAGTATGCCAATAAATGACGGGCAAACAGGGTTAATGTCAGAAATGAATGGAATTCCTTTTGCTTGTCCAAAGCCTAGAGATGAACAAAGGAGGTTAAATGAGGCACCAACAGCCTCTGTCAACCCCTCATCCAGAAAACAGGTCCATAGTGTCTGGCTTTTAACCAGACAGTGTACTGCCAGACAGCCGTGCTGTGGCAATAAGGCACACAGGAACCTTTATTGACCATGTTGACCAAGCCTAATCCTTATTTATGTATGTTTGTCTGAATGAGTAGAATTAGAAGGGCTCTTCTTCAGCAGTGACAAATGCCCTTTCCATTCAGCATATCAAAACAATGCATATCCTCGCAGTGTATTTATGAACAGACTGCCCTGAGGCATGTTAATGCCTGATCCATCCCATATTCTACACACTGAGTTCAAAGCACTGTCCTCTGGTGGGAGCTTCACAGTCCCTCATAGCAGAATAAAAAGTTTGAGAAATGTGTTCCAACATCAATAAAATATTGTGGCAGAGATGGGCACCCAATGATTTTGGTGCCCATTGATTTTATTAAACAGGATTTATTTTTTCCCCTTTTTTCTCACATTTTCTTTATGAGTAATGCAGATTAGGTGCATAAAGAACCTTGTTTATTATTAATTTAACAAAACATTTGTGCACGTATGAATTGTTGTCTTTTAAAGGCTGCATGGGTGAAGAGCCAAAAACAACATTTCCCACAGGACAATGAAGTTCATCTTGAATATTAAATCTTCTCTTATTCAACATCTCCAGCATGCGTGCATCCCACTAAGCTGACCCATTTGTGTTCCTACCATGTGCTGTGAGGTTATGCAACACATGAAAAGAGGAACAAACTGCTGCTTGCCTGAGCTGTGGCATGTCAGGGGCTGGGCTATTATTAGAGCACAGCACTGAACTAAACCTGTCTACATCTGCAGTAATGCTCTCAGGTGTCAAGTGCTGTTGACATTTTTTTCCGCGGGTAATTGCAGAAATGCTGCATATTATCTCTGTGACGCAACTGTGACTGTGTTGAGACATATTGACAATGACCAAACACTGTCTGTCATGATGTTAAATTCAGACAATAACATCAGCATCACTGTGTATATCCAGTTGTTGGTTGACTTTTCGCAGTTTCAAGCTGGGACTTAAAGTGAAACATAACACTTTTTAGACAAACAATTTCGTTTACCTGTTAGATCAACACTGATAATGTTTGCTGTCTAGCTCCCACATTAATAATGTTAGTCATTTTATTATTAGCCATAACCGCTAGCTTGATGATAACTTAACAGATTGCTGATTTGGCTATTGGCTGATTAGGCTAGCCGCCCAGGTTTACGCTTATAACAAATGTCTGATACTTCAGTGTTGTTGAAACGGGAGCTTTACTGACCTCTTGAAATGCATCATAAAGAATGGGGTGTTGGTCTTTTAAAATGCTTCAAGTTTGTTGTGCTACTCGACTTTGTTGTATTGTTTGCTTATCAACATTCTTAGCCTTTACCTTGTGGTTTGCCTGGTATGCAAAATGCGCCAAATAGCACTTTAGCTTTTTTTATTTTAGACTGGTCACGAAGGCCCTTCAGCAGCAGGACTCGCCATGTTAGGTCAGTTTTATGCTGGCGACTTTTATTCGGGTGCTAGTGAGAGGAGGGGCTGTGTGCCTGCCCGTATGCAGTTTTGTGTCAACTGGTGGTATTTATTTTTTTTGACAACCCTAGTTGTGGCAGATCGGTGTGTATGTGTGGCCGATGGAAAGCTGCTCTTTCTCTTTATACCTTTGCCTCGTTCCTCTGACGACATCAAGGTGGGCAACAATGCCTTAGTTTAGGTAATCAGGCCAAGATTCATTCAATCAACAGAGGTCACTTTGTACAGGATCCAACACGATCAATACAGGGGAAATGAATGTATGATCAAAAGCTTACATTTCTCTCACACTGACCCATCAGTAATTTGATTTAAAACTAATTGAGCAGTTTCAGGTATTTTATATGGCCTGTAGAAGTTCAAAGACACTGATCAGCCACATCATTAAAACCAGCTACATGTTGTAATGGTACTGGTGGATGGATATTCTACATGCTATTAAATCCTCATATATACTTAGAGGGAATTTATAAAGGAACACAACAGTTGAATTAACTTTGGTCAGATTGTGTTCAGTGTCTCTGTTGCCTCACTCGAACAACAAGCTAATCTAGCAGTCATTTATTTTTTAATAATGGGGCATACTATGTAAAAGGCTTGCAGACATAAATATGTATCATATACACAAATGTTTGAACAGTATTGTTTGCACCCTGTCACCTTTAAACATATCCCTACTTAAAGATGTGGATGCATTTTGCAGCTTCTCTAAAAGCAAGCCCTTTTGTCTTGAGGCAGTTATATTTAAGCTATTCAGTGATGATGATGATAATAATTCCTAAAGTTGTGGTTTTCTTGTAGAAACATTGTTTCTGTGGTTTTCCATGCTGACATGTATACCCTTTGTGTCTCTGCAGCTTTGTTTACTACACGGACATGGACTCTGACGGAAAAAGGGACTGACATGCTGAACTGTGAACAATCCATGATCATAATGTGAGAGGGAAGTGATGGACGAGCTGATGATTCCAAATCTCTGGGACAGGTGCATGACGTAAATCAGACCACAGCAGTGCACTCCCAGCACCAGCCACTTCCAGTCACCATGACGCTGAGGATGTTTCACTGGAGGATAATGTCTCCGAGAGCGGATTAGATGCCAGGTTTTTGACATGTGTTGTTTTATATTTGTTGATATTTGTCCCCCACAGTCTCAGTATAGGCCTGCTCTTCCCTAACATTTGTAATGTATGGAGCTGTGGCACAGGTTACCTTATTGGATTGTATCAGTGTTCTGAAGTCAAAGCAGCGGCTAGCCCACATGCTACTATATATGATGGTATCGACAGCAGACGACACGACACTGCCCCGTACATCCTCGTGCCTTAAACTTGATTCACACCAAGTGCGATTGGATTTTTAAATATATTAACTTAATGAATTTAAGTGGAAGTGCACATACCAAGACAAACTCCATGAGTCTGGAATTCCTTTCGCCTCATGCAGGCTTCTGTCTGCTGAGGTGCAGAGGCAACCAATTAACTATTTTTGCTTTCAGTGATGTCACAGTATTAACAATATTCTGGGCAGCAATAATAATGTGATATTGGAATGTGATAATCTGATGTCCGTGCTCTACCCTAAAGCTCAAGTGCAACCATAATGCTGAAGCTGAAAAAGAGTTCAGCTTTAACTCAAATGAAGATATCGTCGTCAAAGATGTCATGTTTGCTCATGTAAAGAAGGTTACAAGGATGTTTTACAAATCTGTGCCACATTCCGGAGGCAAATTAACTGTGAATATTAATATGGTTTTTGTGTTGTTTTGAAAGGGTACTATAGAATTCACACATTAGAAGTAGCAGGCCTGTATCAACTCCTATCAGTTCTGTGCAGTTGTTACTAAAACAATGTCCGGCAGAGAACCCGACTGGTTTTCTGGGGCATTTGTTTCTGTTGAATCCAAAGAACATGAAATTTTGTCTATCATCACTGCAAAACTTAATATGAAAATGTTTTCTAAATTAATTAATGATCCCAAAAAACAATTGTGATAATTTGGTGGACTAACATCTATTATGGTCATTTTTACTGAATGATTTAACGTGGCATTTGATGACTCCTCACAAACAGAATTAACACTGTAAACTTGGAGATATCAAGTTAATGGGTTACTTGCAATTGTGTGTCATTAAGAGTTATGGAGTGATGTTATATATGCTACCTTTGAGTTTGAAGCTTTCTGATTGTTGTGATATGAATAACGGGTCATTCTATGGGAACACCTGAGCAGTATTGAGCCATCTGTGGTCAAATCTTTCTTGAGTATCTGAGTTGAGGACTCTCACAGGAAATTTGACATCTGGAAATAATCTCCAAAAGTATCCGTGGGATACCCGTGCTTACTGTCCCTTCCCCTCTTTATTGAATTATTTCAGACTCTTTGCAGTGACATGCAGCTGCTAAGAACACATGCAGGCAGTGGTTGGTTGGAGCTCACTATTTTTGCATTGTGTTGAATATCAGTTTTGCTCTGAATCATGTAAATCCTAGGGTTTAACACAAATGGGTGGCCAAAAGTCTCATCAAAGCTCAAATGCACAGAAAAATTCATACAGTAAAAAGCGTGTGCTGTGTAGCGGTGATCCCGGAGAAGATCGTAAAAGGGTTTGCATGTTCGAGACCTAGAAAACATCCATCTTCCTCTCTCCAGCACAGATGAGACAGATAGTCCGAACCTCCTCTGGGCTTCATAGCACTGTGTAGCATTTGGGTTGAGTTCAGGGACTCAGCAGTAGTTGTAGACTTTGAGGCGTTCTGTAGTGTGGTCCTACCTCATCCTCAGCACTCTGAAACATCCTGTCTATAGGACTCATTAATAACCTCGTCTTACTTTCTGGAACCAGGGTCACTTTGACGGGACGGAACTTCTTCAATCCTGATCTAGCCCCTAACTGACTACTCTGTGGTATATGCTTAGCTACGAGGAACATCTAGCTTTCCCCTTGAGAAAGGCTTCACCTGCAGCACCTGTTAACATGTCTGTCTCTCGCTGTAGTCCTTTCTCATGTCCAGATGACAATCATTCTGTTGGTGTTCAATAGCTACAGCTCCCATAAGGTTTTATTAGGGTCTATGCCTGAGAGCATTTCAAACAAATGAGTATAGCCATTTTCAGACATGACCTGCGGGCAAAATCCGGAGAATTGGTGTAGTGGTGCAGCCAGGTGCAGCAGACAGGAAGTGACATATTAACTGCTGCGGAGCTCACGTGATCATGTTTACAGCGGCCCGACACCATCGCCATCTCTTATCACCACAAATTCTCTTGACATCTTCCCCGGTGTCTTCTACATCTATGACACGGTTTTTTCACCCAAAGATATATTTCTTTTAGTTTTTTTCATATTTATGTCTGTCCCATGTTGGAGGCGTGAGCAACCCCCCACTCCCATGCGGTGAAGGTGATCACCTGCTGTGTTCACACATTGTCTTCTCCCGAATTTCTATGGCACCCTTCCAATCTGATTTAAAATGTCACAGCACAGCTCGTAGGAGCATTTGGTATTTAAGTTCATGGGAGCTGTAGTTTTTGTATGCTAACACAATTGTTGCAAACACATAAAGTTGTTGAACATATGGAATGAGACTTCGGTTTTCACTGTGTGCAGAAGGACTGCTGTTGCGCAGACCTGCCCAGCAGTGTAAAAACATGTTTGTTGAAGCGTTAAAGCTAACATGGTTAGATAACTGTATATGGCATTGCTATGTTGATAGTGCAAAAGCTTAACTGAGGATCTTTACAACCTAATCATCACTACTAACCCTTGTTGTCCACTGCGTTTTTGTATGTGCTGTTCATTTAACTCCTAACTAGTAATAAATCCACTTGAAAACATTTCACACTATGCAAATCATTCACTGCCTCACTGTAAGCACTGTAAAGAGCTGTGCCCCTCCGAAGCAGTCGTGTAATATCTTGAGCTGTTTTCTCTGTGTATATTTCCAGTGTGTACAGAAATGTTTCATTCAAATGTTGCTTTTTGTTAATGAAGCTGACAGCAGCCATAAGAAGTGTGGGAAAGCATAATACAATCATGATTTTTGTCTTGTAAATATGTTCGAAGTTTTTCTTGAAATAAATGATCAAAACTAAAACTGTCTGGAGTATTGATTATTCTTTAGTTTGGTGTATTTGTGCACACAGAGGTCCTGAATCTGGATTCCCCAACTGAACTCCACCCAAATGTTTTCTTGCAAAAAAAAAACTTGTATTAGATATCAATTTTACACAAAAGCCAAGGCATTCTATACCTACCTATTAACTATCTGGGTATAATCTTAAATTGTGTTTTGCTTTAGTAGTCAAAGATCACAATGTTCATCAGCAGAAGTGGACTGTGACTGTGGATGCAACAACTGTAGGAAGCTTTTTCCCACAGTTGTCACTAATCCTCTGTATCCTCACTGGATCATTCAACAGGCTCTGTTGTATCAGTGCAGAGACACCAGGCAGGCTCCAACCTCAGGTCACCACCCAAACAACAGCCTACACATTTAGTGACTGCTGATATTTTCTATGTTGAGGATCCTTTGCTCCAATGCATTCTCATTAAAAGATCACAGCAAACAGCATTAATCCCACTGTAACAGAAAGCACTCTGGGCACTGTAGAAATGAATTGATTAATCTGCAGCATGTTATGTGATTAGTTGTAGATATAGTGTTCTGATAATAGTTATATTAATAGATGTATTTTAAAGCCCCATTCAAAACATTGGTGCTTCATGAGTTCAAAATGAAAATTGGAGGCAAATACTATTAAGCAGTTAAAAAGCAAACAACAAAAAACTAGATCAAGATCATCAAGAACAAGATCATACAGAGGACAGATAATAATAACAGATAATAATAGATGAAATAAATAATAGTAAAAATGTTATAGATGAGAAAAGAGTAAAAAGATCAAATAACGTGGACGTTTAGATATTTGACCTCTCGTTACTTTATGTTGATTGTTTTACTCCTTGTGGATCCATATCATGAACCATGGCAGCACATTTAACTATTTTCCAAATAATTCCATTTCAACTTCTCTGACTAAATATCAGTGCAAATCTCCCCTATACACCACTTAGCTCTGTTTGTGTTGGGATGGTTATGATGTAGATAACAAACTTACGATCATGTGTTTAGTTATTAATCGATGGTGTCGGATCATGTCTGCGTGTCGCTCCGGTCACTTTAACACTGAGTCCTGACTGTGAACGCCACGTCTCATGTTGTACTGAGCGCAACATGTTAACGACTCGTTTTTCAAGTAAACTTCATGTGCTGATCAGGTCCTGATAACTTGTGGACCAGAGAGAGACTGTGTGTTTGTTTCCACTGTTCTTCAACAAAGTCACTGACCTGTGCACATCAGCAGAATACTGACTGGTTCTTATAGGTATCTGAATGTACAGCTACAGTGAAGGAAAGCAAAGAAACTTCAGAAATTTGAATTAAGGTTAAGTATTTAAGGGATAGTTCACCTAAAAATAAATTTTCACTCATTATCTACTCATCGCTCATCGAGGGGCGGGTGAAGTGTTGCAGCCAAATCTAATACAACCAAAGTATCTGGTGACCACATCTTCAAACTTAAAAAAACAACAGGAAACAATCATAAATGGTAAATATTTATATAAAGCTTTTCTAGTCTTGAAACCACTCAAAGTGATTTACAGTACAGTTTGCCATTCACACACATTCATACACGGGGAAGACTGGGATCAAACCACCGGCCTTCTGGTTCGAGGAAAACCGCTCTACCCCTCAGAAAATTATAATTAAAACATGTTTCTCACTAGGCAGGCTAATGTACAGTGTGCTCAGCTGACAAACCAGAGCGTGTGGCATAAGATCCCTCCACACTGCTCCTGTGGTGTCATCCAAGTGTTGGGGTGGCTGTGGCTGAGGGGGTAGAGCGGTTGTCCTCCAACCGGAAGTTCGATCCCCAGTCTTCCCATCTGCATGCCAAAGTGTACTTGGGCAAGATACTGAACCCCCCCAAAACTGTCCAGTAGAACATCAAAAAAGTGCTAGCTATAGAAGCACTGTATGAATGTGTGTGTGAATGGGTGAATGGAAAACTGTAGTGTAAAGCACTTTGAGTGGTCTTCAAGACTAGAAAAGCGCTATATAAATACAACCATTTACCATTTAAACCCCGACATTCAAATTAGACCAAAAACAGCATTATTCACTCCATGTTTTAACATAAATGTCCTTGGAGCTGTGTTCATACTCACACAAAGGAATGCGCGGGGTGCGTGGTAGCATCGCTACTTCTGGTAGCGGATATTTAGGCTTAAATTACCTCATTCGAGTCGAGGTCAACCATCCATACATGTTTTTCTCTCTACAGTTGCAAAGTGCTGCAAATTGGGAACAGTGGGAACTGTTGGGTTTCTCTATAATTTAAAGGTCTCTACCTTCTATGTTAAGTGCCTTGTGATAATGTGATAATGTATATTATGATATGGTGCTACGCAAAAAAAATCAAATTGAATTGAATGGTAAATTGTGTGTAGTATGGTTAATAAGTGCAAATACTTGTGATTTGAGGAGGACAGAATAATAGGTGAGTATGAAATCAGCTCCACAGGAGACTAGAGCTGCTATGTCACAGTCCTGGGACATCACTTATAAACATGATCTATACTTTAAGGGGGCAATGTGTGTATTCAAAAAACCTACACACAAATGTGTGCACTCTGGAGAGCCTCTTGCTCTAAATCCCTCATGAATATTGATGTAGATATTGTTCCTGTGCGGAAGGGAGGCAGTGTTACAGATAAAGTCTAAGGGCTGACGGCTGCAGCAGCTGATAATGCAGCAAATAGGACATATTCTGAGATAAAGCATGATCAGACATGGAGGAGGTAGCCTTGAGGTCTATGTTTCACAGGAGTATGGATTGACCAGCGGAGGCACAGAGACTCACCTCTTGGTATTAATTTATACACCACAAGTTATATGTAATACGAATTGTGTTAATTTTGCTCATAATTATTATGAATTAAACATGAGACAGGCATTGTTTAGTCCAGTGCCATGTTTTTATCGTTTCATTATCACGTTTTATTTAATTTACTTATTTATTTATTCATATTGTCCTTTTCCTGCTTTTATGTGATCTACTATTTAAATGTATTTATTTTATTTAAACTCTATTTTGTGACCATCTGAACATCATTGATGCCAATTGTTATTTATCATTATTTGCTTTTTTGCTTTGCTCTCAAAGCACTTTGCAAATTCTGTTTTTAAAGGTGCTAAATAAAAAAGTGTATAATTATTATTATTATTATACATATATGCTGCCTCTCATATTGGATTTCTGCCCACCACCTAATCATCTTCATAACCAATTTCCTGCAAATCTAAAATGTTCTTGAGTTTCAGTAGGTGAGCACATTGTCTCGTAAACTTTGTTTTGGTGAATGCATTCTTGTCGAAGCCCTGCTTTGTGTGAATGCAGCATTTTTAATGAGACTCCTGGTTAGAAACAAACCCTGCTGTGCAGTACAGTCTGATTAGCCTGCTGAATTAATGAGAATGAGAAGATTAATGCTGGGTGGGGGCCAGGGAAAGCTCCAACAATACTTCCTGCACTATAGATATGCACATGCTGCAGCTCACACACAGCAGACAACAATACGGCAGCGCTCAGTGTTCATTATGTCCATATGGGTACACAGTGTACTAAGTGAGAAGGAGCTGGGAGGGGGAAGGATGGTAGTGGCAGATATTGTTGGTGAAATGGAGCTAAAAGGAGGGGGGGGGGGGGGGGGGGGGGGGGGTAATTGGGGACCTGCTGGAAACAGCTGTGACATGAACGTTAAGCAGCCAATAGGAGAGCAGGAACCCTCGACTCCCAGACAAGATAGTGGAGAATCAGAGGCTCTATTTGAACAAGACATGGTCTAATGCACACGGTGATGTGCATTCAGGGTGTGTCCACGTCAAATCCACTTTGTGTCTGGGTCCTGCTTTAAAAGGGTTGTACTCTTAAGTCTCTTAAGTAATCATGGCTGTGTTTTGGGCATAACACACAATAAACCAATCACAGGGCCAGTTCCCATTTCCGTCAAAAGCCAGGTTGCACCCTGGCAGACTCTTGTTTATAATGCTGGATTAGTCAGGGAATGAGAGAGCTCACTTTCTTACAGGTAGATTATGTGAGTATATTCAAGTGTGGTCTTATATTTGGAATTTAGTTGTGTGGAAATGAATGAAATAATTTTACATATTATGTTTTTTATTTTCCAGACCAAATGAAATATTTTCATTTATATATAATATAAATATGAATATAAACAAATATACATACTATAAATATGATGAAAATCATATGTGGAAAACAAAAAAAGATCAAATATGATAGGTGTTGTCTCAGTGTTCACAGTAGCTTTTCGAAAGCAGTCAGTCAGATTTGAGGCATTCACATGTGCTGCACTCAGAGGATGTGCTGGTGTGTTTTCAGGCCGACAGCCAAAGAACAACATGTTCTTGAATGTATAGAGCAGGAAGGAGGGGCTCAGCTCACAGGCACTTCTCTGTAGTCAGTGCACAAGTCAGCAAACACTGCCCGTGACATCTGTTACTGTTAATGTGACTGCAATATACATACACTACCCCTGTGGTTTTCAGTAATCTAACCAGATAAACCTAATTTAACATCTTTTACATCTTTCTCCTCAATCACTTATTCAATGACTATGAATCAATGACTGTTCTCCTTTATTTAAAAAACAGCCTTGATTTTTCTAATCAACATCAATGCATTATTTCCCGGGAAGGTGGTGAAAATGTCTCACCCTTTGTCTGGATCTATGTAATGTTTTTTTCTCTTTCCACCTTTTCAGAGACGTGCACTATAGTATTGACTTTAATTAAAAGACCACAACCAGAAGACCTGAGGGTCCTGGAGGGACATAAAAGTCAATCTGTTAAGCAGGTAGAGCCAACACTTGTTAGAGCCTTCAACACCAATAAAGGGATTTTAAAGTCAGTTGTGACGCAGACAGGCAGCCAGTGCAGAGCCTGGTGTAACGTGAGCTCTCCTCTCCTCTCTAACTGTCAGCTTCCAATGCCGGTAACTCCCTGTGACCCTCCTCAACCCCACTCACCTCAAGTCTTCATATCCAGAGCCCTGGTCTCCAGAGGGAGCTGTGTGGAGAGTTCAAAGGTGTGAAGCAACATCATGTGAGACCACTTTTACCTTTTGCCTTTAGTCTCAATTCCCCATGGCTGGGAGAACAATCATACTGATCAGATGTTAGCTCAGCAAACAGCAACATGTGTGGAGGAGTGATGCATCATGCAGCTGTGCAGATTATAAAATGTATTTTATTTGTACCTCAAAACATTGGCTTAAAAATTATTTTGATGGTACAGGAACTTATAAAAGGGACAATGTCTCTGACATTGCAACACCTGGTTGGAACACCTGGAGAATACATGAAGAACAGCCACCAGGGCAGGTTTTATTTCTCTTGTTGATACTGATGGTCAGTCTCAGGCCGCTTTCAAACATGACTTCTGGAGGAATTTCGGTGAACTGGGTCTGGACTTTTTCCTTTCACACACAAACAATGCAGCGAAGATTCTCTGCTATGGCACATTCAGAACAGCAACACATCCCTCAGTGTTCAGTTGAGGGGTGAAGCAGCAGGCATGTAACGTATTTATTCTGCTGCAGAGATTTTTTTTACAGGTCATCGGCACCGGTCTCTGCCCTTATCACCGAAAGCTGGACATTTACGTCTGTGTCTTCTGTGTGAATGTCTCTTCTTTTTCATGCAGAGATATTTGTTTTCATTTAGTTTTTTTTAATTTTAGTGGCTGTCACATGCTCAACATATTAAACCCCATCGGCTCATTCAAACTTTCAGCTGACATTGTACAAGGGGACTGGCTGGAGAAAGTGTGCAGAAACTCTAAAGGCTCTCACGTGGACATATACAGCCACACGGCAGGAACTCTGGAGGATCTCTGGAGTTGAGTGCATGTGTGAGAGGA
Source organism: Paralichthys olivaceus (assembly GCF_024713975.1). Lineage (NCBI taxonomy): Eukaryota > Metazoa > Chordata > Actinopteri > Pleuronectiformes > Paralichthyidae > Paralichthys > Paralichthys olivaceus. The sequence continues at coordinate 2,614,668 of NC_091098.1, forward strand.
GCTTTACTGTGACAGCGTGTTTGTGACAGAGAGCGAGGCAAAGAGCACTGTCATCCTGTTCTTTTCAATGCCATTGGGCTTCAACTTAAACTGCTGCGATACAGGACACTCACCTGCACACGCAAATTCTCTCTCTGCATACGCAGCACTCTTTCATAGGGAGTAGGGGGCATGGTAGGTTATTGAGGGGGATGGATCAATCTGCAACTTGTACAACACTGCTAAAAACCTGAATTACACCTTGTCCCTCTAGGGGACCCTGACCCTACCTGAGAGAAAATCACTCATTGTGTTGCTCAAAGTCTGTGAACTGTGTGAGTGTTATCTGGAGGTATTGATGAAACCACAGAAGGGGACTGGACCAGGTACAGAATTAGGAACTGATTACCCTCACATTGAAAACTGGCCTGCTGCTGTGGCTGATTCTTGCTATCTGATTTTATGTTGCCTCTTTAACAAGCTGGATTGCATGGTGGCTTGTTTGTGACTAATTAAATAAAAGATTCCCAGACACACAGTTATTTATAGATTGCTTCTGCACAGTTGCACATGTCATGTTTTGATTTGTTGCACTCATCCCATCCCTCTCAGTGAAATAGCTGTAAGGATGATTTGGCTCAGTGCAACAATATTCACGCTCCCTAAAAAATGACTTAAGAAGGAACCTAAAGCTCTAACTGGAGGAAATCTCAGCAATCATACTGGCCAGTGCAGCGCTTGTTATAAGCAATGACGAGAGCTATGAAAAAAACTACTGTCCCAATAAACATCAGCTTTATTTACATTAGCATATATCTTCAAAAAGCGTCTTCTTCAGCGTGAACTAGAAATGGTGTAGAGACAGAGATGTAAGTCACAACTGAGTAGATGGAGCAAAACAAGCTTCCTCCCAAACAGAAAGTAGGTAACAGAAAAAGAAAAAAAACTGTGGGTGGAGGCAGCATTTGAGTCTAATTCAGGTTCACACAGTAAGGCCTCATGCTGTCACACCATTGTGTTACTCTACTCGCGCGTGCAAAACACAGCCCGTGACATATACCCGTTCTCCTCCAGCAAAGAGGGGAGGAGCTCTACTGTCTGAAGTGTACTAGACTTCTGTAACGGCTGTGGAAAGCCTGGAGGAGCCAACACGTGTGTGTTTACAAGACCCACTGGACAAGAACACAGACTGAGGAATTTCACCGTCTTCTCCAGGAGATGCGTTGGAGGACTGCTGAACTACCTGAGGCTGACACGTGGCCAGTTTGATGACCTGCTAGCTCGGTTCAGAGTTTCATCCTCAACACTGATTGACTTTTGTGATCACATCATGCGAAAAATGAAGCAGATAGCTTTTATGCTTTAACTGTATATAATCTCATCACGCAAAAACTTTGCATTGGTGTGAACGCACCATCAGAATATGCTTTCTTAAAATTGGACTAAAATCTGATGGTAGACTTACCAATACATTTGTCATGATCAATTCACGATATATCAAGGACGTACAGCCCATTGTAAGTCTTCCATTCCATCCATAATAAGTGTCAGGTTACATCTTCCTTGGTGGGTCATCTGTGTTATCTGTTCACTATGGTTGAAAATAATCACTCCATCATCGGATTTCTTGATCTTCACTTATTCCATTTGGTCCTGTACTTTCAACCACGCTCTCTCTAATTTGAAGAGTGTATACAAAGCTAAAAATACTGCTCTTAATGTGCTGTTTGATATGGTTTAGGTGATACTAATTGTGCCTAATGGATTCTCTGCTTTCAGGGTTCATCTCCTCAAACAAAGCTTCATGTACTTTATGCAACATCAAGGTGTCTTGAGTAGTTTTTACGAGTCATTCAGTGAAAAGAGACGGGGAAATGTTGTTAAGAGGTCTGATACTGAAAAACAGCCTTGTTCATGTGCAGCTCCCTCTATATTTATCAAAGTGCTTCATTAGACCAAGAGTGGTAATATTCTTAAACATGTGTAGATAATCAAGAGAGTTGTTGAAGCTACTGGCTGCAGGACACGTGACAGTACAGGGGTCTGGAACACTAAATCAAATTCCTGATTAGACACTGCTAAACATACACAATACAAAGTCTGGATTGCTTTATAAAATCTGCTAAAATATTTGCAAATTTCATTCGAACTACAAGAAGAGATTGAATCATCAGGAGTTGTCAGGAGATAAGATGTGACCCCAGGCCAGTGATCTCATGTCCACACGTTGTCTATGAGTATTACACAGCATGCTTAAGTACATATTTCATAGAGCAATGCATAATATTTAAAATTGGCCAAACTGAAAATCTAGAACGTCTTCAAAACTTTTAGACTTCAAAGTTAGATTGTATTTATTTGACGCCAAATCAAAACAGTAGCTTTAGGGAGCTTAACACATTGCCCAACCCCAAAACAAAACAAGCTGCAGTAAGCTGCTGTCTCAGACCAGGCTGACCCACTTCCTCCGGGGCAACACGTGGCTGACAGCCTGAGATCTGTCGCCTGTTCCTTCAAATGTGTCTGACTGAAAAGTGAAATCAGATGTTCTGTCCTCAGATCAGCAGCTGTCATTCATAGAAACACTCAGTCACTGGACATCTGCTGACTTCTTACTGATAAGAGCACTGGGGATGTGCTAGTTTTGATGTGTAAAAAAGTAAAAATCAATGATCAGTAAAAACAACAGACAACTACATATTCAGTAAAAAAAAAATCAATTGATGTGTCTGGTTTATCACAAAAACTGCTAAATGCACCTAATTGCACCAATGAAATAAGTTAACAACTGAAATATTCACTTTTTATATCGTGTTAATTCAACAATTATATATCACTTTATTAGTCAAATGTAGTTTATCTAACCCAGGAATAATGATAATAATAATAATAGATCAGTCCAAAATACCTATTTGTGTAAAGACATGTAAATTCAACTTTTTATTTTGGACCTGGACGGGTCAGAGAAATCCACTGCTCAAAGTTTTTCCCCTAAAATCAGCACACCACTAATTAGCATCCAAGGTTTCCTCCTTTTTGTTGCTTGGTGCCACAGCTCAGTAGGTGTCCTACTTGCATTAGACCAGAGACTGTGGGCACCTCCTCTCATCAACGCTGCTCACTTCAACTTAGCTTACTCAGTTTATGGATACGAATGATTACTTAATTTGATTCCACGCACACTAAACAGCTGCACGAAGATAGGCAATATCTTCCGATATAAGTCCGAATACTCTTGTTTCATTTTGTTCACATATTAGGTTAGGTAGAATTTGGAGAGAGGATTTTGGATACTTACACTTCATAATCAGTTTGGTTTATGAGCTACTGTGGTCGGGGAATGAGAAAAAACTAATTTGTGAAATCAGCCTTTGAATAAATGTTTATTCATTGAATCTACAGACATACATGCCAAGCAGTTCAGCTCATAATCCAGGTCACCGCATTATTTCTCACCCACTCTTCACTTCCTGACCTGTCTTTGTCCGACCGACACTCAGACTGGACGTGTGCACAGGTATACATAGATGTGACTAATCCTAATCCACAGGCCTTTAATCTGCTGTGAGAACAAACTGTGGACGCACTCAGCCTCAACATAGCCCCGGCCTGGCCTGGCCCGACCTGGATCCTCGATAATCTTTCTGTTGAGGATGACACAGCAGGAAAAGGAATCAGATTACACAGCCCTCCTCAAGTGTTTTGCTCGGACACATGCTTTCATTTCTTTATATTGTCATCATGATGTCCTTTCTTCTCCATTATGTCTTCCTTCTGTTACTTTTCACAACACAATTCTGCATTCCATTATAAGGTTTCACTTCATCCATCCAATTTGTTCATGTCCATCAAGGTACTGCACACAATCTATGACTGTCCACACTATTGCCACCTCCAGTGCACCAACTCCACATTTGCACATATTCAAATACATATACGTATACATACTTTCACCTTGTCAGAGGTGGTGACATCAGCTCATTATTGTTCTATTTATAAATAAAATGTGTGTGTGTGTGTCTGTCAGTCATATCTACTGCACATGATAAGTGAATTGTTTCAGTTTGTAAAATGCTGTTATTTTGTATTATTTTGGTACAGTAATACAACAAACAATAGTAATAATAATGTGGTGTGGTGAAGAAAATCAATACATGAAAAAATGAAATAGAAAAGAAAATGGAATAGAAAATACACAAACAAGAAACAATGAATGAATAAATCATTAGATCATGGTAGACAAGACAGTTACTGTAACATGTAATCTAGGTAGGGTTGCTTCGACCTTGTTGTATACATATAACATCATGGTGATGCTATGATAATAGTGGTAGTGATGATGATAATAATGATAATAACAATAAAAATGTAGAATTTAAATTTTCAATTTAATTTAAAAACATCGTGTGGTATTGATAGATTTTTGGGATATGAGGAGACAGTAAGTGGATGGACTGGCTGGGCTTGAATGCTGTGAGTCTTCTACATGGCTGGAGTCGGATTAGGGAGGAAGGAGGTGCGAATATGCACATTGGAGGTATTGTCGTGGGGGGGCTCATCATGTGTGAGGAATTTCTGCATGCCACTTCAGAGCTTTTACCTTTTTGAGACTGACTCCTTTACTCTAGTCTGCTTCATTTCTTTTTTTGTGTGCTTAATTTGAATTTGCATATATACCCATACCTTATACTTCTCATATACTGTATACTCCAACAGCAATGACATTTTCTGCTGTTTCACGGACACATTTTGTGGTGATTGAATAAACTGAAAGTTCATACAGAAGAAGATTTAGTGCACGAGCTGTGTTGCTGCCGTGGAGCTTCTGCAGCCAGACAATGTTGAATTGTTGTTAAGTGTTAGTTTGTCTCCAAGAACCGTCACAAAGTGGATAAATAATATTGAACAAGATAGTAAAAAACAGTGAAGAGCTGTGATGAAACATTTTTATGGGTGGAATGCTGAGACCAATGTGAGGGAGAAATTAGCATCCGTACACCTTTCACAGATATAAAATTACAGAAGTACTTTAATTCATGAGCAGTGGTGAGACAAAAATGCATTTATCCTGACGCTCCTCTACTTATATGCTGCATTTGACACAATAGATCACAAGATACTTTCACACTCGAAAGTTGGATTGGTGTCAAAGGCTCAGCTCTAAACTGGTTCGAAACACACCTTACTGGCAGAACATATTTTGTTAGCTTCTTTCACAAAAGCATGATAACCTTTATGGCATTCCACAGGATTCTGTTCTTGGTCCTTTATTATTTTGCTTATATATATATATATATATATATATATATATATATATATATTACAACTGGGAAAAATTAGACGACTCTGATGCTCCAAATCAAGTTATAGATTGCCTCTCCAGCGTGGAACAATGGATGAGCAACAATTTTCTCAAATTAAAGGAAGATAAAACTGAAATTATTTTAATTGGTACTGATGATCAGAGACAAAAGATTATTAGCAAACTGGGGAGTCTGGGACATCAAAAGTAAAGAACCTGGGTTTTAAACTTGACTCAGAGCTTGATTTTAATCCACACATAAACAATGTCACAAAGATTACCTTTTATCATTTAAGAAATATTGCAAGAGTAAGACTGTCCCCTCATGTCTTCTACTACAGACTTGTTCATTATCCCAAAAATGAACCACAAAATGTTTGGGGAAGCAGCTTTCTGTTGCTATACACCAAAGGTTTGGAACAAACTTTCAGCACACATCAGACAAGCTTCTTCTGTTGATAGTTTTAAGAAACAAATCAAGATCTACTTCTGCAATCTTGCTTTTAATTAATTTTATCTTCTTTTTTAACACCATTGTTGTTATTGCTAACGTGTTCTTATTGAGCTCTTATTTCATGTCTTTGATTTTATTGTAAAGCACTGCAAGCTGCATTTTGTGTATGAAAGTTTCTGTATAATACAATTTATTATTATAGTTATAATATAAACTGTAATATTAAAAAAGGCACAAAAATAATAACAAAATATATGTATTCAATCATTTTGTATGGCCCTCAAAGGATGTTACAAAAATTGCAATGGCCTTTGATAAGAAGAGAGTTTCCCACTTCTGATGTATATAAACCATTTTACAAGGAATTAACAGGCAATATTATACATACTGTAAAAGTATTATAATATGCTTAGCAATATACATGAGCATCACACAATTAACCTCAGTAAAATACACGTTTAAAAGAAACCTCCAGCTGTGAGTTCACACTTCAGATATAAACTAAATAAAAAAAACTATTAACAAGCAACACATATCAACTGCAAAATAAAAAATATATCTCAAATGAAATGAAGGATATGACATTTTAAATAACGTCTGACTACTGTTCAGTATATGAATAGTACCGCTACAACTACTGACAATATTTGACTGGAATCCTGAAGCACAGACATAAAAGTACTTCACAGCACAGCGTTTGTTTTGTCTGTGTCTGTGTGTTTGAGCAGCAGCACACAGTGTTCAGAACATGATGTCCCCCCATTACAGCTCTTGATGGCAGCACAGGCAGCATGTAGGGAGCAGTGCTGCCCTCTATTTGTCAGCACAGGAAGGACCACGGCTTCTCTCAACCGTTGGTGGATAAAAGGTTGGGGGAAAGCACAGGGTTGGATATAGATATTACCTGTTATTGCCAACTCAGGATGCGGCGCTTAGGATAAGCTAACATTTATGTAAACTCTGTTGGCTCAGGCAGGTGAAGAGAGAATTGCAATAATCCAAATCAGAGGAAATTAAGGGTGAACGAAAATCAAAAAGGTGTTATAAAAGGTGTAACCAAGATTTTTACATTTGCAGGTGCTTGAAGGTGTAGGTATTGACTTTGTCAGGACCAGTAGTCATTACCTCGGTCCTGTCAATACTTAAGTGATAGCTCACGGAAAAAATGAAAATTCACTCATTCTCACCACTATGCTGATGGAGAGGTGGGTGAAGTGTTTCCACAAAATACCTTGTTTCAGTGGTAAACAGTGTTACAGCCAAATCCAATACAACTGATGTAACTGGTGACTCCTTCTTCATGACGTAAAAAAACAAACAACATGCCTCCATCCTGCTCGTGTGGTGTCATCCAAGTGTCCAGAAGCCCCCACATTCAAAATCGACTTGAAACGGCATCACTGACACCATGTTTTTAGTGTTAATGTCATCTGATATCCTCCTCTGCAGCCAAGTTCACATTTGCGCGCACCGTGTCATGACTCACTGTCACAGATATATCCTGTGTGTGCTCACCACCCTGATTGTACTCACCTGTGTCTCATTATCCGCTGATTGTCTGGGTACTTAAAGGTTCAGTCTGTAGAATTTAGTGACATCTAGAGAAGTTTCATGTTGCAGTTGAATAATCCTAATGTCACCCTCCCCTTCCCAACATGAAAGAGAACCTGTGAACTTCAGTTGTCATAAAAACTCAAAAGGTTTTGGTTTGTCCATTTTGGACAACAGTAAAAAACATGACGGCCTCCACAGCAACACACCAGTGAAAATATCACCAGGATTATTTTACGTTTATTTTCTGCCCAAGATCCCTTTCACCTAAATCTTACACACTGGACCTTTAAACCCTGAGTGTCTCTCCTCATGTTGCCAGTTCGTTGTGTGTGTTTTTGAAAATTGGCGAAAAATTATTTTGCTTTTGCAACGTGCCATACCAACAACAACAAACAAATGCCAATATGCTATACACACAAAGTGCTAGTACAACACTAGTGTGCTCAAAGTGCCAACAGTATTAAAGTATGCACGACGCAAACTTACGATCATGTGTTTAGTTATTAATCGATGGTGTCGGATCATGTCTGCGTGTCGCTCTGGTTAACACTGAGTCCTTACTGTGAACATCACGTCTCATGTTGTACTGAGCACAACATGTTAACGACTTGTTTTTCATGATGTTTAAATGCAGCCTCATAAACTCTGGAGTGAAGTAAACTTCATGTACTGATCAGGTCCTTATAACCTGTGCAACAGGTTTGTTTCCACTGTTCTTCAACAAAGTCACTGACCTGCTCCTCGAGGGAGTGAGTGGGGCGGAGCCCAGGGGCCACACACACACACACACATACATACACACTCATTTTCCCTCGCTCCTAGTATTTCACATGAGGGCCTATATGATGATGACTTAAAAAAATGTAAGCAGCGTTCACTCTCGCTGGAGTGAACGTGTTCATTGAAAGAGGCGGCTGCAGGTGCAGCGTGATTAACAGGTTCCTCAGTAATTCACATTTCGCCACCCTTGCCAAAGTGCTGCTCTAGGCAATCGCCTAGTTCGCCATTATGGAAGCGCTGGCAGTTGTTCTAGTGTCGCCTCGTTCCAGCATTGTTTTCTTGTGAGCTTCTCAGTCCATGACCATTGCCTGTTTTCCTACCTGCCCTTTTTGCCTGCTCCCTTTTGATTACCTGTGTACTGACCTAGACTTATTACACTGCCTGATCCATTAAACTCTGCCTTGTGAGCCAGGCATTTTTGGGTCCTCCTTTCCCTCAGCTTATTCCCTCTTCGGTTCTGTAAAGAGCATTTTGTGTTTTGTGCAGATTTTAGATTTGTAAATAAAATACTTGATTTTCCATTTATGCATCCTGCTGGTCACATCCTGCGGGTTTGTCCCTCATCCCCTTGATTACAATGATTACCCCATCGTGTTGGCCCTGAAGAAAGATGGTTCACTGACTTCAGGTACCTCAGTACAGTCTCCAAGTTTGAATCCTATTCAATGCCCTGCATTGATGAGTTGCTGGAAAAAGTGGGGAAGCCCAAGTTCATTCCCACGCTTGATCTGAGCAAGGGATACTGGCAGCTGGATCCTGAAACCTGACAGCATTCAAAACACCCTATGGCATGTTTCAGTTCGAGGTGACACCTTTTGGTCTCCAGGGGGCAACAGCAACATTTCAATGTCTCATGGACCACATTTTAAAGGAGGTGCCACAGTTTACAGTGGTGCACCTTCAACACCTTCTTCACCTGATAAGGACTGCTGGGCTCAACATCAATAAGGGCAAGTGCGCTTTTGCAAAGCAGCAGGTCGAGAACCTGGGCCATATTGTTGGACAAGGGGTGATCATTCCTCGAGTGGGGAAGGTTGATGCCATCCATGCATATCCTGTTACCACCATCAAGAAGAAGGTGCGGGCCTGGAGCTGATTGGCTGATAATAGATGCAGTGTATGAATGTGTGTGAGAAAGGCCAAATGTACTATAAAGCGCTTTGAGTGGTCATCAAGACTAAAAAAGTGCTATATAAATACAAACCATTTACCAATTACAGCAAGTTTATACCCCACTTTTCTGAGAAGGCAGCTGTACTCACTGACCTCACCAAGGCTTCAGCCCCAAAACAGAGTGGACAGAAGAGTGCGACTGAGCTTTCAAGGACCTCTGTCTGTGCTCCACACTCCTGACTTCTCTCAGCCGTTCTTACTGCAGACAGATGCTTCCGGAGTCAGCATTGAGGCAGCGCTTCTGCAAGAGATGGGCGGAGACAGGTGTCCACTGCTGTTCCAAGCTCCTGGACTGGATGACGAGGTACTCTACAGTGGAGAAGGAATGCTTGGCCATGAAGTGGGCCATTGAGTCACTGAGGTACTATTTGCTGGGACATCACTTTGTCCTGGAGAGAGATTTTTGTGCTTTGCAGTGGCTGAACCAGATGAAGGACTCCAACACACGTCTTACACGCAACCCTATGACTTCACAGTTCAGTATCGGGCAGGGAAAGCCAACCTGGTGGCAGACTGTCTCTCCCGGGTACATGTAAATTAAGGTACTGTACTCTTGGGAGAGGTGGGGAGGAAATTTAATGATGGGCTCGCCGTTACTAAATACCTTTCTATGAATATGCACACTTGGGACACACACAATGTTATAGATAATTGGTGAACAGTAAAACTAACACACACAAAGTAATTTAGTAAAATAATATTTATTTGTTTGTGGATGCTGTATAAGATGTGCACCAGGGAGAATAAAAAGGTTTCAAGCCTGAACTGAACCTGTATCTTGTGTTTTTCCATTCTGGATGCCTCGATCGCTTGGGCATTCTAACAATTACAAACCATACAGCATTGTTATTCCTCATCTTGCTGAAGTCTCTGAAAAACTCAGGAGAATTTTCTACAAACACCTCATACATGTATATTACAAGCCCACAAACACACTACGACAAAAGCGTGTCGTACAGAACAATTTGGTCTATATATGGGGGAAACTAAACAACCACTGCATATATTCAACCACCTACGTGTTTAACATAACAACTCTCAACACAGGTACAGACCCACAGAGGTTAGATACCTGAAACCTTTCATTAGTGAGTTAGGACTGAAGAAGGTGAAACGTCCTCAAGAAACACACACAAGTCTGATTGCCTTCATACACTTGGACAACTTCTAATATACCATGACCTAGATGACTGAGAATCTTCACAGATAACTGGAAGAACCCTCCAGAACCAGACTCAATGTCGACGGCCATCTGGGTGAATGGAGAAAAATGGGGGAGAGAGGTGAGTGGAAAAGAGGTGGGAGTAATTTACCTGCTCAAGAACAGAAAACATATGAGAGTTGTTCAGGGTTCGCTTCCATATAGTGCTTAGTCATCAGATATTCCATGTTATTAATAGTTGATGATTAAGTCCACAGGAAAGCAGAACATTTTATTGGACTAAATAACATTCATGTTTTCAGCCTTTCCACAAATCTTTGTCTGTTTGAGCTGTGCTGGCAGCTTTTTGAGGCTGCTCTGTTGGTCTGTACATCACCTCAGTCCAGGCTGAAATCTTTCAAATTGGGTACATTGCCCTGAAATTGGGTTTCACATAATACATCCCTCAACTTAGTAACCAAATGTTCTCGGAAGTGGTTCATTAGGGAGTAACAGCGACTCTGCTGCTGCTGCTGCTGCTTTTGTGTTCAAAGAGTCCTGAGAGAACAAACTGTTTCACCCACATGTCATTTAGGGCAAGGACTCTGAATTACTGAATTAATAATAACCCCTCAGGAAACACAAATGATTTTACACCAGGGTTCTTGCACTTTGACACTCAAGTGTAGAAAACCTCCAACTTTAATGGTTTGGGGACATATTTGGTATTTTTAACTAAAATGTCATTGATGAATGTTCAGGCACACACATTAACTTTGCATGCAAAAACATTTGAGGTATTTACTTGTATGTCTTTAATACAATAAATGAAAAACTATATATATATATATATATACCCTTGCTTTAAAAGTAAGGAATATAAAGTGTAGGAAAGAATAGAGCATTATGTATTTTGTTTATTTATATTAATTTTCAGGCGTTTCATGTTTCATCAGTTAGATGCATATGAGTTTTATGAAAGAAACCTTGTGTCATCACAGTCAAAGACTGTCCCCTGGTGGCCAATGACCATCACACCGCACACTATACACTAATCAGGAACATGGATCAATAAGTGATTAAGAATTACTTCTTGACCTGTGATTAAGGTCATCGTCATCTTAATAGATCATTAAGTACTATATATATATATATATATATATATATATATATATATATAGTATTCTTAGACCTTTAAAAATAAAATCACTTTTTTCCATTTAATCGATATAATGGTTCATATACATAATAACATCAGAGTCATCAGTGATAGTTTTACAATTGATGGTTTATCATCTCACACAGGTGAACAACATAAACAGGACACGAGCTCTGTATAAGAGCATTGTGTAAATAGACCTTTAGGCACAAAATGTATTTGGTTCAGAGCAGGACGTTGGATTGTAAAGTGTGTTTTACAGGCCCGTATAAATTGGACAGGGCTGAGTCTTCCTGTTCTAATCCTTCATGTATTGGCCTTTATCTCCACAGCAAATAAAAATAATGCTTGAGATTCATCTGGAGAGACGATGAGCCTGTTTGATTTAGGATGTGGCTAATCTCTGCTGCGCTCTGACAGCTTCCACTGCTGGATATGCTTTATCCTTGAGCCTAGGGATAAAGAGAAATTACTCTGACATATGTTTATGACATTAGACTGTTCTGATTGGATTTACTGTTCAATAAAGTTAAGGTGTAATCTCAAGTATTTAATATAAATGTAGGTTGTAGCTCATCTTGAGGCGATGTAATCATGTGTTATGCCATCTCCTGCTACAGTGTTCATATTGTGACTCATTGCGCTCATGGACATTGACAACAGGAAGCAACCTGATCTTGTCTCATGGGATGTTACATGATTCACTCGACACAACTTTGTCAGCCAGTAAAATGTATGATTTCATGGGAGGATGCAGCATTTCTGCTCCAGGATTAAGGCATAACAGATCAATGCACCACACAGTTCCAGCTTGGCTGAGGTGCAAGTCAGAAGCAGGTTGTATGATCATACAGATGCTGCTGCTGACCCCACCCTCATGAAAACTGTCGTCATGAAATAAAAGGTGGTAACATGAAATAAAAAGGCCATTACAAATTAAAAAAAACTTTTACAGAGTGTATTTCTATGATAAAATAAAAGTATTATACTGTTTTTCTTCTCTTCTCAAATATGTTAACAGTTAATGGATGGTTTCCTTTACCTAACCTAAATAGAAATGTAACAACACAGAACTCATGATGAATTTAGGTTCTCGCAGGTGTTTGTCTGTTGGTGATAGAGAGAGTTAAAATGCTAGCAGCAAGTTGAAAGTAAATAGGAGAAAAGCAACACAGTATTCATAGTTTGTTTATTCCACAAAGTCTTTTAATTTACTGAGAGTATACAGGAGCAGCATTTACCATGCAGGGTATAAGTTGTCTAACTTTGTGCAGCTGTATACAATCTCAAGTATAACTCTCATTAAACTGGTTTAGCAGAAGAACCATGACAGGACAAACTCCAAACCTGTCGCTGTGATACCGGTGTGTTTCCAACTCTAACAGCCACAGCGGCAGCCAGTGTTATTAGGATTCATTTCAGAGAAACAGCCCTCCTGACATGTTTGTTGCAGCGTGTCAGATCAAGACACCATGGACTCGCCAGGGATGATGATCAACCAAAGGCCTCTTACCACATTTCCTGTGTGTGTGTGTGTGTGTGTGCGTGTGTGTTTGAGTATCTGTGCAATTTTCAGAGCAGCAAAGTCTTTGTTGCTAATGAGTTTGTCACATCTCACAGATGAAGGCCCCTTTACTAATTAACTTAAGTGAACGTCCTCTGTCCTTGTCAGTGCATGAGAGCACTGAGCTGTTGATTCACTCCCCTTGCTGTGCGCACAGCCTCGTCTTATCAGCTCGGGACATTTAAATGGCCTAACGAGTACAGACCAGTACAAAGGCATCCTGGAAGTGAAATGGAAGCTCAGCTCCAAGAACAAAACAAGATGACTCAAGGACCATATTGTGATTGAGAGAAAAATTGATTGAGGCTGTTATCTATCAACTGATGTTCCCATTAAAGTTGCCAATTATAATTTGGATTAGTGAGGGTGAAATGAGTCACACTCTACATAGTTTGTAAAGGAGACTAATCTGTGTAGGCAGCAGGATGAACTTCTGTACCTGTATAACAAAATGTCAAAGAGAAGCAAATGAATCATGATTCATAACAAATGAGCTGTTGGATATGTAATAACTGTATATAAGACTTCAGGGTGATGCAGAGAATCTCACCTTACGATACCAACTCCGTTTGACCAGCAGCCACGCTGCAGTCGCCCCTTTACACACCTGACACTCAACAACATGTTAAACTGGATTTCAGTATTTTCATTATAGTCATTATGTTAAGATTTCTTACATTTAATTTAACAAATAATGCTTTTAGTATGTGACAGGAACAGACCTGTCCATTTCAAAATGTATGTGAGTCATGTCCCTGGTGTACCCACAGTAAATGAGACCTATAGAACAATCTTTACGGTTACAGTCAGACCTTTTACCATTTCTGTTATAACTTTTATATAGATTAGAGTAGGCCATAGGGTACCTTTAGGAAGAAGATGAAGACAACCATTAAGCTCTGGTAATTTACCAGGCTAATTGCTGAGCAAATCTGATGTATGGTTAGTGGTTTTTAGAGAGAGATTTATTAAACATCTATAAAGTCTGTCTGTCTGCCCAAGATTATAGTTACAGGTAATAATCACCAAAGCTGTCCCAAGACCTCTGTGATCTGCATACCTCCATGAGGAGATGACCACACTAATCCAATTCTCTGACAACAATCGGCAGTTTGTGTGCTTTATCCTCTGCTGCTCCAGTATGCAAGGTTCTTACCTCCACCAAACACAATTATCATCGGGATCATTAGAGTAAAAGGAAAACATTTTTCCTGCAGTACTACAGGGAATGTGTTCCAGTTGTTGGCAGGGATTTTTTATTTTAATGATCTGGATGGGAACCCTCATTAGATTGCATTTGTAGTATCACCATGAGACACTGGTGAATAATAATCTCTTATTGGGACTTAAAGGACAACAAAGGAAATGTGGAAAACTGCAATAATGAGGAAAGCTGGTTCTGTAATGCACAGAAAAGATATATTAATGCAATTTGTGTTTTTTTTACTGGTAAAGTTTCCATCATAGACAAACAATTATAGAACATAAATTCAGTGGGTGCTGCATAGTACAGTACATCAAAGTAATGCAGCATCTGACAAAGCTGCTTCTCTGGAATGTATTGTTTGTGTGCAAGCAAATCCATTGATTATTATTAAATATGAAAAAGTTATAGAGCACAGCAGGAGGCAGGTTGGGGCTGTAACAGCAGGAGAACACTTTGTAATCTCTGGCTGTACCTAACAAATGCTTACATCCACTGTCACCACAAGTTGTCAACCTTTGATAAATAATGAAAATACTATCATCATTTTACTGATGATATATATATATATTGTCACTCTAAAACTTGGAAAATTACTATAGTTTGTGAATCAGTCATTTTTGAACATTTACAGCACATTTTAACAATTCTGCCATAAAACTGTAAAAATTATGATCATCTATAATCGTGATCCAAAAATGTCATACCGTTTAACACGGCTCCTCACCAGAACTATATTCCAGATTTAAATTAATTATTTTAAAAATCTGTATAATCATCACAATCATTTTTGGCTGCTTGCGCTTAACACTACTCAGCTCCATATTACCTTTTGTAGTTTTAGGGTATATACTAAGTATATAGAGTAACCTGCAAAAACCTACATAATACTTGTCTAAATTTCTGAAGAAAGCAATCTTTAATCAAACCCTTACCCCATATTATTATATCAACAACATAGAACATGAAAATGGTTTAATTAACCAATATACATAATATTGACCTTTAGAAACTGACCCGATTTTAACATGGGGACAACCCCACTGACCTCCCACAAGCTGAAATCCATAAAGCACCAATCCATCCAAACCCATATGACCACCAACTAATAAAACAATCAAGCTGTGTGGATATATATCAAAGAGCAGTTAAATTAGGTCCCTGGGATCAATAAAAGATTGAAAGAGATGGTGAAAAAGAGCTGTGGAAAATTGTACTTGTCCCAGCTCTGCAGATAGGAACCAGCACTAGAGACCTCTATCAATTATATTTATGATGACCTGACAGGGACCAAGATTTAATACAAACATATTATCTGTCTAAAATCTGACAGGGTGAAAGAAAAATGTGCATTCACACATCTGTCTCCTCATTCTCATAGTGGAATTTATTAAGCCTATTAAACTGTGTCGTGCAATCAGTTCAAAGAAATCTTGCCTCAACAACAGTTACTACAATGTTTCAGCATGAAAGCAGGCAGACCTCAGGTTTCTTCATTCTTCATTCATACATTCTCCTTTGCAATGTGTTGGTCAGTGCTTTGTCAGTGAATGGTGCTTGAGGGGCTTGAGGTGAAAGATTGAGGTGATGGTTACTGTAGCCGAATCTTCAATACCTCCCTGGAGTAGTAAACCCCTCGACAGTTGACAGGTGATTGAAATCAGCTCATGTCAATAGGGTCGGCCTCTGTTGTGGACATCATACACCTGTGAGGGTGATAAGGGCTTACTTGACACATGAGAAGCTCACACTCACAGTTGTTTGTGTGTTAACAAGCCGGGCTTTGCTGTGTCTAAAGAAATGTCACACTGGGTGGAAGACACCATTTCCTGTGCCTATGATTGGCAGAACCTTCCTGTCCCTGGTGGTCTTTCGATGTATCACTGATGGCAATGAGAGTGAGTACTGGACTGTGGTGGACAACTTTGTCACATGGAGCTGTAAAAACCACCCACAGCTCAACGTGTCAAAGACAAAGGAACAGGTGGTGCACTTCAGGAGGTCGAAGGGTCCAGTGAACCCTTTTACCATCCAAGGGGCCAGTGAACCCTTTTACCATCCAAGGGGCCAGTGTGGACATGGTGGATAACTACAAGTACTTAGGGATGTACTTAGACAATAAACTGGACAGGTCAAAAAAATCGTCTCTATTTTCTGAGACGGCTCAGGTCCTTCAACATAGACAGAACGATGCCGCGGATGTTTTATGAGTCTGGGACATTGGGAAGGACATTAATAGACTCAACAAGCTAATCAAGAAAGCCAGCCATTGGGGGGGGGGGGGGGGGGGGGGGCTGGACAGTGTCACAGTGGTGATGGAGAGGAGAACTTTGTCCAAAGTAAGGACAATATTGGACTTTAGGTCATACCCTCTCCATAATGTCTTGATTAGCCTCTGCAGCTCGTTCAGTGGCAGACTCATCCACCCACGCTGCTCGACAGATCGTCACAGGAAATCATTCCCGCCTGTGGCTGTCGAGCTGTATAATGACAACTGTAATTTATAAAGCTTAATACTGTATACTACGTATACTTTAACTTACATTCATGTACAAATGTAAATCTATACATACCCGGTTTTTATTTCTACATATGTATATCTTTTATTTCATTTTAGTCTTACTTGATTTTATATTGCTATGTTTAAATCTGCTTTTTGCTCTTTCACCTCTTTCTCAGGAGCTCGGTGATGTTTCCCTACAGGGATTAATAAAGGATTCCTGATTCCTGATTCCTGACACACAATACTAGAAGTTCTAAAGGGATATGTATTGCAGAGATTTGTAGAGTGCACATGTTCTACAGGATCAACATGGCAGAGCAGGCATTTCTTAGCGCTGCTGTTCTCTCAGCTGCAGAATAAAAATAGTGTGGAGCCCTCTGTTCCTCATGACCCTGATGGTATGAATCCTTCATGGTGAAGACTGTGGTAACGGTGTGAGTGAGGTCGAAACAGAGTTATGGTTATAACTATTGATCTATAAGACTGAGCAACAACCATAACCATATCTTGTCACTCAGAATGGGTTGAGGTGTTCTAGGCGAGAGGAAGAGGCATGTTCACCCGGATGGGGAGGCTTTGATCACATGACTTTGTTGACATAAGATGTTGAGTATGGGTAACAGAAAAGGCATCATTCAAGGTGAAGACTGTGATGATGGTCATCGTTCTGTCTCATAAATCCGTGGTCATAGCCATAAGTCTGTTATTAAGCAGAAAAGTTCTTAATGGGTTAGCATGAAGTAGGAGCTCTCTGAATGCCCTTCCAGTTGACAGATTGTCATTGTTGTCATAGTGTACATGTCTTCTAGCATTGTTCCAAGCACAATTTCCTGTATGATCCTTGCAAGTATTTGGAGGATTTTTGTCTGCTCATTGTCTATTTCTGATTTCTTCACTGAGACTGACTTGTTAAATATGACCTTTTTGCTTGTGAGTCAATACTTTGCCTTATTCCCCTCCTAAATATTATTTACTCCTGAATTCAATTCCCAGAAGACACTAACCAAAAGTACATTGGGTAAGAAAAGTAACCCACAAAACTTGATCGTACATTGATATATTGTGTATCTTAGTTCATTGACAATAAAATCAGTGATTTTTTTTTTTTAATAATAGAAGGACTTTGTGGTGCTAGTGTTAGTAGCTCACTCTCCCTCCCCTGCTCTTCCTGGATTGTACTCTTTCACCCTCGATCTGTTCACAGCATCTGAGGTAAACCAAACATTCCCTAAGATCTATAAATTACTTCAACATTTACCATTTGCACAGCAGCCATTGTGACCTGTCACAGATGTGCGAGCAAAAAGGCTAAACTAAAATAACATTGTGGTCTAAAAGTGTGTTTTATATTTATATTATATAGATATTTAAATACTAACCGTTGGCAAAGGGGTGTTCACCTGATGACCTGACCTGAATGTTGGTCTCAACCTTTTGAGACAAATCTTTCTTTAACTGCTAAATGCTCCACTGTGTTTCACCAGGTATTGTCTCTGCTGTTTGGTGCAGAGGAGGAGGTGTACAGTGTTTTCACTGAAAACAGCTGCCTGCTAAAAGAGCTACAGGGAACTGCAGAATAGGTAATAAAATCCATCTAATCATGATTACACATATCACATTCAAACCATAATTTATATTTAAAAAATTTTTTTTTAAAACAACGATTATTCACCTCAGATTTTCCAGTATAAGCAGTATCAGGCTTGGGTACAATACACAAGGATAGCGTGTTGTGACAAAAGAAGGGATTTTCACTTAAAGCCTCATTTTTACTGCCACTGAATTATTGCTCAGACTGCAGCACTTTGAAATAACTGATGTATCCATTTGTCTGTCAGTGTGAATGGAAGCGGTCAGTGGGCTGAAACCAGCATCTATCATAATAATCGTAAATCAACTGACCCACAGCGTCTGCTCGTTAAATTACACTTGTTTGTGAGGTGTGTGTATGTGTATGTGTGCTTGCTCCTATACTTCTACCAATCATATTGTTTATCCTAGACGAACCCCCAGCTTTTAAGTGTGATATTGTTTGTGGCAAGAGTGGCTCTAAGGACGCATATAAACTGATGTTAAATAGGTTTCCATGAATGACATTGTGACGATACCATGCACAAACAAAGACACAAGATGATATGTAAATGAAAGTGTCCTGTTGACATTTCCACAATTCAAGCTTTAACCAGGGAATTCAATCAGGGAATGAATGTAATTCTAAAATGAGGTGTCTGCTGTTACAGAGGAGTGACAGCAGACATACACTCACAAAGTATTCAGACCTTATAATAAAATAATAACAATTCCTTTTTCTTCATCAAAATATATCATTTTTTTGCACATTTTTTAAAAATGGAAAAACTAAAATATCAAACTAACATAAGATATGACAGAGTTAAAGGTACAGTGTGTAGAATTTTGTGATATCTAGTGTTGAAATTGAATGTTACAGCTGAACACCCCTCACCTCACCCTCTCCTTCCAAACATTAAAAAGAACCTGTGGTAGTCATTAATTGTCATAAAAACTCAAAATGTGTTTAGTTTGTCCAGTCTGGACTAATGTAAAAAACATGATGGCCTCCATAGAGAGGGTCCCCTCAATGCAAATATAAAGTATTTAAATATAAAGGGCCTTTTTTGGGGTAAAGAAAACTACAATTCATACAATTTAGATGAAACGAACTAGTGAAAACATCATGAGGATTATTCTACATTAAATTTCTGCCAATAGTTCCCTTTCACCTAAATCTTACACACTGGACATTTAAGCGTGAAAAGGAGAAAGAGAGCAAGGAGGACATTCGATTCGTTCTCCAGTTGTAAGGTGAACCATGGCCAAGTCTGAGATTCTGAGCAGTCTGGACCATATTTTCATTGAGGATGTCTTTGTACTTGGGTTCATACAAATTTCCCTCTACCATGACCAGTCTCTGTGTCTGAAAAACACCCCCACAGAATCAAAGTCCAGGTCAACTTTATTTTCAATTCTGCCATATGCACAGGACATAGGCGGGATTGAAATGCAGTTTCTCTCTGATCCCCGGTGTTAACATAAAAGTAGACAGAACATATAAGTACGCAAAAAAAGAATACATGAGTATGCAACATATTGCAGTCTTTGCAAAGGATATGGAGGGGTTAGATCTGTTGATGGAGGTGGTGGGTGAATGGTACAGTCCTTGTAGGTGAGTTCAGCATCCCGACAGCCTGGTGGGTGAAGCTGTTTTGCAGTCTGGTGGAACCAGCACGGAGGCTCCAGAATGATTCTGCCTCCATCTTTCTTCACTGTGGGGTTGTGTTGGACAGGTGATGACTGCTTCCTGGTTTCCTCCAGACATGATGCTTAGAATTGAGGCTGAACAATGCAGTCTTGTTCCATGTCTCAATGTGTGTACTCGCATTTGCTATTTTGAATGTGTAGGTGCATTCACTCTGATTAGTATGGCATCATGCAGTGCACCATATGTACCCGACCAGTGTACTCATCATGAGGGCTGTGTGATATATATATATATATATTTTTTTTTGATTGGGGTTTTCTTTGCTTCTTTTCTTGGTCTGTCTTGTTTTCATATCGTCAAAATCTATTCAAAATTGTCACATACACCAATCATACACAGTACAGTGTGCAGTAAAAATCTTTTAACGCCCCTCCTTGATGCAATAATAAGATTTTAAAAAATAATTTTTCATTTTTACAATCTACAGAGAATAAAAAGTGTGAGGAAGGAAGACATATATACATGTATATACAAATATGTACATGTATATTATAATACGTGAAGCACTTTGAACTGTACTGTTGACACGGAAAGGATTTCTGAACTTAACAAATTATGCTATAGAGTGGTCCCCCCAACAGACACAATCAGTTTAATTACTACATCTATTTTTATTCAATGAAAATCACAACTATAATATATAGATGTCAGTACATTGCAAATAAATAATAATAAATACCAGTTTGGCTGACTTCACACACACACACACCAAAATTGAGCCATTGCTGTTTGGTCCTTACTTGAGGACCATTGTCGGGCTCATAGCACCACCTGCTGGAATTAAGGCCTCATGCCACTTGAGAGTTAGGTTCAGTGGATGGGTCTTTGTGCATGTTAAGTTGATAAAAAAATAAAAAAATATAATAATATGGTCGACATTGGCTGAGCTTCACCTTTAAAATTAGTTCTTTGTCTTCTTTTCTGGTCAGTTGCTGAAAAAATAGCAATAACAAAACATTTTTGTTGTTGATTGGTGACACATTTTTGCAGTTAAATCAAAGACTTTATTTATGGTATAGACCACAGACACAGTCCATGTTACAGACCACAGACACAGTCCATGTTACAGACCACAGACACTGTCCATGGTACAGACCACAGACACTGTCCATGGTACAGACCACAGACACTGTCCATGGTACAGACCACAGACACAGTCCATGTTACAGACCACAGACACTGTCCATGGTACAGACCACAGACACAGTCCATGTTACAGACCACAGACACTGTCCATGGTACAGACCACAGACACTGTCCATGGTACAGACCACAGACACTGTCCATGGTACAGACCACAGACACAGTCCATGTTACAGACCACAGACACTGTCCATGGTACAGACCACAGACACTGTCCATGGTACAGACCATAGATACAGTCCATGTTACAGACCACAGATATATAGTCTACCTTACAGACCACAGATATACAGTCTATGTTATAGACTACAGATATACAATCTACCTTACAGACCACAGATATACAGTCCATGTTAGAGACCACAGATATATGGTCTATGTTACAGACTACCAATACAGTCCATGTTAGAGACCATAGATATACAGTCTATGTTACAGACCACAGATACAGTCCATTACCAATGATAAGGACCATATATATACTCCATAATTCAAACCATGAGAAAAACCAGAACTGATTGCTGTGAGCTCACTCACATTCCACTAAATAAAATGAGCGTGACTAGTTCACATACACATGTTGTATAGGTTTGTGTTATAGTTTGACTCTGCGGTTTTTATCAGCTCCATCCTTACAATCTCACAGACTACATGACCCCTGCAGTTTCCGTTTACTGGTCACCTGTCAATCAGTCACAAACGAACGAATCTCCGCCCACGTGTTGACGGACAGCAGGCTGATCAAATCAAACGCACTCTGTGCCCTCGTGTCGCGTAGAAACTCCGTGGACACTGCGTGTGTGCGCTACACGGGACTTGCATCACCTCTGAAGCACAGTGTTTTATTTTGAAAGCTGCAAGCGGAAGTGATCTGCGTAGCCTCCAGCTGGACGCAGCGGGGATGAGCGGTGTCCTGTGACGGGAGCTAAAGATGGAGCCGTCAGAAAACCCGTCAGTCGGCGTGGAGCCGGATGCTACACCGACCCCCGCGGCTCTGGACACCGCAGTGCTGCTGCTGGGAGCGGGAGTGACAGCCGTCACACACCCGCTGCTGTACGTGAAGCTGCTAATACAGGTAGCCGATGTAGCTAAGTAGCTAACCGTAGAACAACCGAGACAAACAGTCAGACCTCACCGTGATGTGTTGGGGAGACCCGCTCCCATGATGCAGCGCGTTCGCTCACCTGAGCTGCTGGCTGTGACCGGGCAGCCGGGACATGTGATGTTCTTCCGGCAACATCGTCCAGAGCAGTGACGTCAACGTCAGTGACGTCAAAATAATAAGAGTTTGGACTATTCTGTCTTTTATCAAACATTCATGAACAATTGAGTCCGCAGTTTCTTTTTCAAATAAATGGACATAATGATATTCTCCTATAGTTTTGACTGATGGTGTTCACCGTGACCTGCTCATTGAACCCTGTGTAGACTGACAGCTTCACCACATACCTACTAATTCCACCTGCATGACTTGTGAGTCGATCCAATCGACTTCACGTGTCTATTGCAACTTGCTTGACATAATGTAATGCAAACCTTAATGCGATGCGGACACGAGATATGTTCAATATTAATAGATTGTGCTTTCCCAATCTCAGCACATCATCTTTGTTGACTTGTGCCAATAGTTTGACGGTACTGGAGCCTTTGAGCATCAATCAGAAAAATCTGCACATGGGCTTATGAAGTTTGAACCTTCGGGGGGGGAGACTCTGACTTTGATTGGTCATATCTCTTTTACCTTATAGTTCACAGAAGAAATGGTTCCCGTATCCTTTTAAAACTCCATATTTATTATTAAGACTATGCTCTCCCCCAATAGCAGCTGGAAAGCAGAGAAATGTCTGCAGACCCCAGATAAGCAGAAAAATGGATAGATGGATGGATGGTAAATAAAAAGACATATTGTCATATTCACACAAGCACAACACACAACTAATGCACGTTGCTAACTGCGCCTGTGTCTATGAGAATTGCTAACTTTGGTTGATGCTGAAAGTAGCAACGAATTCCCCACGGTAATTAAAGATGAAATGGTATTTCTAACCGTCAGGAATTTCACCATGGTAGAAACTGGTAAACATTTCATCCCTAATAAGGAATGTGCGTACAATAGGTGCATTAAAGGTCCAGTGTGTAAGATTTAGGTGAAAGGGAACTATTGGCAGAAATTTAATGTAGAATAATCCTCATGATGTTTTCACTAGTTTGTTTCATCTAAATTATATGAATTGTAGTTTTCTTCTCAGAAAAGGCCCTTTATATTTAAATACTTTATATTTACATTGAGGGGACCCTCTCTACGGAGGCCGCCATGTTTTTTAAATTAGTCCAGACTGGACAAACTAAACACCTTCTGCGTTTTTAGACAATTAAAGGCTACCAGTTTCTTTTTTATGTTTGGAAGGACAGGGTGAGGTGAGGGGTGGTCAGCTGCAAAATGCAATTTCAACACTAGATATCACAAAATTCTACACACTGTACCTTTAAGTTGTTAAAATTATAATTACTTTTTTCAAATTAAATTTACATTACATTACATTTAAGTGAGTCCTGAATGTGACTCATGTGACCACTTGTGATTTCACTTGTGAACCTTTTAGTGTTCTATGTAAAACTATTTGTTAACGTCTCTCCAAATGAAACTAAGATCTTGCTGAGCAGCTAAACGCTGTTGCATTGTTTGGAGTTCACATTTATGGTGCACTGTGTGATCACACATAAAAATGTGAGGGATTACTTCAAGACATTAAAGTTCAATCTTCTGGTCATTATTCAACACCACAACTCAGGGACAGAAGGGGAGATTGTGACCACATTTCCTGCAGCTTGACTGCACACAACTGTGATGCAGTAATTCTAGTCTGTGTTTGATCTCTGCTATTGCTGTTTCCAGGTGGGACATGAACCTCTTCCTCCAACTGTGGGCACAACGATGTTTGGAAGAAGAGTCTTATACTTACCTGGCTTTTTCTCCTATGGTGAGTGAGGTCTGAATATTTATTGTCTTATGCCCTGTTCAGACCTGGTGTCATAATCTGTCCTAGGTCCGATCACACCTGCCGTTGCTTCCTGTGACCACTGCGATCAGATCTCACTTCCCCGCTCTCATTTCTGTTCCTGACAACCGAATGATGTTTTTAGCCAGACTGAGTGTATAGATGTGCCTGTTGTCAACGTGTTTGAGTCAGTGCGAGACACAGATCTGAGTGATAGGATCTCAAGACTGATTTATTTGGGTGCATTCACACCTGTACATAGAGCTGTCCACCTGTGTTTGGATCATTTAGGATGAATGTTTATACCAGGTTTTACCGAGCACTCACAACATCCACACAACATAGCTGGCTTTTGTGCTAACGTGCCATGCTAGCTCTTTGTGAAATACCAAAGGGAAGTACTTGGAAAATAAACTCCATAAACGTAGAACACATATCAGGTTCAACAACTGCCTCTACCTTCTCTCTCCAGGCTCAGTTCAATTGATGCCAGGAAGGATCTGTAGTAGAGAGAATATAAATTGATTTGCTAGTGTGATTTGATTGGCTGGTGTCGGTACTGCCACTTGAAGATTTGAGCTTTTCTCAGCTTCTACCACGTAGGTTCCTGCTGAAGTCTCATGTGTGTGAGCGCTCCGTAGCTGTTTCGCTGGACATGAATTTATAGCAGCCGACAGGATATGGATTTGTTTTCAGCACAGCACATTGTGAAGGTGGATGGAAAGAGGGGACTCTTCCGTGGCTTCGCACCTCGTATCATAACCAGCGCCATCTCCACCATAGTCAGGAGCAACGTTAAACAGGTAAGCACCTGCTGAGACTAAGACTGCACAAATATCATGACAGTGTTATGGTTGTTGCTTATGGGGCCTTGTATTGGGGCAGAAAGATGACTGGGCAAAGTAAAACCGCCAGCAGATCATGGCTGATTATAAAACAAAACCACAAGAGAAGGACAAAATATCTTGCTCACCTAACTTCCAGTTGTTGTGACATCGGTTTAGGGATCGTTCAGGAACAATGACCACACTAGAAATGCTAAATTGGAGAAACCACAAGTCAGTCAGCATTACTTACTTGTAGTGTTAGTTGCAAGGGCCTCACCGAGAGTGGATTCACACGTGCTGATTATGGAACTAGCCTTAGCTCAGTCCTTATAAGTGTCTCCTTCAGGCTATGAAAGCAGAAGGTCTCAGCTCCAGGTGGAAATTAAAAAAAGGGTATATGCTAAAAGTGAATTAAACTAAAGAATACCCAAAAGAATGAGAAAATATGTGGGTCTTCAGTTTACCCCTAAATTTGTCTACAGAATTAGAACACTGAATTGTAAATGCTAAATTCCTCCAAAGCCTTTGAGCAGCGACAGCAAACACACGATGGCCTTTACACCTTAGCTTAGGCAGAGGGACGGACAGAAACAGCTGTCGGGACAGAGGGTTTTAAAGAATGGAAAGGTATAGGTATTATAAAGACTTGTCAGAGTCATTTATTTCTTTATTCAGCAGGTGGAGTTTAGAGCCAAGAGAGACGACCTTCAGACCTCACTCAGGAAAGTGGTTAAAGAGGTGAGAGGTCACCTGCTCCAGACTTTGGGATCATCCCTGGCTCGTGTGGAGGAGATGTAACTGCATTGTGTCGTTATACTCACTACCTACTGTCTGTTTGACATGTTGGTATAGTTTTTGTTTGTTCCACTGTAAAATGAGTGTGAGTATGGAAAATTGGCAAATACAAAAAGTGTACAGCAAGTTATACCCATATTACTCATTATTACTTGTATTACTTTTACTCATCCTTCAATCAGACAGTTTCAGACTATAATATCTCACTAATAGACTACATTTTGTGAGGCCATACTTTCTGAACAGAGAGATGTTGTGAAAATACATGTTTGTATAGAAAGGTAAAGTAAGAACAGACATGAACTCCGGAGAATGTCCACATAATTGGATAAATGCACTTTTTCCACAGTTTCCCTTTCACACGTTCACAAAGTTCACAACACAAATTTCAGGAGTGTTCAGGTGAGGGGTGGTGCAGCAGGCAGAGGAAGGATTTAACGTATTAACTCTGCTGCGGAGATGTTTTTGTTTAGTACATCTTATCACCAAAAGCTCTTCTCACATTTTTCTCTGTGTCTTCCACGTCTTTTCATCTGCAGATATGTTTTCTTTTAGTTAATTAATTTTTTTATTTTTGCATATATTGTATTTTAGAAACGCAATCAACACACCCACAACCTTGTGGTGAATCCTGTGGAGGATTTGCTGCGGTGTTCTCAAATTGGCTCATTCGGACATTTTCCGGAGTTTTTACCTTACTCAAAACACATTTATCCAGCAAAAAATGAACAGATGTTTTGATTTGTAGCATACATTTCATTTCACATCTTTTTATCCTTTTATCAAACTGTCTCTTCACATTGTTTTCATGTCTTCAGACCACACATGAGATGATCATCCAGTGCCTGTCCAGAATAGCCACTCATCCTTTTCATGGTATGTCCTCATTAAGGCTGTCAAAGTTTATTTCACCAAAAGCAGCTGTATTGTTTTCATTAATGAATAGTTGTGAAGTATTTTTATAGTTATTTTGTCAAAGTAAAATCATTTTTAAACTATTGTGAAAATTCCCATCACAA
This sequence comes from Paralichthys olivaceus, assembly GCF_024713975.1. Classification (NCBI taxonomy): domain Eukaryota; kingdom Metazoa; phylum Chordata; class Actinopteri; order Pleuronectiformes; family Paralichthyidae; genus Paralichthys; species Paralichthys olivaceus. The sequence continues at coordinate 2,641,544 of NC_091098.1, forward strand.
ATTCTGAATCCAATGATTTTCTTGAAATGTCTTGTTCTGTCCGACCGGCTGAGATGAAACATTAGGCTTTTACATAAAAAAGAGGAGCAGGAAACTGCTGATAGAACAAATGACATATCTTTGCTGATAACCTGTTTTTTTTCTTTTGGCAGTCATGTCAGTGCGTTGTATGGCCCAGTTTGTTGGCAGAGAGGTCAAGTACAGGTAAGACATGGAATTATGCCTCAGTTATTTCCTGTACAGCCTTTGAAACCAGGTTTTTTTCTACAACCATCAAATACACACGATTAAATGAGCAAGGATTAATTTAAAGTTTGGAAAACATAACAGTTATAATCCTTCATCCTGTGAGTGACCCCACTGTGTAACCTCCTTTGCTTCTAGCTGCTTCACAATAAAGGTCACCCATATATCACCAGTGAACCACTTATCATGAAGCATTAGCAGCAGTAGGAAATGATTGGTTTGCACAGAGCTCTTCTCTGGCTGTAGTGGGTGACTAGCAAGGGCCACAGTCAGACAGCTTTATGTTTGTAACTGTTGAAGTAGATTTATGTATTTCTTTCGTTCAATGTTATATACATGTAGGGATTAAAGTTCCCCTGCATTACAACAGATTAATATCAGTTAGATTCCAGAGAGGCCATGTATGAGATCAGCAAGGATAAAAACATAATTTTACATTGAGAGCACAAAACACACAACTGGCTTCATAGAGCATAATCCATTGCTTCATTGATTTGTCACTCAGGTTGTCTCGTGATATGTGTTGTCCTTTTTTTTACGTCAGTAGGTGCCAATAATTATCTTAGCGCAGAGCCCCTCTGACTCATATCACTGCACACTGAACTGTTCCCGGGTCAGTAACAATATAAAACTACAACTGTATCATTGATTTTATAGTTGCAGCTTATTCAAGTATATTTAAAGGTAACACTAAGTCTGCTGTTTAATGGGTCAGTCTATGTGCTGGTATTTTCCCTAAAGTTGGCTAGTTATCCAGTAGCTAGGTAGGTAAGTAGGGAAGGTAGGTAGGTAGGGAGGTAGGGTGGGAGGGAGTGAAGTAGGTAGATAGGTAAATAGGCAGGGAGGGAGGGAGGTTGGTAAGTAGGGAGGTGGGCTAGTAGGTACTATGTATTTAAAGTTTTAATTAAGATTTGTTTATATAAATGACATGACCCTAGAGTTATTACCAGCTTGTTGTTCTTTCTACTCACTGTGTTCAGTACATAGACTCTGCTCATGTCTCCCAGTGTCTCCCTCTAGCAGGTTCTTATACTAACGTATACTTATATATAAATATATAATCATCATCACAGTGAACACTGAGGGTAGAGTTAAGAGATGTTTGCAGAATGAGCTGTGAGTGTGGGTCATAGTGAGTGAACTTGTAGTGACGGATACACAACTCAACGCAGGACAGTGTGTACATGTAGCTGTTCTACAATGTTTCTGTGTAAACGGAAGATTTGTCTTTGCTTTAATCCCTGTACACGGGTACGCAATTTAAATCCAGGTTGCGAATGGCGGAGTAGGCCACTGTATGCCGAAGTAGGCATATTATCTTAATACACCAAATGGCTTTTACAGAAAAAAATGCTGTGGTAATTATTAGTATCAAGTTTTAATATCAAAATCTTAAGAGTTGTAATTTAAACCCAGTCTGCACAAGAACACAGTAGGTAAGGTTCTTTTCAATTCTTTTTCACCTGTTCAATGTGGTGCTCATTACATAACTTGGCTGATCCCTGTGTGCGCATCAAAGAATTTGACATCATCCCCCCTACTTCAAACTGCTGCGAGGAACAGTGAGAAGAGCAGACTCAGAGCTGCTTCATTCTCACCAGCTCACTGGATAACAGCTGAGTCATGAAGCAGCCATTTAAAAGCTGAACACAAGAAACCACAATACATTTTTACATCGTTGATGGATTTGATGTCACATTTACAGTGGGATGATCAGTTGTATTACCAACATATTTAAGGAGGAAGGAGTTGCTGGATTCTATGTGTGAGTAATTCAATCATTTTACAGTTATTCTTAATAAAATACTAGGACAGGTTCATTTAGGTCTTTGCAGTGCCGCTGAGCAGTGTTTTGTGTGTTTGCAGAGGTCTCATACCCCACGTGCTGGGAGAGGTCCTCTTCCTGTGGTGTTGTAACCTCCTCTCTCACCTTATTAATACCTACGCTGTAGACGACTGTGTAAGTATCTCTATCTGCGATGACATTATTTCATAACTACACAATAAATTCAATGTTGATGAAAAGTAATGAATAAGAAAGTTTGTTATGCGTATACTTGGCCATAAAGAAAGTTCCAACGGAATACTGTTCACTGGGAGCTAAAGTGCCTCACATGAAGACGCTGAGAGTTGAAACATGTTGCTGCAACAGCTGAAAGGCAAGTGATATGCTGCCAAAGCTGGAAGTACAAATGAACTGCTGAACTGAAAGAAGAAATCTTAGTATTCATTCCCGAAGGCGCCCTCTAGCAAAGGCTTGTTTGAACACAACCATCTAAAACCTGGTGGTTTTCAGAAAAACTTTCATCTCTGAGCCCCTGAAGCCGATAGAAACCTGAAATTAAACCATTTTATACCCTTAGACTTTAGATTTAGTTGTTAATCGTTGCCTTTGCATTGGAAACCACACGACTGGAAAATGAAAGCAGCTATGTTAATACTTAAATTCAGATCCTTTTTTAATGTTTATTGATTTTTTAAGAAATATTGATGATCATTGGGGCATTTGTGCATTGTCAAGCTCTAAAGGGAGAAATGCAGATGTCACACCTGTCTTGACAGAGAGATACACATGTATGTATAATCTGGTTAATATGAGACAAACTCAGTCTGAGGCAAAACATAAGGTCATGGGGTAAAGTTTTGTTTAGGCTCCATGCAAGAGTCAATGCAAAGTCTAAATAAGTGTGTGTGTGTAGAAACAGTTTAATGTGATCATTAGGCAGAGTTGATGATAACAGTTGAGGGCTTCTCTTGTTGCTCAAAGGCTGACCATTAGAAAAACATCAATCGATCAACAAATCAAATTTTATTTGTATAGCCCGTATTCAGGAATCGCAATGTATGCGCAGTAGAGAAGTGCAATAAATACCATGTCAACAAAATAATAATATTTACAACATTCATGAGAAAAGGCAGTGTCCAACATAAATGAAGAGGAGTAGCAATGTTTGAAGGGAGCAGTGATGATAATTGCAATGATAGAGGTATCGTCAATAATGGTAGAATATCTGAGGAGGGTATGTTGTAAGAAATCTAGCTGTAATCTTAATCTACGATCAGCTGCTTCCATGATTATGATCCACGACCCATAACTATTGTTTAAGTATGAACACAAACGTATAGATGGATGTATTAGATGCATAACTTATGTGTGAGAAGTGAAAGATGTTAAAGTCACAAGAGCTGATGTCCAAAAAAAAGTTTGGAGGGTGACCTCACTACGTGATGTTGGCGCAACATGTTTCAACACTCGGCTTCTTCAGATTATGTACTCCACTTTTAAATTTCAACTTCCAGAATTTCATTTGATTTAACAATTTCCTCCAGCTTTCAACTTCCAAATTAAATCAAATGTCCTGTTCCATATAAAGCCAGTCCACTGTGGCCTCTCTCTCTGTGTTGCAGTTCAGTCAGGCCTCAGCAGTAAGAAGCTACACTAAGTTTGTGATGGGAGTAAGTTCAGTTCAATTGTTATTTGATCTATTGCTCCTGTTCATCAGGACTTCAGATTAATCCAGTGTTGTTTTCTAGATTGGAGTGAGTATTCTCACATATCCGTTCATGTTGGTGGCCGATCTCATGGCAGTCAACAACTGCGGGTGAGTCGATCCTTCCAACATTATAATGTTCTCACGTGGAAAGACATTTCACTCTTCAGTGACAATATGATGGGATTCAACGTGTCTTCATTCAGTAGTTCCGCTGACCTGCACGTTAGTGGACGACCCGCTCTGCCTCCTGAGACCCTAACCCCAGACTGCACTTCCTGTGCACAGTGTTGACAGTGACATCATGTTGTTGATGTCATGCTGACAACAAGGGAGAGTGTACACACTTTGTGTTGGTTAAATCTGAATCTGAGTCTATTTCTGAAATAGCAAACACGTCAAACCTTGTGAACTTGGAGCTTTCATCAAAGGTTGTAGCTACATTGTCATTTGGTCATAGCAAACAGAGTCCCATTTCAACAGCGTCTTTTTTGAATGGGCAACAACATAGTTAGTGTTATTTGTAAAATCCAGGCCACAGTCTTGATCTTGAAGTCTGACTGGTTGGGCTTTGTGTCAGTCTGGCTGCAGGTCTTCCTCCGCACTCTCCCATCTTCAAGTCCTGGCTGCACTGCTGGAGTCACCTGAGCCACAAGGTACGCTCACTCTGTCACGTTTTAAAAGGATTAAAAAGGAAATAAATATACAACATTTAAAATCTTTATAGAGACCTTTAGTTTGACCAGGTTTAGAGTTGAGACTTATCAATATTCATTAATAACATTGCTGAAAAGCATTCTAATCCCCCCCTCCCCCCTCCCGTCAGGGTCAGCTCTACAGAGGATCGAGCTTCTTTTCCCGCTGGGTGCCTGTCAGCTCCCTGCCCTCCATCGAGAACTGACATCATCACCGTCACCCTGCTGGGACTTTCATCCTTCTCTTGCCGTCATCCACTTTTAGCCGGAGCAGCAGAGACTCAGTTTCTCTCGTGCCATCAAACCTTTTCTCACAGCAGCTTTGGTTTGGTTTCAGTGAGGCGAGGAGGGAGCTCGTTCTGAACTACATCGCAGTGTTTTGTTCTGGACTGCAGCGTCCACCTCTGATGTCATGTCCTACTCTCCAGTATTCTCATCAACAACCCTCAACCAACGTTTCCATGGACAGCAGACAGCAACTGTTCTAACCTACGACGAGTACAATGACCAGCTGATGGTCACAGGGAGAGGATCACAGGCAGCACATGTCAGACACATCGTGTTGACTCTTGTTTGAGATCATTTGCATTGAGCTGTGCAGATTTTGCAGACACTGTGTTATGCAAAAATATTTCCACATATTGTTTTCTGGGTCAGATTACATAAAGCAAGTTCCACAAGTTAAATTTTCACGTTGTTAAGGAAATTGAATGGAAACCAATGGCTGCATGATATGGTTGCATGGCGTGCTTTTTAAACCCAGACGGACACAGGACACCCAGCATCAGGAGGCTTTGTGAACAGCGTCTTTGTTCCTGTTTGTGGAAAGAGTGTGTGTCTAGTTCTACTGAGACTATATAAAGCGTTCATTTTTTAAGGTGTGTGTGTGTCAGACTGCAATGTAACACAACGTAGTGCAACTTACACATGATAGTCGAAGCTGAAACAGTTACATGATATTTAAATATGTACAGGAGTATATGTCTTAAATTTTACTTTTATACCCTCATGTTTGAAGAGTTTTCAGTTTTGTGTTTTAAAAATATTTATTCCTTAACACCGACAAATATCTTTACCATTTAAACTGGTCGCTGCCGCTTGTCTTTTTCTTAGTGGAGCTGTGTTACCAAAACAAAACTTTCCTACTCAGCCGTATTCCATTCATGTTCAGTATCTGGGCACCAAGTTCTAATAAAGCACCATTTAAAAAGCCGTCCATAAGAACATGCTCAGGGTTACGTGATTGTGTCTCTCTCGTGTTTGTCTTCCTCCAGCAGGACAGACCTGACAGCCGAGAATCAACTTTTACAAAAGTAATGGTAATATTAGTATTTTCACTAATATTCTAATAGAGAAATTAGTTTTAAACCAACAACAAAGAGAAAAGAGAGACAATTATAAAATACTTATCTGATGTGATTAAATTAATTCAAAACTGTATTTATTTGCTGAGAATCACTCACTTATCTATTTGCAAACTTGGAAAGTAATGGTCATATTAGTATTTTCACTAATATTCTAATATGAACATTTGCTTCAGTCTTTCAGTTAAACAGGGTTTAAACTTGGCACTCGGATATTTTTGCTTTTAAGTTTCAAATCAGCAGATGGGACTGACTGTGTCTCTAGGAGGCACAACACAGGAATTACAATGAAGACGATCAGATGTGAAGGAAGACACAACTCAGTAAGTGCAGAGTAATTCATTGTCAAATAGCAGAAAACAAAAACAGCCACACGCCACAGAGAGAACAGTGGTTTAAATAATGTACACCCACCTTCCCAAACCCCCCCCTCACTTCTCACTCCCAGGTCACATGTGCTACAGCATACACACATATCTGAGCATTGCATGTGGAGAACAGCATGCGTCTAACATTGCAACGTTTCTCCAAATCATGAAAACATCCACACCCACAATCTGAAATCTCATTCACTCACCCACCAAGTGGCATCATGAAACCAGACCACGTGCTCTGCTGCTGGAATCAGACTCATCTGTTGTCTGGTCAAAGCATGCGGCGCAGGAGCATTCCAATAATAGAGTCAAAGAAAAAAGCTCCTTGTGTGCTTTTCTACAACGTGTTACAACGTGCTGAGCTTCATCTACACACTACCTGAAGAGGCTTTTTACAACAGACGATAAGAAAAACCTTCAGACTGAGCTGGTGCATACAGAAGATCATTCCTGCCACACAGGGAAACCTTATGAAATGTTGGGAATGAGAAAATGTTAAAACCAACAACAGAGAGAAAAATATATCGTTTTTTTGAAGTCACATTTATAAAATACTCGACCTGCTTTAATTCAAAACAGTGTATATAAAATTAATATAAATCTTAACACATATATATTTCAAAATGTGTAATATAAACTATAAAACAATTCTGAATTACTAAATCAATATTATGATGCAATTTGGACTTGAGTCAACCTACAAGACTGACTTCATGAATCTTTATCGATGGACCTCAACTAGATTTTGACCTACAAGGCAAAGTTTCCATGTAAGAGGCTAAATGATTCAATCTATGGTGTCAATATTGTCACATTCCAAACTTTTCATATTTTCTCCTGGGAGAGGAGAAATGTTCTTCTAGTTCCACCTCAGATCAGGACAAAGATGAAAATAAAGGTCCAGACTAAAGTCACACAAACACTATTTTAAAATTATTCTGGCAAAAAAAAGAGAGAAACTTTTTCTTCACGACTCCATAAAACTTAATTTACATTCATTTTAAATGACAGCATTTTGGATATTGTGTTCACTGGAAAATGTTAAGCCCTGTGCTCCCAGATCTAAAAGTTCAAACATCCTGACCCCAGGAATGAACCATTATGCTATTACACATCAAAATATATTAAAGAAAAAATCTCAACATACGGTTATCAACCAAAACATTTCAATGTCTTGTGAATGTAGCAGCTGAAGCAGAGGTGAACAGTGGGGGAGAGTTTAACATTAACAAGCAGAATTGTTTTCTCTATGTCTGGGATCATATGAGGCCATTTGTCATGATACCATCATTTATTCTCACAAGGCTGAAGATGTTCTATCTGGAGCTATTGTCTCCAGAGATCCCTGGTTTTTCTGCTGAGTTACATAAATGCAGCAAGTGGATCAGCCAAGGAGCTGACTCTTTGTCTTGGTGGCTGCAGTGAGTTCAGCAGTTCACTAATATATCCATTCATCTGCTTTAATTGAAGTTTGAATGGGAAGATGTGCTGATGTTATCACGTTTGTGGCATTAAAATTGTCCAATTGAGACATGTGTGGGGAACGTTTTCTTTTCCAGTCTAATGAAAGCACCAATTCCAAACAAATCATTGGGCCTGACTTTACTGATCAAACATCACATAAGGTGCTCAAGGTAATTGAACATAATGTCGAATGTAAATGTAACAAGACTCTGGTGTTTTGTTCCACAAAATGCATCGTTCTCATATTCACACTTATCAACAAGCAAATATTCCAAGTACTAGACTATAAAAGGACTAAAAGTCTAAGTTTAAGGACGTGACGTGTCAGAGAAATGAAGCAGAAAGTCTTTGGTTGGATCGTCTGAAAGAGTCAGCAGCTGTGAGCAGCACGAGAAACATTTGGACAGAATCCCTGAAGAGCACCTTATTCACTTCAAGTGACAGCTGAACGCAATGTCTGAGTTGACAAGTCAACATAAAGCAGTGAGCGGAGTGGATGTCCTGGTTTAGAACAAGAACCCCTGGTAAGTCCGACAGACTGGTGCTGGTTTGTAGAGGGAATGTAGATGATGCTGGTATCAGGAGTGAAGACGTCCCACTGCATCCACAGGGGGAAAAGGCAAGTGGAGAGAATCACAATCACTTTAATCCCACAGTTCTGTTCTCAGGTATAAGCAGGAAGTAAAAAGGTACCCTCGGAAGCATCAGAGAAAGAGAAGACCTGCGGAAATGAAGGCAGCAGTTCCTATGGTGGAAAGCAATGGATGTAATTGAGCCCCTTTATTATTTGCAAAGTCCTGTGACGAGAATCCTCATCAGTCAGGTACCGCTGAGAACAGGAAGCGTTCTCCTTTCAGGGCTGAAGTTCAGGGGTGTGGACGACTCATTCAGGTTTCGTGGCGGTGTTGGATAAAAGCCAGTTGAAGGTGCTCATCTCTTGCCTGACTTCATGTAGGACGGTATGGCTCCTCGGGCGGTCAAGCCTTCGAAGCGTTTGTACGTGTAGTTGATGAAGACCCAGTCCTTGTTCTTCAGGTCAACCTCAGTCTGGTTGGACACCGGGGTGGCTGGAGTCGGAAGAGGAGGAGCAGGGTTTGTAAGCATTTCACAGCAGAGGCATGAACTGACATGTTTTCATTAAGAACAGTGCGGTACCTGTCGGTGTGAGGATATCTGAATCAGGGAACTCATCAAAGTGGGAGGTGTCGTCGATGCTTTTGATCTCGATGGGAATGGCAGCAGGTCTCTCCCTGGAGAGCAGATCAGTCGAGTTAGAGAAGAGTCACAGGGGGGAAATGTTGCATTCGAGAACTCGGTGAGGACAGAGCTGAGAATAGTGCAGATGAGCTACCATCTGCACTATGAGCCTGGCCGTCACAAAGCAGCTTCAAAGAACGAGCAAACAGGAGTACACAACTCATACTTTTGAGTAGCCTCTTCCGATACTTTAAGGAAACACCTCTTCAGACAGCTTGTAAGATGGAGTTAACAGTTATCTTAGGCTTATGATGTTTTGAGTCTAATCTTTTGGCCACTGAGCAGCTCCAGTAGAGCAGCTACTGATTAAAGTGGTGCTGAAATACAGGCAGAGATACAAATCTCTAGAGAGTAAAGATAACCCAGTGCAACTACTTGAGAGCACACACAGGACTTCACATACTAATTCAGCTGCAGCCTTTCCAAGTTAACGTCTTCGTTGGCGACTTCTTATCTTTTTAATCTCACATGAGCTCACTCAGACACTATCCAGTTTTTACAAGAGGACTGGCAGGAACAACTCTGGCACTGACTGACATTTGCATCCTCACTTACAGTCCCTCCTTTCAGGAGATTATCAGGAGTTCAGTGCATGTCTGAAAGCAACATACTATCTGTACATGGTGACTGTTGATAGTCTTAACTATCAGTCATCTAAGACTGAGGAAAGATTTCACATGTCTCAATGTAGTAAAGTTAAAATGACGATGAGTGTACGTCAGCAGTCCATACCTGATATGGTCATAGTCCACGCCCTCAAAGAAAGGATTGGACTTGATCTCTTCCACACCTACAGCCCCGACCCTGTGCTCCTCCTCACAGCAGAACCTGTTCACAACATGGGTTCACTTAATACTATTCATCCACACCAACTCATGCAAACCATTTCAGGTGCCAGATGCATTACAAAACAATGCATTCACCATAAATATACAAAACAAGTACTTATCGGAGTGTGACTAGCTGCTGCATCAACAACTAAAGTAAGTGTGAGAGTGATGGCAGATGTGCAGAGGTGTGTCCTACCTGAGGATGAGGTCTTTGGCCTTTTCTGATATGGGAACTTCTGGAGGAAAGGTGAGCGTCTCTCGCCAGTTCATCACTTTCCTGTACGTCTCCTGAGGCGTCTCAGAGCAGAACGGAGGGTAACCTTAGGATCACAAAGACCAGTCAACGTCATTCTGACCACATCTGGCCTGGCCTGAATCTCCCTGAGGTAAATGAGGTGGTGTGAGTCTGTGAGTCATTACCGATCAACATCTCATACATGATGACTCCCAGGCTCCACCAGTCGCAGAGCTTGTTGTATCCATTTTGCATGAAGACCTCTGGGGCGATGTAGTCTGGTGTTCCCACTGTGGAGAAAGCCTGACAGGAGGCAAAGGAGCCAGGAACAACACAAATCAAAACTAGAATGTGATTCAGTACAGATATAATGGGGTGACAAAACACTTGAACAAAGTGGAGCAATATCCAAAGAGAACCACATTTTCTTATTGGCTTCTTGTTATGAACATTGAGCAAATTTGTTTCTTCAACCGAGTTCACGTGTCACACGAGAGCGTTCTAGATTGAATTTTTCCCCTGTGCTTGAAGAACTCGGACCTTTCCAGTTCAAAGGTGCAGTGTGTGAGATTTAGGTGAAAGGGAGCTATTGACAAAAATGGAATATAAAATAATCTTAGTGATGTTTTCACTAGTGTGTTTCATCTAAATTGTACTTATTGTTCTTTTCTTTACTCTAGAATGGGCCCTTTATATTAAAATACTTTATATTTACATCAGGAGGGGGTCCTCTCTACGGAGGCCGCCATGTTTTTTACAGTTGTCCAAACTGGACAAGCTAAACAACTTTTAAATTTGTATGACAACTGAAGGCTACCACAGGTTCTCATGTTTGGATGTTTGGGCAAGGTGAGGAGTCTGCAAAAGAGAACATGCAACTTCACCACTAGATGTCACTAGATTTTACACACTGAACCTTTAAGAACTTACACAATGTGTTCATTTCAACTGAGTTTTCAATTCACTTTCAATAATTTTTAATAAAAGCTTAACCAAAATTAGTTTGGGAAAGAATTTAATTTGTATTCATCTTTAAAATATATGAAATAAAGACACGACTAAAGACACATTTAAGTCTACAGCAATTAAGAAGTAAATCATAATATTAGCTGACTTATTGCAATATTAACTTTTGTGAAAAACATTTAGGCCTCAGGTGAAAGTAAATTGACAGTTTTTATTTTAAACTCTAATCTAATTCAAACTCTAATGTATGTTCCATACACAATCTTCATAAATGTGGATGAAAAGCCAGCTCTTGTGAAATATGACCAAAACACTGTCAAAATATGATCATATATGTTCAGACATACCAGCTGCCTCCTGTTCCTCTTCCAGGTTTCTGCTTTCCTCTTGGAGTTCATGTTCTGGAAGGCTGTGGAGACAGTGCAGCTCACTATTAAAAAACTGTCACCCTCCTGTTGTATTAAGGACCTTAATGTGTGATGACTTTGGGCAGCTGAGGTTGCATGCAGACATTAGATGAAATAAAGGAAAAGGTTTACTGACTTTGCTTACTGAGGTCACTGGGCAGGCTGTGGTTCAGGTTTTTGTAGAACTCAGTGCGGTGAGCCCTCTTCAGCCCAGTGCACAGACCAAAGTCAGACAGCTTCACGTGACCCTGTAAACACACGAAACACAATATTCTAACACTGAGGCCTGTACCTTACAATAAGTTCAGTACAGTGCTGCAAGCCAAGTCTTCACTGCAACCATCATAAAAAGCACTATAGTAGCTTAGATGTGTGCTTCATATGTAGACTGGAGGTAAGAAGAGGGGCGGTGCCTCTCTCTATGTAGCTGATGGACACTGCTGGTGGCTAGCAGTGTGATTGCGAATTTCGCTGTCTGGAGATTTTGTGCCAACTATGGAAAACCATGTAACCCTCTGCATGTAGCTTTGCAGCAGCAGCATCTGTAGAGTTTGCCAACCTACAACCCAAGTAATATTAGTTGCAGTCTCACTTCTGTGTCATGGTATATGTTTTTAAACGTGTAAAGGGTCCTGTGAAGGGACTAACAGATTATTAACAGGATTATTTGGACTGTTAAATCATTTGAAATACTCTGCCAGTTAATGTTGCTTTCCTTATTAACTTAGCTACAGACTAACAAGCATCTCTTTTGTCTCTGCAGCCCTGTAAATAACTAACTGCCTCTAGCTGTCTTTGTTTGTTTGATGATGTTTTGCCATATTGTAATATATTATAATATAATATTTAGCTTTGGCAATCCCTTCTTTGCAGCTTCACAGGGTTTATTTGTTTTGCCGTTTTGAGACATGAACTCTGGAGGATGTCTGCAGAATTGCATCTAGACTTCCACCTGAGTTTGTCTTTCACACATGAACAACAGTGCAAGAGATTCTCTGCTCTGACACATTCAGTACTTGGGAATCTCTGGCACGTTCAGGTAAGGGATGGTGCAGCAGGCAGAGGCAGGGTGTGGTGTAATAATTCTGCCGCGGAGATCATGTGTTTTTGTTTACAGCGCATCAACGCTGTCATCAGCCCTTATCAGCAAAAGCATTTGACATCTTCGTCACTGTCTTGTATGTGTATGGCACCGCTTTTTCATGCTGAGATATTTGTTTTCTTTTTGTTTTTTTCATTTTTGCATCCGTCTCATGTTAAAAACATCTCTCTGAGGATATCCTGCTGTGTTCTCATATCAGCTCACTTGGACACTCCACTGAGTTTTAACTAGCTAGACTGGCCTGAGAATGTCTGGAGGCTCTCACTCAGACATTTGCATTTTCACATACAGTTCCTCCGGAGAATGTCAGCAGTTCAGTGCATGTCTGGAAGCAGCTTAACTGATCTGTATCTACTCTACTAAAAACACTAAATAAAAAAACTGACTCACCCTGGAGTCCAGCAGCAGGTTGTCTGGTTTTATGTCTCTGTGGATAAAGCCCAGCTGGTGGATGGAGTCGATGGCCAGCACTGTCTCTGCTATGTAGAACTGAGTGGCTTCTTCTGTCAGAGTGTCTTTCTTCATCAGCAGAGTCATCATGTCACCTGCAGCACAGCAGTAGAAACAGTCAGAATTACAGTCAGGAGAAATTGATCAAAACAGATGACAGTGTTGTTGGGTTAGAGGTCAAACCTCCAGGCAGGAACTCCATGATGAGGTAGAGATTCATCTTATCCTGGAAGCTGTAGAACATCTTGACCACCCACAGACTGTCTGCCTCTACGAGAATATCGCGCTCAGCCCGAATATGACCAACCTAACAGACAGGGACACCCACAAACACGCGCGGGTTTAAAAATGTCATTCAGAAAAAAACAGCAACAGTATTCCAGTGTGAGCATTTTGCTGCGTCACCTGTTCTTTCTCCAGCATGTCAGCTTTGCGGAGGATCTTCATGGCATATACGTGACCAGTGTCTTTCTTTTGAACCAGGCGAACCTGGAGGCAAACACAACAAAGCTCATACCAAACCAACAGATGCTTCATCAGTGGAAAATCATCTCTGCCAAACAGTCATGCTGCATTTTACACCCATCTCTATGCAGACTTGTTTTTTATCCTTATAGTGACATGTATGATTCCAGTGAATAAACAAATGTAACAAATGTATCATCTACTTTAATGTGAGATACAGTCCCTTCTGTCCCAGAGTTATAATGTTGTCTAACGACCAGAAAGCCATTGTAGCCAATCATAATGATGTCAGAGTAAAACTGACCTTTGACCTTTTGCATATAAAGTCATCATTTCACGTTCTCAATTGTGTCATGAAATGTATGAATTCATGCATCATGGCTAAAGGTGTGTCTTGTGATGTCACAGTGATCTTTGACAACTACATTCTAATCACTTTATCCAAGAGGCCAAGTGTACAGTTGTGCCATATTGGAAGAAATTCCCTCAAGACATTCCTGAGTGATTATTCCAACGAGAATGGGACGGATGGGTGGTCTGATGGTTACATACAAGCAGTCGACTCGTTTGGCTTAATGTGGTGCTTTGCAGCTCTGACTTAACAATGCATGCTGGACTAAAAGCAATGCATGCTGGTAAGAAATTGAGTCCAACTTTTGAGGGTGCTGCAGAACACCACCATGTCACATGACATAACTTGCAGTTAGGGCTGCGTCGACGTGTTGTTAGTAAGTTGGCTGTGCACAGTGCTCCCCTGGAGAGCAAGCTGAAGCAGAAAAAAAAAAAAATCGCCCACGATCATCTAGCATATGTCACCAATGGTAAACCATAACATAACATATATATTTTACTATTCCATTATTATTATTATTTCATTAAGAGTACCCTCCAGTTCAGTGTGAAAATGAATACACATTGTTGAAATACTACTGATATGTGACTGTAAAAGGCAGATAAGCAAATCAGACTGGGCTATTTTTAGTTGTGGAATAATGCCTTGCAGGGCATTTTTGTTTTTTGTCAGATTTGTTTGTAATTAAGAGAAGATGATTGAATAAATATAAACAGGGATCCATCTGTACTTAGAACTTCACTGACATGCATGGCTTCAGGTACATTTTTTATTTCAAGCTCTTCAGATCTGTTAAATTCCTCTGCTTCTCTCATCCAATGTGAATCTAATTTATTTGATTTCCTCCTGGCAACTCATATTTACATATGGACACCTACACTAGGGTTAATTTCCAAAAAACTTTAAAACTATTTCATTCAGGAGAAAATAAATAATGCTCCTGTATTTTATCTATAAATGAAATACAGACTGTTTGCACTGCAGTGTAAAGTAAACTATCAAACTCGAGTAACCTATTTCTCATTTGAAAATCACAGTTGGCAGTTTGTGTATTAAAAGAGGGGGTAAAATGTAGCACTTTTTTACAATTTTTTTTTCTTCAAATAATTGTGAGAGCTTATCACATGTACTAATGAACCTCCATTATAAAGCAGGGTACAGACTTGTATCTCACTTTAATTCCTATGTTGAGCGTATACACACATCTCGTTTTATAAATCTTTTTATTCCTAAGATACCTTGTCTTGCTTGCCAACAGCATTAAAAGGATACAATCATGTTGTAAGTAGAATATTACTTTTAAATACATAATACAATCACAGTAAAAGTAAATATATATAATATAAATACCATGATAAGTTCAAAATTCAGCAACCTCACTTAACCAAATCAAAAACCTGCATGATCATATCCCTCCAATTTTATCTTCCTTTTGCTTCCACCTTTTCTGATGTAAACAAATTCACTATATTAACAGCACTTGAAGGTTAAAATAAACTAGTAGCAATGTTTTATACACTTCAAAGGGTATTTACCTCTCCAAAAGCTCCTCGGCCAATCACCTTCAGGGACTCAAAGTCTTCCAGACCCAGCCGAGTTCGTTTCAGGCGCAGAAACTCTGTCTCTTTCCTTGCATGCTGAGAGCGCCGGATACGTTTCTGCAGAGCACAAACCCTACTTTTGAGTGTGTATATATATATATATATATATATACTGTATATCTTTGTGATGCACACTTGGTTCTTCACGTCATCAATCAATCGACATTTCAATGGCAGAGCTTAGGTTCACTATTTTATAGTCCCTCCTGGAATTTAATATCTTGTGATGACAGTGAAAGAGCTTGTAGTTTTTTTTGTAGATTACAAATGTTCCAGTTATCACAGTTTTTGCTGTAGAGGCATTATTTCAGGATACAGTTAGAAATTGACTGTAGATATGTTGGAATAATGATAAACACATCTACCAACCAACTACTTAAGGCAGCAGTGGATCAAACACTTGTGAAGACAGTCAGAATTAATGCTAAAATACTGTTCACTCAGAGAAAACAGACATCAAGCACAGTATTGTTTCAGCAAGCCTCATGATCTGAGCATCACTATGAGACAAATCCATTGATGGAATTAACCCATACTGCAACAGAGCATTGTGGGGAAACCCTGCAGATGTAACTCACCTCTTCATCAGCCAAGCCCTCCTGATCCATCACTTTCTCCAGCTTCTGCTGTCTGAAAAGACAATTACTTTGCTTGTAAAACTCTGTTTTATAGCCACAAAATAGAGTATGCAGACCCCATTATATAATTTGACATATGGCATTATATCATATAAAAATGAAGGGAAAATCATGAAGACTGCAGTGACACTTTGTGAAACAAAGTATAAAAATTCAGAGCAAAAGGAGAGATCATACGACTATTGGGGCCATATTAAAGAGATTAATCCTGAGTCAATTTTGAGAAAAAAGTCATAACATTACAAGAATATTAACAGGCATAGTTTAATGAGAAAAAATATATACAATTTCAAGGAAAAAAAGGAAATAAGCAACAAGAAGAACATGTCCAGGTCTACTCCTGAATCTAAAATCTTGTTGACCAATCGTTGAAAAAACAACAAAATTCCTTCGAATACTATGGGATGAAACGATAGTGGAAGAGTAGAGTAAAATTCAAACATTAGGGTCGCATCTGTGGGCAGCACTGCAAAAACTCAGCATGTAGCCGTTAAAAAAATCCCATATGTCAATGTGAAAGTCTTGGACGTTACCTCATCTCTCTCTCTTCATGCTGGGCAATAAGGTTGCTGTAGAAGTTCTCCAGGGTCACTTTGGCCATAGTGACCCGCTCCTTAGTGTGGTTACTCATGGAGGAGCATGAGCTCTGGCCGGTCATCGCCATGCTTTACCTGCAAATACACGAAAACAACAAAGTGAGCAGAGAGATGGTCCACCATACAGTACACAGTCCGCCTTTTGTCAGTCCACGTTGCTGCCACATAGGCTGAGCAAAATTACAGCACTGTACCACTGAGGAGAAAGATGCTGGATGAGTTAATGGATTGCTGTTGGAAGCAGCGGAGTAGGCTGCAATGTCTGCTCTAAGAAATGAATAAATACAATGATGGCTACACAGAGAAAGAGGAAGGAAAGCAACTGGCTCTGCTGCCTGAACAGAGCAATAACATTGTGACACTGCAGTTATGAAGAAATGATGATGAAATTGGATTTGTGCAACGATAACAGAGGCCTTATTTGAGACAGATGCGATCTAAAGACAACTGAGCTCAATATTTAAGTCAACATTTACACTGTAATCAAACCAAATACTGCAGTCAGTACACTCACATGTAGTACATGGCGTACAATACAGAGTATACTGATTGGTGTAGTGCATACATTTCCAACAGGGTAACGTATCGAATCAGGCACGTTAGTTGTGCATTCACCAGAGAGGACGAGCACAACATGGGTACACAATTGTCATCCATCAAAAATATCTACACGCTTCTTCACTCATGTGATTAAAAAATGAATGTTTTTTGTGAGTTACCCTCATGGAACTAAAGTTATAAACTGTGCAAGAAAACCTCTAGCTTGGTGCATTATTCAAAGGGTTTTAAGGTAGTCCTGTTACAATAACACATTTGGTTGGATGATATTTTGTCCCTGAGATTATTGTGATAAATAATATTATTGTCATCATTGTGAAACAATTTTAAACCACTAGTACAATGATAATAGTATAGCTTAATCATGCAAGTACATCCTTTCAAAGAGCAATGAACTTAAATATGAAAAGTATTTAGTCTAAGATTTTAATGTCTGACTTTGTGTCAGTGTGTGAGTGAGTGAGTGAGTGAGTGAGTGAGTGGGGGCGGGCCTGTGTGTTGGAGTGTGAACTCCGCAGAGGAGATGAGGAAGTGACACCACTTGATCAAACATAGAGACAGAACCAGGAAAATGTTTAGTTGCACTTCACAGACTTGTGGTTGCATGTGTCACACCCTGGAGCCCCATATCATTTGTCCTGCCACAGTTTCATAACAAGCTAAAGACATTTTGACACTCCTCATAACAACATTAAAGATTCTAATGGCAGGTAAATAATTTATATTGTGATTTGGAGCTGTACAAATAAAATTGAAGTGACTTAATGCCATATTTTGTGCTGTTGCTTTATTGTAGAGCTGTGTGCAATGCTCATTGTCTAACTGGCCCTGTTCAGGCCTGGCATTTACATCCATCCTGAGAGATCCCATCAAGTGGTCAGCTCTACGTTTGTCATTTCACACCAGACAGTAAAATGTATCCTGAATGGGTCTCTTGTAACCACTTGTGATTGGATCTAACTTCCCTGCTTGCAAATAATCACACATTTTCTGTGTTCATGTAGACTAAATTATACTGTTTAACCCAGTCTTAATATAAAGGTGTGTCTGATGTCCCTGTGTTTGTGTCGGCATGGGTGAGAGAGAGATAGAGAGGAGTCAGCTTAAGAAAAGATGATCAATTTAAGGAGGGTTTCAGTCATTATTTGGTGAACAGTGTTGATATTGTGGTAGTGGCAGCAAACAAATCAATATTTGATCACTGAGAAACGTAAAAGTTTGTTTAATTAATTGGGAAAGTTGGTGGTCCGTCCTGGTCCAGAATTGATTGATGATCACACAGGATATTCAATGTGGTCACATGCGTCCCGAACCATCTCCGAATGTGGTCTGAGTGATTGGATCTCCGAATGCACTGGGGATCATTGTACTTAGCACCAACCATTTATGATCAAATCACTGAGGACGGGGGTTAATACCAGGTCAATGATGGCCTCACTCTTACTCCCAGCAGCTACTGACACTAGACTCTAACTCTGTGTAACAATCCTTCAAATTACATTTTGATATTAATATATCATAACTTGTTTCTTGGTTTTTTTTCTTTAGTTGCAAAAGAAACTTCCACACATAGTTCTATCAAACTTTAAGTAACAATTCATCAATGGAAATATTTCAACATTCATAAAGCAATTTTCCAGCAAAATGTATTATTCCTTATTGTGGTAGAAATATTAATTGCGACAAGGCGTATACTGTGATATCATCCGAAACTCATTACAGAGTGAAGTCCTGATACAGTTACGAGCCTGTGTAAAATATAGGGATGTTGTGTTATCACAAAAACCTTTCCCATGGGGGTCACATTCGAACTAGAGCTGGTGTCAGGCTTCCTACATAAAAATCCTGTGTGGGTTGTCATACAGAACCGCCTCATCTTAAGCAGTGAGAAGTGTTCTCTTATTAAGGAAGAGCAGTTTGTTACCCCAGCCTTGTATTGATGATCATCTAAATGCTTGGAGCGTTGAGGTTTAACTAAGGTGTTTTGTACAGGATCTAAACGAGGGCTCGTCGTGTCGTCCTCACTACAGACACACAGTGTTGGTAACTATTTAAAAAAGCATATAGTTAAGCTAGTCTTGCTCAGCTCAGAGACCCAGTCTGCGTAAACACCACGTAGCCTCTGGAGTTGTTCCCCTCGGCTGCACCGCAGCCATTCATCACCCACAGAACAAGCAGATACGACTTTAACTTAACATTTCAGGTGCTTAAACGTAATCTTGGCTTAAATGTGGGATATGATGGCAAGTTTACGCAGTTCCCGATAACCCATAGCCTTCTAAACAACAACTTTAACCAGCTAACTCCAGTTAGCTTGCTAGTTAGCTATTAAAGTTCCTGACTGGGTGAAGTCAGAAGATAAAGCATGACAATGAACCGGAAACACTATTCAAAATAAAACTGACCCGTTTTAAGAAGGACAGTTTCCTCGGCCGTTCGTTCTCGCGAACTTTATTTTGAAAGCTTTCGCTGGAAAACCTCGCTCTTCACTTTCGCGAACTTGACAGCCCGAAGTTACCCAAAGCAAACAGCGAAGGGAAAGTTAGCTCGTCAACGTTAGCCACTTCTCTGCTAAAACACCTCGAGTCGTCTGTTTTCAGATCCAAGGTCGCACGGCAGTGTGTCGACAGTTCATTTGGGGAAATGGTCAAAGAAAGAAAGCCCCCGACATGTGGTCCTTTAGTCTGTTAGTTGTGTATTTGCAGAGTTGTCTTTGTTCGCTTACCTTGGTCGAAGGTGCGGTGCCTGCCGTCTCTTCCTCTGTGTCACTGACTGCTGCGTGTCACCATCAGTCAGAACTCAGCAGGACCCCTAGCGGCTAAACCGTGTCAAAGCAGCAGGCCTGACTGGCCGATCCGGATGTGGAGCCCAGACTTTTTTTTCTTTTTTTACAGTAAATACAGTTTGAAAAATAACCTGGTGAAAAAACAAGAGGAAAGGTTTTTGTTTTGTCTATGCTGTATGTCAGTCAGCTGAGTTCCTCGCCGTGCTGTAAACACAACTGGAATAAAACAGTGAACCAAACTGAAGTGAGTCTGAGCTGTGATCGAACTGTTCTGTCCCTGAATGAAGCTTCTCGCAGATGTGATAAGAAAACTAAGATCAACACAGACCAGCCTTTTCTCTGCTCAGAGCAGCTTCACGTCAAACAGCAGATGATGTGGTGGCATCATGTGTCTGTTATATGGATCCACTCAAATGTGACAGTTCACTTTAAAAGTAAAAAGTGGCTTCATGCAGACTGAGGTCACTTTCTCCCAGTGATGTCATCATCACAGCACTGAGGTCAGTGTTTGCTGTGAACCAGAAACACTGGAGATGATTTCACTTGAATGTTAATCTGCCTCACATCCTGCTGCTGCTGTGTCTGACTGACGTCTGTAAATCTTGTTGCACATGGAAACGTTTACTTCGTTTCTATGTATTTTTCTGGTGAAGTGCTTCACAGTCAAACTGCTTCATCTCTGTCTCCATTTCTCCCACTCTGATCAATAGTGTGTAGTGGTCGCTTGTGCAAACACAAATGTAAAGTTCAGCGTGTGAGCACAGCACTTAGTCTAGTCCATTATAATCTATACTGTGTTTAAAACTAAACTGAAAATAGAAATATATACATTTCTCCTTGGTAAATTGTAAAATTTTACAAGCAAATTAACATAAGGTTTAAAAGCAGCAGTAACTCAGTTGAGTTTCAGCAGGGGGCTGCTGGTCATTAGAGGGCGATTGGGTGCCACCCCTTTGAGCTACAAAAGAAAATATAAATAATTATGAATTCATGATTGTCATAATCTTTTTAAGAATCAATAAATTAATAAGATTTTCATCATTTTCCCTTGAGATGGTTTCTATCCAGTAAGCTGCAGCATGTTCAGTGTAGTACTGCCTCTTTCAGAGAGATTTCAACCAGATCACTTTCATGGATGGTAAAAGCTCTTTTTTCTAACTTCAAGTATAAGTGCCCAGGTGATTTGCTATTTATACAGTATGTATATGTACAATTTATTTAATGTGAAAATATTATTGTTCTCATTTCTTAAGATGTTAGTGAGAATTCTGCAGCATTGGTTGAATTAAAATGTTGCTGTATAATCACATGAACCAAACTAAGACTCTTTTCAGACCTGGTATTAACACCTGTCCCTAAAGTAAATGGTAAATGGTCTGTGTTTATATAGTGCTCTTCTAGACAGCAATTTCTTTATCAGACACACCACCAGGGCTGTGTTGGCAGCGTGTACGTGGGCAATCTGAGGTTCATTATCATTCCCAAGGACACTTGGACATGCGGAAAGGCTCCGACTGGGATGGAACCGTCAATATTCCAGTTAGTGGACAACTTATCTCCTGAAACACAGCCAAGTGATATCATTAGCAAATTCAGAATCTCTAACCACTAAAGCTATTCAGCTGTGTCTGAAGCGGAAAAAGTTTTTGTCAGGGGATTTCTCTGAAACCCATAAAAGTCTGCATGGCTAACAATTGATAATACCGCGGTCCTTATCATTGCTTCAGATAGCAAAGCTTCAAGTGTCTTGATGTAGCTCTATCTTTCTTCAGCCGCACAGTAATAACTGTTTACTTTGATCATGCACTTTGCACTCTAAACAGCATAATAAATTATAAACCAAACTCAGGACTGTTGAATTACAACCAGAGTTATTCACACTTTTATAACATCCTGAATAGACAACTACAGTTCCCTGTTCAGCTGTAAATCATCTCTGGACTGCCTACAAATGATCCAAACAACAGGACTACCTCCGTCTTACCGTCTGGCACCTGCTCCATCTTCATATCACCAATAGATGGCACAAGTCAGTTATGATCAAAGATTGTAGGCCCCAAATGCAGAGCACTCCAAGGATGTGAAGAGAATTCATTGTGAATCAAACAGGCTTACACAGGATCTAAACTGGGCCAGTAGCCTCAAAATGATTTAAAGAGTCAGGAAATGTAACATTAAGGAGGGTATAACACATCCACCACTGCCTGGTATACACCCAGACTCTGGTTTGTAGAGTGAGGACACCGTATCAATCATTATCCAAGTCTAAGTACGACCTTAATTAACCAGTTTCAAAAGTAGATGAACAGGTTTCACTGTACAGTAAACACACACACATACACACACTACACACACACACACATATACCCACCCATATTGTGTCATCTGCGTCACAGTCCTGTGGTTTAGCATTGACAGAGGAAATCCCAGCCTTAGACTGAAGTCCAACCGTTCACTTTAATAAGCGCTTCCTCATACGTTTTCACTTGCATCATACCACTGACTGCTGGGAAAGAGAACGTCTTTAGCTTGTATTTACTGATGGAGATATAAATTCAAAGTGATGTTGGCGTCAGCTCATTAACAGTTAACCCAGTGGATAAATAAGCTCTTACATCTGCTCAAGACAATGGAGAAGACGTCACAGCAAGCTAAAGTGGTGAGTATTGCTCCACGCTCTTTGTGTTTTGCTCCTTTATGATCAGCCTGACACTGAATTCTGGATAAAGATTGAGGTGCAATGAAACAGTCAGCAGCAGGTTGGAAGCCAGAACAAAACTTTGCAGTGAAATGTAAAGTGCAAGAAACTGACATTTCCTGTAAACACATGGCAACAGGAATAGAGAACTTTGATCTTGTCAACTTTTCACTTTTACTTCCGTTGGTAAGATCTACAACAGCACACCATTTTGATGTTGACTCAGGGGGGGAAGGAGTCAGATTTATTTGCACATTTACTCTACTCATGTGTTAAAAACAGTATATGTGGACACAAAATGTGTGTGACCTCTACGAGCCACTGTGACTTCCTATGCACCTGCTGCAGCGAGAACAGACTTTCTGCAGTCAGCCTTGTAAAATCCAGAACTGATTATGGATTACCTCCTGAACACTTTAAACAAGATCCATCTCATCAATTCACATTGCATTCTACTCACCAGCGTTCAAACCATGTCACTGTTTGTATCGTTCCCTCTCTGTATAAGTGAAACAGAAATGATTTGATAGGGGCAGGAGCAGACTGATGTGCGGTTCAACCTGAACTTGGGACACTGACTCTACATAATTAGTAAATACTTTGTGGTAGTGGCTGATTCAAAAATCCCTGCAGTTTAGATATTCATAATCTCATGATCATTTATGTCAATTTAAAAGGGGGGCGGTCCTTTTACTGTTGAAATCAATAAAACTGTACTTTACTTGCGTTATTATTTTATCTTTTGTTAACTGTCACAAAGTAGAGTAAACCACATATGAGTTTTAAATAGGAATAATAGTATATAGAAATGAAAAGTAAATTCAGAAATCAAATCACAACTGAAACTAAATGCTGTGGAAGCCATGGGAAGAGAGAATGACTGAACGTCACCATTTTGTAAACTGCAGCCAGACCAGATGAGGTTAATCTCCTTGACGACCAAACTCCTGCAGGGGAGAGGCCTCCTCAGAGAGTGTCAACAAGTTCACTTTCACATGTAGCTTATGTCTGTGTGTCTGTGTGTTAAAACAAAGAGGATTTTTACATTCATACCCAAATGGCAGGAATGAGGAACTGATTCTGAATTTTTTTTAAATAATGGATTGTATATAATACAGCCAACAACTGGAAATGAACTACAGCCAACGTCTGTGAAAATACTGCACCACATTTTAGATTTTGTAATTAGTAATATAATAATTTATTTAAGAAGTTTTTGAATATTCACTGGTAATCATGAATCATGATGGGGTTCATCCTACATAATGAGCACTTTTACTTAAAAACTTTAAATGTTTATTAAAGTAAGATTTAGAATTTTTGGTTTGCAGTACTAGTTTGACCATTGTACTTCCTCTACCGCTGGTGTTGTCACTCGTGCGCTTAGTTAGTTATTAGCAAACAATTAACAACAATTTAGATGACCACAAACAATACATGTATATATGTATATGTATGTATATATATATATATGTACTGACCTGGGGTCATCATGCCCCTTCAGGCTCTGACCCTTGTGGGCAGTTGTCATTGGTAGCCATCAAATAATATACATATTAATTTAATAAATCAATTCACCAATGATTGAAAAACAAGCGTACGTTCAACATTCTAAATTTTACCAAAGCAAAAGTACAAAGTGTCATCATTGTTATATGTTTGGACGATCAACAGTAGAAGTTGTGGTTCTGCTGCGTGCTTCATGATATATGACACCACTGGCAGGAGTAAGGTTGGAAATCCAGTCTGTGTAATGAAGAAGGATGAAGAGAGAACCACATGCAGTTGAAACGTACATTCATGTCAGCAGCACAACAGAGAATACAATGAGCCAATTTGATTACAGCTAACTTTTAAGAGATAACCTAAAGAAACACTGCACCTTGGTCATAAAGTGTATTGTGGTTTTGACAGTGTAACAGCCTGAGGCCACCTGTACATTGAAGACGATCATTGTGGAACACACAATTGTGTTGTGGTTGTTTCCAATATCCAACCAACTGTGATGTTTATTTAAAATCTACTACTAACATTCTGAACCTGTCTGTTTGGAATCTTCTGTTCTCTAGTCATGTGTTGATGAGCTGCAGCTACTTCAGAATTATTCCTTGTTTCTTAGTGAGTCCTCTTAAAACAGTTCTACAATATTTGTCACATTTTATCGTTTGTGTGCTGGACATTGTGTGCGGAGCTTTTCTATAGACAGTTTATGTTGCAGAGCGAAGTTAGAAAACTTTGTAAATCATCCAACCTGGTTTTATTCGCAGATTTGATAGTCAATGTTTTTATCAAATTAAACTATTACTATTCATGTGAGTTGCTGTTATTATATATTATAACTTTGAATAATTGACTCAACAAATTATTTTTTCATACATTTTTTTTTCGAACTCCGAATGTTGGCTATTTCAGAGGTTTGTTAAGCACTTGACACAATCATCAGCCGGAAGTTCACAACCTCTTGCAAAACTACTTTCTAAAGGGAAAGGGAGTCTGTGAATGTTGTTGTCATGATTAAGGTCAGCACCTGTCCTATCTGTCTGTATGTCATTCCAATATGGCAAAACAAATATAATCCAATTAGCAAAATTATCTGGTGGCGATTCTGACCCTGCGGTTTGACCCAGTTGCCGACCGGTGTAGTAATTTATCCAAGGGTGTAGGAGAAGTCATGTCAACCAGTCCATTGACTGAAAGGACACTACCCCACCCCCACTGACTGGTTTTACAGACATTCTTATTTATTTTGCTTACAAGTCAGACAATTGTATTTATTGTTGCATTTATATTTTTATGATACGATTCCTGTATCATGGACCTAGTCTTATATTTCAAGAATGTCCTTATTTCTTTTTCTCTCAGACTGTGGAGCACCAACTGTCTCGAAACACAAGGAGAAGTTTCAGCTTCTCATCTCTTCGCATTAAAAGTATGATCAAGTCACACACGTTCACAGATGCCTTCATTTGGTCAAAGACAATACCTGCATCTTAGACAGCCTTTTAATTACTGACACCTCTTACTGCATGTCATGAATTTTCTACAGAAAGGCACAACAGCAGTGAAGAGGATGGATTTCCACGGCGGAGAGGGTTGCTGTCGTTTTCATCAGTGCGAGAGACATCAAGGAAGGGTAAACATTACACTTTCAAATTTCAGACAGCTCCTCTCACTGATTTTAATCTACCAAGGTGGTGACATTAATTAGACATTCTTGTTCAATAACATGACAAATCAGTTTGGTCCCTCATGAAGAACATCATCTGGTCACTGTTTTCTAACCTTAAAGGCTTTAATTTTTGCATTTTAGTCTCAGAACCATTCTCCGATGGTGGTGGTGCCTCCCAGCGCCATGGTTCTGAAGCCCAGGTGAAGAAGACAGGTATGTTACAAGGTCACACTATTGACCGATCAACAGTTCATCCATGCTTAACTGTCAGTGTCTAATTCAGAATCTGCTTGGCAACCAGGTGACTAATAACATCCAATCTTATTCAAACAGGTGTAGCGTGCAGCTATTATAACCTGGCACTTTGAGGTGTGTTCAGTGAGAACACAAATGGAAATGTTTCCTATAGTGTTCAGTCTGAACACAACTTTACTCTGATGACATACAAATTAACTAAAATGTAATAATCATGCATTGAGTTGGGGGATTAGGAATCTTGTTGCTGCTTTGAATTTTTGAAAGCTCCCTGACAGAGCAGAGAGTTAAACATGGGAACAGACAGAGGCTGCGTGACATGTTTTCAGTAATTTCTCTCAATAAAGGGTTTGAACCTGACACACACAAACAGGCAGGAGTCAGGATAGCAGGCAAAAACAGGACTCAATGAATACTACGTGCAGGGGTGGGGCTTCAGTATGAAGGCGACAGGTGTGATCAGGTGAGGAGGAAGCAGGATGGAGCCAACCTGCAGCCATATCCTGTAGCAGCATTCACACTCACACACAGGGGGAGACAAACAGGACACAAAGGGGAAAATGAAAAACAAGAGAAGTAGGAGGGAGTGATACAACAAACAGATAGAGGAGTCAAGAGAAAGACATAGTTGAGCTTTAGTTGAGCTTAAGTCTTAAAATAGAGCACAGAAAACAGTTCAATCCAAGGTATCCAAATCACTTAGCAAAGAGGAAGTTAAAAAACAGAAGATCAGTCCAAAAGCACAAGGAACAAAGAGCTGGGACATGTGACTCAAATAATACAATAAACTGTCAAACAGAAGAGGGACCACAAAGACTAGAGAGAGAAACTTATGAGGTGAAGGTGGAAATCAGGGTGATCAGCAGGTGGAGGATCACAGGGCGGAAAGTGAAATTTTCTGAGAATACGTTGTTTACACAAATTAAAACAGGAAATAATGCAACAGGAGAGGAGCAAGAAATCATGGCCAGGTAAGCTGCCAATATATATTTGAATATATTGTGCCTACCAACATTACATTACATGTCCACATGTAAATGTTGGGCAGCACTGTGTGTATGACTGATACACAAAATGAGATTGAAATAAAACAAATGTGATAATAGTATCTTATGCCAACTTTTGCTGCTGTTGATGCATGGAACAGCCATCTTGGATTAAGAGGTCATGGCTGAAGAGGTTTGTCTGACTCTGAGTCTGAAATCCAATTTCAGGGTATGTTCAAATGGAATCCACCACTACTATACCTGCATAGACCAACCACAACATTAAAACTAAAACAGTTTAAATGCTGTGTCTGATTGGTATAATGGTTTCCTTTAGGGTAAATGTAAGGTCAAATATATTAAGTGAGGTGGACCATAGGCCTTTGCTGAACTTTTACTATTCTTTTAGAAATCTGCCCAGAATCCATTTAAAATATGCAATTGCCTCATTTGACCTTTGTTATGCAAGCCGTTCTGTGACACCAATATGAATTTAAAGGTTCAGTGTGTAAGATTTAAGTGAAAGGGATTTTTGGAAGATTTTTGGCAGCTGAATCTTTAAAGGTACAGTGTGTAGAATTTTGTGATATCTAGTGTTGAAATTGCATGTTGCAGCTGAACACCCCTCACCTCACCCTCTCCTTCCAAACATGAAAAAGAACCTGTGGTAGCTTCAGTTGTCATAAAAACTCAAAAGGTGTTTAGTTTGTTCAGTCTGGACTAATGTAAAAAACATGGCGGCCTCCATAGAGAGGGTCCCCTCAATGTAAATATAAAGTATTTAAATATAAAGGGTCTTTTCTGGAGTAAAGAAAACTACAATTCATACAATTTAGATGAAATGAACTAGTGAAAACATCATGAGGATCATTCTACATTACATTTCTGCCAATAGTTCCCTTTCACCTAAATCTTACACACTGGACCTTTAAGTTTGTAGCAAAAAGCTGGATGTTAGTTGGGAAATATGGGTCGTCTGCTAACCAGAAAGTCAATGGTTTGATCCCAGGCTACCTAACCATAACCCTGAATGCCAATGCTTGTCCTTGAGCCCCATATTGCACCTGATGGCTGTGCTGGCAGTGTATGAGTGATAAAGTAGAGATGCACTGTGTGAATGTGTGAAATACAGGCCATATATGTCAGCAACTTTGTTGTTGTGTTCTTTAATATATGTTTTATTCCTTACATTTTCATGTGCCTGATACCTTGCTTGGGCATGATATCTATCTATCTATCTATCTATCTATCTATCTATCTATCTATCTATCTATCTATCTATCTATCTATCTATTTATCTATCTCTCTATCTATCTATCTAATTGGCCATTCACTTGTCTCAGCAGTAGGGGGAAGGGTTAATAAAGTGTGTGACATTCAGCTGCCTGACATTGAACAGGTTATTAGAAGGTAAGAGCTGCACTGGTTTGTTGCCTGCAGCTGGAGGGAAGGAGGGAGCCCGGCTGCTCTCTGTTTCTCTACATGAACTGAAGTTAACCCTCGGGTCCGTCCAGCTGTTGTTAAGTAAATGTGGCTGACTTGCTTGTTGTGTTCACTGGCAGTAAACCAAGGCTCGCCGTCTCAGCGATCCAAACTCGCAAACGCGCCGTTTTTTTTTTCCTCCGCTCGCGCCTTGAACGCAGCACAGCGAGCAGCTCCTCCGCTCTCAGACGGAGCTGCTCCTGCTGGTGTCAGTGGGAGGTGAGCACGCGGAGCGGGATGACATGTTTGAGCCGGAGAGGACACGATGAGAGCCGCCGCCGCCGCCGCCGTGCCACTGACTCTGAGAGTGCCCGGAGGACCGAGGTGTGTGTGGAGCAGCCATGAGTGAAGCGGTGACGAGGAGGAGAAGGAGAGGAGGCGCACAGAACAGATGGAGTGAGTACTGACATTAACTGTGTGCGGGGACCGCTCCGGGGAACCACATACTCACAGTATGATCGGCGCAGAGGTACACGGGGACCAGAGGTAATGACTGCCTGGTTCAGTGGCGAGCCTGTAGCCTGTCTCAAACAGGTTTGGGAACTCTTATATCCGGGTGTCATGTGCTCCACCACTGTTCACACCTCCATTAGTTTACAAGCAGCTGTGTCCATCTGTAGTTCAACATCCAACAGCAGCTTCGGTCCAGTTTTATGAACAGAGTCACACCATACGTCCCGTGAAGACACTCGAGACCGTACAGATTTACAGAGAAACACAACGGTGCACACAGCCAGCGAACACCCAGGGGACCGTGGAGAGAACAAAGTCCCTCATGGAGGAGAGCTCCAGACCTGACTGTGTGTGTGTGGGGGCGAGCATCTGCCAAGACCGGTTGGGCTGAGAGGAGAGAGATGAGGGAGAGGAACAGTTTAAGTTGGTCCGACTGGTTTGTGTGATGAAATGCCAAGAGTGATATTTATAGACGTGATTATGTTATAAATGATAGCATGGCCAGTTATTGTTATTATTATAAGAACACTTGTTATTCTTGATGAGTAGCCTCCTGTCAGGCCTTGGTGACGTGTAGTCACCTGGAATAGATTGACCGCAGGGGTTTGTTTCTTAGAACCATCAGGTTATCACTAAATTCAACACGCACTTTGGTGTGTTTCAGTTAAGTTTCAAGTTCTTTTGGGGTTTTGGGTGTCAATCCAAAGCCGGATGATTGGTTGTAACAACTGCATGTGCTTAAGCTAGTTTCCCAACTAAAAACAACGTATAGCCGATACGTTTGCCATCAGATCTTAAGTCAATCAACTTTGAGCTTTTTTAATGGATCCACGTGTGTAATATGGGGGATTATTTTTCTGCCTTAACAGCTGCATTGACAAATACATCTTTTTTTGCATTTAAATTGTGTCTTTCGGACTGGCTACACATTAGGTGTCATTGAAAGGGATCACTAGTGAAAAAGAAATGGAAAAGTTTGAATTCTGAAGCTAAAAATTGCTTTATTTGGAATAAAACTTTACATCCAATTAAAACGTCACATATACCTAAACACAAAGTGGGCAGGTTTTATTTTAAATCAACAGGTTTCATGTTTCCTGAGTTGAAATCAACCTATGAACAGGATTCTTTTCTTTTTAGGCCTCCCTCTGCTTACAGACTATAGACAGCTTGGTGTTGTAACATGTTCAGCAGCCTCAGGGAATGAAGCTGTTCAACAGGGCTGTTATTTACACCCTTATCACGCCATTGCTATTGACAGAGAGCAAGCTCCTTGTCCTGTCAATAGAGGGTTTGGATATTTGACTTACTGTAAGTAAAGGTGGTTTCAGGAAACAGGGAGATGAACCAGGCCAAAAGTGAAACCAGAACAATGTGCTTGGGGATTTTTATGTACCGTTTGTGCTCACTCAGCTTTCTTAATTAATATGAAAGTCTAAGTGGTGATAAATGTGTGACCATGTTTGACAGCAAACTAAACATTGCAGTGACAACCACAAACCTAAAAGAATGCTGCTTGTGGTAAAGTGTTACCAGATTTGTCTTTAAGCGAGTCAGCAGGGACTAGAGCTAGCTGGTGACCATTGTACATGTTTGGCAGCTGAGTTTGAATCAGGTTTAATCTTCTGGTGAAGTTGTGTTTTAGCAAATTTCAGTCATTTGATTTGTCTGTTTTTGTAAAAATTTTTAAACAACATTGTAGTCCAGTTTTCATCAGCGACATGTGCATTTAATTTTCGTCGTACAGTTTTCATTTTTTTGATTTCAGTGCATTTGAGGAAAGCTATGACCACCTCCACCAAAGTGGTTATGTTTTCATCTGCGTTTGTTAGTTAGCACGATTCGGCAAAATCTGCTTAAACGATTGAACTAAAATGTGGTCTTACAAGGGGACTGTTGGGCCTTGGCGGAGGTATACACTCTGAGTGCCCCTCTTTTTACCTCTAGGAGGTTATAATGATTGATTTCAGCAGGATTTTGTAAGAACTACTGAATGGATTACCACGAAACTGGAAGTATGAGGTGTGGATTAGGAAAGAACTCATTACATTTTGATGCTGATCCAAAACAATTGGGCGGTTCACTCTTCACCTCATCTGAATTCACTTTAGCCCAAGCACGCAGATGAAGACAATGAATAACACTTCAGAGATTCATGCACTTTCACCTCTATGGGGCGCTTCTTAGCTATTGGCTTGCTCACCGTGAAACCTGACTACATAATTGTCTCTGTTAGAATTTGATCTTGGGATTGTTGGCTAAGAGCATTTGTCCTCGCAAGTTCATGATGTTTCCAGCTGTAGTGACGGTTGCCAGTGTTCTGTTTTGTTTTTCTATTTTATTACCGAAAAAATAATCAGTTTAAGATTGTTTCTGTATTAGATACGCTAAACCACTGCTGCATGTTCAATATCTAATAGATAACAGACAGCTTTTTCCCATGTGACTTGAATGCAGCACAAGTATAAAAATTCTTTCCTCAGAGCCTGAAGTAAACAAATGATTCACCAGAGTGCTGCTGTTGATGCAATGGATAACATGGAGATGTTATTGATGGCTTCTCGAGTACTTTGTGATGAAGTTGTAAATCAGAGGTTGTGAATCTAATATACAGTGTTGATAATTATTTAGGTTCATGTTATTGTTTGTGTTAAGCGTAAAGACTTATATTGACATTGACATTTTCAACTTTTCTGTATAACACACGCTCTAAACAACAAAACATTTTACAAATCTCAGAACTATTGTGTTATTCCTCCTCACTGTGTTTAAGGTTCAGTGTGTAAGATTTAGGTGAAAGGGAACCATTGTCAGAAATGTAATGTAGAATAATCCTCATGATGTTTTCACTAGTTTGTTTCATCTAAATTGTATGAATTGTAGTTTTCTTTACCCCAGAAAAGATCCTTTATATTTAAATACTTCATAAATGCATCATGTGGACCCTCTCTACGGAGGCAGCCATGTTTTTTACATTAGTCCAGACTGGACAAACTAAACACCTTTTGAGTTTTTATGACAACTGAAGCTACCACAGTTTCTTTTTCATGTTTGGAAGGAGAGGGTGAGGTGAGGGGTGTTTAGCTGCAACATGCAATTTCAACACTAGATATCACTAAATTCTACACACTGTACCTTTAACACAACGAATTATATTTATATTTATTTGTTGGAACTTTTGTTATATTGCTATGAAAATCATACTGTGATAATTATTGATAGTTGTAGCCTAGCCCAAATGTACAGTAGTACAGACTTGATAAGAATGTCAGTGTCCTTCCTGTTGGAGTTGCTGCAGTGTGCTCAGTACACATTGGGATTCATCTTAAGCCGCTTCCGTGTCAGAGTGTTCCCAATGGCATGGTTAAAGCGTTTTGTGTATGTGTATCTGCAGGGTGTGTCTGTTTGCGCGATTAGTGGAATAAGCCAAGTCATTCAAGCCTGCGTATTAGAGTTTCCAAAGATTCATAAAGCAGGTTAGCAAGTAAGTCTGAGCTCCCAGTCAAGATAGCTCGCCGGCTTAACTTCGGCTCAGACTCAACCAGCGTTACAACCAGTTGCAACAAAGCTGCTCTCAGACATGCACTGAACTCTGGATTCCTCCGGACTTTCTCTGGAGAGGCTGTATGTGTGAACGCAAGTGTCTAGGTGAGTGCCTCCGTAGTTTCAGCAGACTCTTTGGGGACTTTTTACTCAGGGACTGGCAGGAGGACGTCTGCAGAAAGTCTGGACGCTCTCAGTTGGACATTTGGAGAATGTCAGTGGAGTTCAGTGCATGTCTGAAAGTCACCATAGTCATCATCAAGCTGTTTTGGACCTGATGTCTCCACTGAGTCCTATCCTATACAAAGTCAAACAGCCTGTGTATCGTACACAGTGAAATAACTCAGCGATAGATGAGTTCATCTCACTCACTTCTGTTATTATGAGCTTCTTGATCAAATTACTGTGGTCTTGGTTCCTGACATGAATGAAAATACAGTGGCGAGACTGAGTGATGTGACCTGAATATTTCACAGTTGCTCATTTCCAGTGGCTCATGCTGCAGGATTCTGCGCTGAGGAATATGTGCAGTCTGAACACCTCTAAAAATAAAGAAATGCATTCATTCGAAGATTCAGTTCTTCAGTCACAAATGCAAGTGAAACAATCACACTGTTCAGCTTTGATTTAACAAACTTGGTCTTTAATTATTACTGACTTCAAATACAAACTTCAGACGTTGGTCCATTATCTGAGTATTTCAGACCTGTGAACTCCCATGTGTTTGCTTTAGGCTATTTGACTATTTGACTGCGTAAGTCAAGGTTAATAAGTAACTCATGGCTGTGACCTGAGTTTAAAGGTAATAATGCGTAGTAGTCCCAGCATTTTCTTTCAACAGGCACAGAAATACATTTTTAAGTGGGTATTTTGATTATTTCCATCACATGGAAATATATATGAAAACTGAGAGAGTTTCAGATCCTAAAAAATAAATGCAAATGCACTTGTTTTACTGCCTTAACATTATTTTTCTGTGGTCTTATTTTCTGCTGTCAAGTTGTTTCACATACATCTTGCACAATTATTTTCTGCATTTATTATCAAGAGGAAATTCACCTCTCAAATTCATAAAAGTCATGTCAATGTCTTCCTCACAATTTTCTGGTACAGAGTAGATTCTCACATTTTTCATGTGGGATTCACATTTTACAGTCTTTATTTCAGTCAAGTTTAATCATCGAGAATCATCTCTGCTTTCTGCAGTACTTGATTTTGCTGCATTCTTTCTTCTTTTCAATCCCCAACCTTTTTTCTTAACTGGAATATTTTTGAGTAATAATTGTTCTGAATAATTATGGGATTACTTTCAGTATTTTAGAAATGCCTTGTATGCCTGCAGAAGGATTGGGACGTAAGCCAAGAAAGAAACCATTATCTTTTGGCGCAGATACAGACAAAGCAATGGATGCAGGATTTTTTTATATCACTTTCTTCAACATTTAGAACGTTTTTTTTTGACATTCTCCAATATTCCTGAGGGAATAATTCATGGTCTTGATGAAAAAAAAAACTGGCAGTCGTAGGGGACTGACATCTATGCAATCTGGTGCAGATCCAAATAAAAATGTGGATCCAGCTGATTT
Source organism: Paralichthys olivaceus (assembly GCF_024713975.1). Classification (NCBI taxonomy): domain Eukaryota; kingdom Metazoa; phylum Chordata; class Actinopteri; order Pleuronectiformes; family Paralichthyidae; genus Paralichthys; species Paralichthys olivaceus. Next base: position 2,675,592 of record NC_091098.1, read on the forward strand.
AAATGTGGTTTCATAGTGGGTAGGGATCTTTCAGCTACTCTATGCTCCAATCCTGTAACTAGTACTAATGTGTAGCTGAGATAATGTGGATTCAGTACGGCATCAACTGCTTATATGTATCCTCAAAAGTTAAAGAACCATGTCCAGATGAGCATGATGGATTTGGTATGGATTTTAAGTGGAAGGCTCTACTGGGTGCTATTTGAGTTTAGATGATTTTTTTCCCCCTCAGTTTTGATTATGTTTTTTTTTTCCGCGGTGTATCATAATGCCAGCGGAATGGCAGCCATTGGAAAGACCCTGTCACTGAATCAGGATTGTTTTGTTGTCTTGTGTAGGTGAACAGCCCAGAGGGAACCTCATCTCTGATGTCGCTGGAGAACACGGTAAGTACAGACGCTGGAGTCCAGTAAGACTGTTTCTTCAGGATACATTTCACTTTTGACTGACAATATAAGATTGTTTCTTTTCATGTTACCTAGCATATAGTCAAAATTAGGTTTCATAAATGATAATAGGACTGTCATGATATCACATTATAGTGTCGCAAGTTTACGATATCTAAAGAAAGTTTTAAGAATAATATTGTTTTTAAAATTTTCTATAGATATCATGATATTTTTAATAATGCTATAAGTCAATTTTATGAAATATTAAAACAGGGTTGTTTTCCTGTGGATGTATTGAGTTAAAAGTAAAATATGTTAGTAAAAATATATAGAAGTAAGAAATGAATATACATGCTTTTTAAAAAAATCTAAATTCCTATCTTTTCTGCATTGCCTATTCTGTTAAATAAAGTTTTAACGTTAAAGTTAAACAGAGGAAGTGTGGGGAAGCTAATGTCGTGTGTTTGGGTGACAGTGTCATTGATGAGCAGCTGCTTCTTTTGTTTCTCCAACAGGTTCCATCCCACCAGATGAAAATGAAGGTGGTCGACAAGGGGCCCTCAAGAGGTTTAGCGCCATGTGGTCCTCCTTCCGCAGAGGCAGAAAAGACAGTGAGTGTTCCGTTGCAGCGACAGGATTCAGGCACATGTGGTCAAAGGGTTATTAGGCCTTGCACTGGCTGGTGGAACAGAAACAGAACAGGATCTAGTGTCACATGTTGATGTCAGAATAGTGCTGCACACAGTGGGTGCTAACCTGGCTCAGTAAAAAAACAGGAAATACCGGTTAGACTCTGAGGTTTTAAATCTGTGAGGTGAGTTAAAGGGGTGGAGGAGTAGGGAGAGATGTACTATATATTGCCTGAAGTAAAAAGAGATAGAGATAGATAGATAGATAGATACTTTATTGATCCCGAAATTCAAGCACCCAGTGGCAGTAACATACATTGAACATACATTAGAATTGACTTATACATTAGAGTCATAACACAGTATCCATACGTTGAAATTGGCCTGAGACGAATGTAAATTTAAACAGAGTGTACAGAGGAATTAAGGAAATTAAATTAAACATTTGTAGCAAAATTAAACTCTTACAGAGAAATTAAACATTTTCATAGGATTTAAATATATACAGAGGAATTAAAAATGTGCACGAGTCAAAATATTAAAGTTAAAAAATGTTCAGAAAATGTGCATAGAAAATAAATATAGAACTGTGGCAAGTTAACCCGTGCTAATCGTCGATACAAAAACGAAACTAAAACATAAAGTGTGCGTGAGATTGGGATAAATGGGGATAAAGGACTGCGTGCAATTAAATTAGGCAGTAAACAGATGAATGAAATGAATGAATGAATGAATGAAAGTCACAGTCACAGCATGTAGCAGAGGTAGTCAGACATGGCAGTGACAGAGAGTCCAGGAAGTAGTGCAAAGAGATTTGTCCATTGTGCCTCTTGCCATCACTAAAGGGCAGTGTATGAAAGTAATTTTTTCATTATGTTATGTTATCACATGCAATATTCAATATTACTTACTCCTATTATCATTATTACTTCCTACCAGTTACCTTTTTTTCATTACAATTAGTCACTGGTTCTGTATTTACTCCATATACAATCAAGATATTTATTTTATACTTGATTTTTTATCTTCACTCATATTTTTCAGACGTAATACTCTATTCTCTGTGCTCTATTCTCTTGTCGTTAGTTTGACCCACTTATTTGGCTGCTTATCAACACAGACAGCAGCTGGAGCTGCAGCAGTACTCATAGGTTCTCCAGCATCTGATATCTGGAGGTTAGAAAGTTACACTCCTTCAAGTCAACCACCTCGATCCAGTCTGAACACACAGACATGATACACAGATTTATATTCAGAGTGTGTCTGACATACACTTTCTGAAGACATTGTCCTGTAGCTAATGAATAAATGCCCACGAATCTGCTCCGAAATAAAAAATGTAGCGCTTATCTGACTCAGGTAGAGTATTCTAATGAAAGTTGTCTGCACAGTGACAAGAGTGTAACTCATGATACACACTTTCTCCACTGTTCCACAATTTGAAGAAAAAAGAAAAGAAAACCGCACATTTTGTCTTTACACTTCCGAAATAGATAAAAAAACATCAAGATGTAAGTGAAATCCACACTTTCAGCTTTAATTAGAGGGTATTAACAAAAACATTGTATGAACTGAAATTAAAATCATTTCTACATAACCCCCCTGTTTTCAGAGGCTCATACGTTTCTGACTGACCATTTTTATGGCCCGTTCCATTTTCATTTCATGACAAATAGAGCAGACTAGTAAATGCAGGAAAAGGAGGCTGCTGACCTTAGATAAAAAAAAACCTCCTTGCTGGTGTCCTTTTGTTTTGAACAAAAAGAGAGGAATGCAGCAGAGAACACATGAGCAGGCTGGCAGAGTGTGAGGGAGACAGGATGAAGCTGGGCTGTTGATGTGGGGGTGACTGATGGTTTCTGAGCAGAACAGTAGAGTGCAGTCAACAGGACAGATTGGTAGGTTGAGACAGAGGCCTGTAGACCTTTCTGTTTGGACTACAGCGGTAACCCTGCACAATTTGTTTCTACACCCTGTGAAGGATCGAGAGACCCAGAGTCTGCAGAGCCACTAGGCCCAGAAGTGGAACCCAACACTTCCAGGCAGCCCCGCTACGTCAGTGGTCAGTACTTCTTTGAGTATCTGGTGGTTGTCAGCCTCAAGAAGACCAAGGGTGGAAGCAGCTATGAGCCTCAGATCACCTACCAGTTTCCCAAGGTCAGTCTGACACTGTCACACCATGTAGACACAAGAGCTCAGCCTGACAAAGTACACCTGAGGTGTTGCTGAGTGAGACAGATCACAGTAATACACAGTTGTACGTAGTATATTATCCACAGTTGATGGTTTGAAATACATTTTAAAATAGTTTAAAGCAAAATAACTTATTGATTTTACTCAGGCTCAGAAAAGTCCTGTGTTTCTATTCATGTAACATTTGTAACACAAATGCAATAACTATATTGCTGCTACACTCTTCTGGTGTCCAAATGAAACTGCACAGGAGCCGTTTCTGTCGCTGTAGCATGGTCATAATGACCCTTGTGGAAACTTAACCTGCTCATAGTTTTGTTTCCAAAACATGAAACAGAGCAACAAGTAAAAGATTCTGATTCTAGGATTACAGGACCAGTGGGGGCACTGGCTACATCCATACTAATACGTTTTAGAACACAGGGTCAGCATCACTTGTAACTGGTTATCCCTGTTGTGCGCTACACTGGTAGTTGATGCCAACGCAGGTTGTTTTCTTCTGGGAGGGGGTCATGTGATAGGAGCTTAACGAATCCGCAAAGGCCACATGATAACTGGAAAGACCCAACCAGCAAGTGGTTGTGAGTGTTTACATCACAGTTTCCAAACATCCCTGTTTCTGCCCGACCCGACTTAAACATTGTCCCGAAGTTTTCATACTGAAATGGGACCAGCAGCATTTCCAAACTCCTCTGTTTTAGCGGCTCTTAAACTTCGGAGTAGTGTGGACACCAGGTGTATCTGTAGCAGAAATGATGTGGTAGTGTGGATGTAGCCGTAGTCTGCCCCTTCTTCTGTCATAACTATGTCCCAAAATAATTAAATTCCCAGCTTAGCAATGTCAATACTGAGTGTATGTGTAAAATGACCACTATGAAGCAGACAAATATGTTGATATTATCTACTGTGTGTGTGTTTTCAGAGGGATGGGATGGCCAGATATCAGAAGGAGGAGGAAGAGAAGACTCTAAAGGCAATCACACTGTTTTGTTTCCCAGAAGGCATCAGCTGGGCTCCTTTAACAGAATACCACAGGTTTGTCGGCTCCTTTATTACTCTGACAACCTTAATTCCTGTGTTTGTGCTTCACTCTACACTAAAGTTCATATTTTTTACTTTTTCAGTTGAAAAGAGGTCAATCCGACCCTGTAACAGACAGACATTAAAATGGGTCTTTTTTTCTTTAAATGTCAATCCTCTCCTTTTATTTCAAATACTAACATCTAAAAAAAAGGAAAAGTCACTGTGCCAGATGTCTGGATAGCATCAACCTTTGCAAACACTTTCTGTAGCAGAGTCTTTCTCTTGTTGACTAAAGAATGTTCTTCCTGCAGTCACGAAAGGCTCCAAGATATTTTTAGGTTGTTTAAGATCTACCAACAGTGATGTTCAGCTCAGGGGACTGAGGCCTCTTTCCACCTTCAGTGTTTTAACTGACTCATTTGTTCTATTGAATCTACCTGTGCAATGTTTCCCATCCCACTGGCTGCTTCACAGCTGCACACCACAACATTTCGGCATTTGGCAAAATAATTTGTCTCATCAAAAGCGTCTCCAAATGCATGTTTGGAGATTTTATCTACAGCCCTTATTTCCACTCTCTCCTATCCAGACGTGTTTTTGCAGACTTTTCAAAGCTCACTTCTCTGATGAGGTCACAGCGAAGATTTCCTTCTCATGACTCTTTCTTGTCAAGATGCAAATGATCCGTGACATGAGTGGCAGTGGAAAATTATAGCTGGAAGCACTTTGACATCTTTTCTGCAGTCAGTTTTGTTACCACAACAGTCTTGACTTTGGCTACATCCATACTACTACTCTTTGTTAGAAAACAGTGTTTTCTAGCTAAAATGATCTCTGTTCACTCAAGCATTTTGGGTCTTTAACAGTTTTAATCCCTGTCAATACAAACCGAACTGTCATGTGACAACTCACGGACACTGGGCATGCATGTGCCGGTGCACACAAGAAGTATTTGGTGGTTGATTGCAGATTTTTCACAGTTTACTGGAATAATAGCTCGTCTCCAACACATGTAAACAGATGTAATCAACAGCTGAGCTGCATGACATGTGCTGGGTCAAATAAAGCCTGATGAGTCAATGAAGTTCTCAGTTTTACAAATACAAAATTGATCAGAACTTTCTTCACGCCATCATTACTGATGTATTCAAAGTTTATGAAATAAAAGGTAACAGCAGAACATTGATTTCTGTTTGCTGCTGAGCCTTTTCTTTTACGAAATTTACAAAAAAAAAACAATTTCTGAAACTTTCATACAATGTGAACTGTGGTGTGAAGCTCTGTTTTCATCTTCTGTCTGTAGTGAGACCTTCTCCTTTGTTCTGACTGAGATTGATGGCAGCAGAAGAAATGGATACTGCAGGAGGTTACTGGTCAGTGTCTTCTCTGAAACAGTCTTACCGTGTGTCATCATTTTAAAACTCACGTATTGCTCATTAACTATTCTCTATTTTCACTCTCCAACCTGAAGCCTGGAGGGAATGGAGCTCGCCCACCGGAGGCGTACTGCATCATCAGCAGTCTGGCTTGTTTCGGCCTCTTTTCCAAGGTGAGCTCAACTTTTAACATTTGTAAAAGAGGAAATTATTACGTGTTTTTGTCTGACATTATAACAGGGTCTCAAACAAAAAAGACAAAATAATATCTATTGTTCTGGTCCTTATTTCATCGTCATTCAACACTTTTTACACATGATCAACCTTCACATGCTATTGACAGGTTGACTAAATGAATATATTAATCGAATTAATCTCATCTATATATCTAGATCAATCAATGACAATTTTTCAAGCGAAATGACCGCATGTTTGGTTTCCTCAGTTTCTCATTTGTAACGTGTAACACTAGATGTTACCACTGTGGGTTGTCTCGGCTTTGGATTTAGCTTTTTATTGCCACACAAAGAACACAACAGAAGAACGCTGCTCCACTGTGCACCTTGCTGCCTGACTGTTCTGTCACACCGTTCTAAACTGGGGAGTGATCAACTAACAGCAATTATTCACCCCAGCACTATTCACCCCACTCTATGGTGTGGAAATAAATTTGATTTTTTAACGCTGCCTTTTATTCAAGAAGAATCACATTATTTCACTCCCATGTTTCATTTGGTCTGATTCGTTAGTGTTTTAGTTGGGAGATATTATTATTATTGCCCCATTACTGTGTGTTCTCCTCTCTCTGTGCAGATATTTGACGAGGTGGAGAAGCGGCGGCAGATCTCCATGGCTATGATCTATCCATTCATGCAGAAGCTGCGGGAGGCCCCATTCCCAGCTCCGGGAAACACTGTGGAGATTAAGAGCTTCATTCCTGAGTCGGGCACTGAGGTCAGACCTAAACCCCTCCCCCTGCTCATAACAGTCCACATAAAGTTTGATGATGCTTGTATCAATAGTGTTTTTTCTTTATTGACACAGTAGACTATGCAGATCCACATAGTTGTTTCTCTTCTCGTCTTGGTAGAATCTCATCTAGAATAGATGGGTTTAATTCCGAGTTGTCTGTAGTTTTATCCCTTAGCCCAATGTTACTCAAATAGTCACTTCCCTTTGTTGGCAAACTAACGCTGTTTTTAGATATGAACTCAAGAGGATGTCCGCAAATTTTTGGTTCGGACTTTCTCTGGAGTTTGCCTCTCACACATGAATGACGCAGCAGGAGATTCTCTGCTCAGATGTGGCGCTGCAGGCAGTGGCAGGACGTAATGTATTAAGCCCAATTCATGCTCCTGCGTCCAAGCTACGCCGCAGCCTACGCGTAGACGTGTATCCTACACAGAGCACTACGCCATATCCTGTGGGTGATCGCATCTCCAGCAGACTACCCCCATTTTTTCAAGATCTTTAAGAAAAAGAAATTGCTCTTCAACATGAATGGTAATCAGCTCCAACTCCTACAAGATCCACTTATTAACACTCACCATTGCTCAACACCAGCATAGAAGCTCTACGGCCACTAGCATTTCGGTGGTGTAATTGCAGCGTTACTCACACACACACCTACGCACTATGAATGCTCAGCCCTGTGTGCTTGGTTTGTATCAATGGCGTAGCTTCGACACAGAAACAAGATTCAGCCTTTAACTCTGCTCAAGAGATCACATGTTTTTGTTAATAGCACATAGACACTAGCGTCTGCCTTTTTTGCCAAAAACTCTCTTCAACTTCAACTTCAACTTCAAACTCTCGACATCCTGTGTCCACTACATGTGTGATGGCGCTTTTTCATCCTGAGATATTTGTTTCCCTTTTATTTTTTTTTCTGTTTTGTTGCATGTTAGAAACATCATCAACAAACAAATTCGTGCAGCAGTTACTTTCTTGTGGCATCACACTCAAGGTGCCAAGCTCAAAATGATCAAAAGTAAAATCCCTTACTGCTGTAATCCAGGTTATAAGCAGGGATGGGCAAAGGCACATCCAACCCTTTTTGTAAGTGTATCAGAATAAACTACAAAATACAGCAGCCACGCTATGTATCAAAATAAACAACTGTATTTTTGTACCTTTAAATACTAAAAAATACTTTACCAATAGGAGCTTTAGGGGCTGTAACCTCCAGACTGGAGAGTCGCTCCAGCAGATCCCAGGTACAACATCTGAAGCCTCTGTCCAGTAAAGCGCAGTCCTAGGAACAGCTAAAATACTGCACAGAACCCTCAAACTCCCAGGCCTCTGGTAGAGGACCTAAAGCTTGAGAAAGACATACTTCCCCATGTCAAGTGTGGGATGTGAAAACATTTTTTTATTTTTTTTTATGTGATCTATCAGTTGAATAAGTGAGCCACTGCAACAGACCTACAGTAACGAAGGTCTGTGCCCACGCAATAGCACAGAGTCATTCTCACTAAACACAAAGATAAACACTAAGTTACACACTTGGACTTGGAGAAGCTGTGAGGTACAACAAATGCTAGTGGTGGATGAGAGAACAACCTGTTGTTTCATGGCTTTGCAGCACAACTTTGTTCATGAAAATAAGGCAGAAACAAAAAGTAGCAGGCTAATATCGACTGTGAGGTCTGCTAAATAGTTAGCTAGAACACTTGAGTAAACTTGATTTAGCCTTGGATACTAAAACCAACACCAACACCTAACAGGAACTGTTAAGATTTGTAACAATTGGGTCTCGCTTCGTTCTGGATCATCAATTTTCTGAACATAAATCTTCTGATGAACAAGCCTGGTCAAGTTACTGAGTAGACACCATTCAGAGGCTTCATGCATTGATTTTAATTTTTATGAGTCATCACATTGACGTCCCACAGAACAAAAAAATATAGGTATTTTGATTTAAAAAAATATGAATCCATTTTTATAGATACACGTATCATAAATACTGCCCACCACAGGTCAGGTTGCAGAGAATCTCACAAATCCTTATAATTTCACTGCTTATTGACTGATCTGCATTTGCAAAGGCTATGGATGGTGAAAAGACTGCTAAATCAGAGATGTAAGGCAGCCTTTGGTGATCAGTGCAAGTGGTTTCTTGCTGGCTGGGACTGGGACTTCAGCCAAGCTGTAGTGAAGTAGTATGACTACATTCGGTGACACAAGAGGAAAACATTGAGCCAATGGAAAGACAGAAAGTTGTGGGCTGAATCAGAATCAGAAGTACTTTATTAATCCCTGTAGGGAAATTCAAATGTTACAGAGCCCCTTCCAAAGAGCTGTGTGGACAGAAAGACAGTCCCTTGCTCTGATACTGATATTCATGAGGCTGATGTGTCGTTACTGATTGTCCGCCATGTCTTTGAAGATTGTGATTGTAGATGATACACAACACTCCCACAAACCCCCACACACAGTGAAACCCAGTGTCACATGAGATCCTCCAGGTGGGTGTGTCAGTGTAAAGCTGTGTCTGAACCTGTCCTGCATTACCCAACCTGTAGCTCACAGGAGAAACCTAACACTTCTCCCATCAGGCCACATACCACGTCTCAGCAGCTCTGTTATCTCAAGTATTCACTATGGCCATCGTTTCTGTGACCAGCCCTCGGGCTCAAAGAGGGGCACATACCTGGTTTCCTGACACCGTTAAGACTCTGACCCCCTGCACACCTGGAAGCATTTGTCCTGAGTGATCTGATAATAAGTGGTCAGTGCTAATTACAGGACTGAACACACCCAAATGTGTCCTGAATGCATCTTGAGATCTGATCACTCAAGCCATGGGGTGTGGGACAAATGTTGCCACATTTTTCACATGAGATCCAATCAATCCCTGCCGACTCTGCTTGCTTTCTACATCTCAATCGCTCATGACGACACACACACAAACAAAGTGACATTGTTGTAGAGCATAGGACAAGATGGTGAATATCCCTTGTACATTCAAAGGTCTTTCGCACAAGTTTAGTGTTAAGTTACCAACCACAATCAGATGTTAGGGATCACCAGCAGATACTGTATTAGTGACTGCCAGTGGATGTTAGGGGCGTATCATCAGTTTTGTACCCAAGTATCATCAGGCATTTCCTCCTTTTACTCACAAGACCCCCTTTGCTGAGGCAGGCCCCCCAGAGGCTGATCAGACCTGAGTGTGTGTCCCTAACATCCTGGGGCCTGGTTAGGACCTTTCATGCTGATCCATTGGCTTCAGCATTCAGCAGTCCCCTTTACTTCTCTTATGTACCTGACAGTGGACGTTACACTAAAACTCTTGTAGCCAACTTTACAATCAGCTATTTGCAAACACAAAATGTTGGGTGTTTTGTGCATTAAAAACTAAAAATGTTGTGCCTATTGGGCAGGGAAGTGAGATCTGATCGCAAGTAGTCACAGGACACATATTCAGGATGTATGTTAATGACAGGCATGAACACACGTACTTAACACTGACTACTGGTCAGGTCTGTCAGGACAGATTTGAGTGATGAAGATGCAGTCATCATGTACATTCATGTAAAGTGTGTTTAAAAATCTTAGTTAAATGTAATAAATCCTGAAAAGCACTGAAACTAACCTGCATCTAACCCTTTAAGCCACTGATTCTCAAACTATGGTTTGCGTACCAACAGTGGTACGCAAGTTCCCTCTATTGGTGAGTGGAGGAATTTTAGAAATATTATATATTATTATTATTAGGAAAACATGCGATATGCGGTAATGTTCTTTGATATTGCGATGACCATTTGACTTGCGATAAATAAACAAATAATAAATAAATATATGGTCCCTGGCTATGGATGCAGAGTCCACGGACATCTCCAAAGCCGGGAGAAGGTGCACTGCCCGGCCGCAGCACAACCAAGTCGGGGCAGAAACCAGGGAGCCATGCACAGCTCCACTATGTCCACTCACAGTGTTAATGTGGGGGATTTTCATACATGTTTGGACCGTGTAAAGTATTTTTTTTTTTTTTTTTTTACAATTTTTAGAGAGACACACAGCAGCTGAGTCTGTGTGTGTCTCTGTTACTTTTCCCTCAGGTTCTGGGATCATTAATAAGCTTCACAAGTCTTTTGTATAATAAACCGCTCATAAAGATGAATTTAACTCGTGACAAACGTGATCACTAGTACACAGTAGAGTTTAGTTGGAGGAGGCGTAACGAGATTTGACAGAGCTGCATCTATATCTATACACCAGTGTGTGAGTGTGCCAGTCTTAGTGTTACACTTTTGTACAGCGTGGCTGTGGCTGACAACAGTCAACAATAAATCATTCTCTTATTATTAATAAACCTTCCTCTTGCGTGAACTGTCTGTAGCTGAATAGGTTAGGCCTACGCTAATGTATTTTAATGTTAGTCATAACAGTTTTCACTCTCCATCAGATCATCAGTCTGACGCGTCCACTGGATTCCTGGCTGGAACATGTCAACTTTGCCGCACTTTTCGAGTGCCTGACAGATGATGAGGTGTTACTGGTGTTCGCTGCCGCTGTCCTGGAGAGACGGATCATTTTCATCGCGGATGAACTGGGGTATTGCATAATTACCTGGACACTCACCTAATAAATAAAAGAAGTGTGGAATTTATTTATTTAAATACTTGTTTTTGAGATTGGACGCATCACATTGATTGAAGTGTGGAGATGTAATGGCGCCGGCGAGTTGGGAATGGTCTTCATATAGAACTTTTCTTGTCTTGATGACCACTCAGAGAGCCTCACAGTACAGTTTTGCCATTCACACATTAATACAGTGCATCTGTTTGCAGAACTTCCTCTATTTTACATCCCTCACACACTGTCAGCACAGCTCTGAGGGGCAATTTGGGGTTCTGTATCTTTTCCAAGACCACCTGACCTTCTGCTCAGTGGACAACCCTCTCTACCCCTGAGCCACAGCTGCTTGAACCCATGCTCCTAATAACCTCATAATAAGCCAAAACTCTGCAGCTGAAACCTAAGGAAGAATTAACATTTTTACAATCAATCAGATGTGTTCATCACAGACTATTTGCTCTTAATCAGCTGTGATGCTGACTCTCCTCTCTCTGCAGCACATTATCCCAAGTCATTCATGCAGTAGCAGCCCTCCTTTACCCCTTCACCTGGCAGCACACCTTCATCTCCATTGTTCCAGAGATCCTGATTGATGTAGTGATGGCACCCACTCCCTATCTGCTTGGAGTCCAGAAGCGCCTGCTGGACCTGGTCACAGACCAGAGTGATGTGAGTTACCATTACTTAAGTAATTGTTAACGTCAACAATGACCCCTCCATGCACATGCAAGTTAGTCATGGAGTTCCATAAGGTTCTGTCCTTGGACCAATACTCTTCACCTTATATATGCTCAGCCTTAGGCAACATCATGAGAAAGCACCATGTACTCTTCCATTGTTACGCAGATGACACCCAGCTGTACATTTCTATGAATCTAATCACTTAGTTCAACTTCAGGAATGCCTCAAGCATATCAAGGCCTGGATGACCCAAAACTTCTTAGTTCTAAATTCAGACAAAACTGAGGTCATTGTAATCGGCCCTAAACATCTTAGAGAATCACTGTCTGAACAGATAGTCACTTTGGATGGTGTCAGTCTGGCTTCCAGCTTCACTGTGAGGAACCTTGGAGTTATGTTCGACCAGGACATGTCATTTGACCAACATATAAAACAAGTCTCTATATTAATACGATTTTAAGGTCTGGACCTTCTATGTAAAGTGCCTTGAGATAATGTAAATTATGATTTGGTGCTGTACAAATAAAATTGAATTGAATTAAGTTAAAGGCAGGACAGACATAACTGGTGAATTCAAGAGCGACGTCCTCATTCTGTCCCTGTCCTCTTCTGTGACACAGCTGATGGTCGACTTGTCTGAGGATAAAAAGAAGACCTTCATTTTTTTGGTGAGTGTTTTGTTTACTAAACTGTCGCCAATCTTTTCGTTGGTTATTAGTTATAATTTTGTAAGGTAACAATAATCTTGTCCAAGTAAAAATGATTGTGTAAACCGAGGGCACAAATGGAGTGCTTTCAGAACCCTTCCCTTAAGTAGAGGTACAGATCAAGGATGCCGTTTATCAGCTTCCTTGTTTCCATTGGAAACCTCACCAAACCCTTTCCTTAAACAAATGAACTCTTTTCCTCCTTTATCTGGTGTAACAAGGTTCACAGAAAGAGAAAATTATGACATCAACCTCGAGAGGAGGGAGGCATAAACCTCCTCAATCTGGAGTTTTACAGCTCAGCTCAAATGTTTCAGTCGTTTAAACAAGAAAGATATATAAAATATAAGCTAAAAGATACAAAATTCTTGAGATATTTACAATTGAAAATTTAGATAACAGGAAATGTTGACCTTGAAAACAGAGATAGGTGAAATGTGAATATGATAAAAAGATACAATTGCTGTATACAACATTCTTATCAAAGCTGAGAGTACAACAGATGCAAACAGAAAATGAAAGGAATTCACTTACAAAATTACTGCAAATGAAATCTTAACATCTTATCTAGTATAAACTAATGACAAGATTATACTACAGTAGAGACAAAATAAACATGTTTGAATCCACCTCTTCAGGATGGTTTTAAAAACGTTACACCCTCGCATACATGCCTCCCTGTTTTGTGAGAAAATTCAAAAGACTTTTTCTCGATGTAAAATGGTATTTTTACCGTGGATTTATCTCTTTGAAAGTGTACCCAACTGGATAGCAAATTATTTGTTTGTTTTTAAAGTTTATAGGATGCTCATTTTGCCATACTTAAAAAATGAGGAAGAAATTGGATTTCCTGAAGTGTAAAATTGTAAAATCCTCCTTTTCCAGACTGGTGATGAAGCCTCTATTCTGCCCCCAAAGCTCCAAACAGAAATACTAGAGGCACTAAGAACAAGAAAAGAAGCATCAAGTGAGTAAATAAAAAATATCAATCAGAGACAGTGAGGGGCAGAAACATTGCTCCATCATCACAAATGTTGTCTGTCCTTTCTCTCAGCGGCGGAGGAGCTGAACCGAGTGGTGTCGGAAGCCTTCCTGCTTTTCTTTGTGAAAACAGTCGGACATTATGCCTCATATGTGAAATACCGTCATGGGGCGCCGGGAGTGTTTGAAAAGAGAAGCTTCTACAAGGCCATTGAGTCCAAGACCACTCGACACTTTGTCAAGAAGTTCATCCAGACACAGATGTTTGACCTGTTTATCCAGGAGGTGGAGCAGCAGCAGTCTGGGCCGCAGCAAGGTGAGGAGACATCACACACACAAATGATCCAAGTTAAAGATGAGATAATATAAAAATGTATTGATCCCACACCGGGGAAATGTACTTGTTACAGTAGCAGACAGTGAGAATGAGACAAACCAGACGCCCAGATTCCTTTTAGGACTGCAGTAATTCAGTCAGCTGACATCGTATATTCACACTGCAGCTGTTACAGCTGTTTTTGAAATTGAATATGCAGTATATATTTATGAATGTTAGTAATGTTTATTTATGTCGTAATAGTTGATTATACGATCAAAATAACTTCTAATGTTGTTTTTTTTATCAATCATCAATGATTTCCTACAAGACACATTTGTCTAATTCCCCTCCGCCTTATATTGCCTCTTTGTTTGATTGTCTATACAGTGAATGTTAGTTGTTCCATGGTTGAGATAGAATATTCAACGTCACCCTTTAGACATTAGGTTACTCAATTAAACAATGCAACGTCACTTCTTCTCCAAAAGTGATGACCACAGTGTGAACGTCCCCAGGGACACGTCCAACCCCTTAAAAACAGTGGTCAGAGAAAGACTCGGCTCACTTCACCTTTTTAAACACACATACAAACACTTCACTTCTTTTACTTCATCCTCGTTCTTTTGCACTTTTACTTCACTTTACTCTTCTTTCACACTTAGTTAGCATAGCGTATTTAAGTGTGTCACCATTCAAGTTTATCTATAGCATTACTTTCTATTATGTGTGTTTAAGCAACTTTCCTGCACAATATTTTATTTTTCTTTAAAGGTCCAGTGTGTAAGATTTAGGTGAAAGGGAACTATTGGCAGAAATTTAATGTAGAATAATCCTCATGATGTTTTCACTAGTTCGATTTATCTAAATTGTATGAATTGTAGTTTTCTTTACCCCAGAAAAGGCTCTTTATATTTAAATACTTTATATTTACATTGAGGGGACCCTCTCTACCGAGGCCGCCATGTTTTTTACATTAGTCCAGACTGAACAAACTAAACACCTTTTGAGTTTTTATGACAACTGAAGCTACCACAGGTTCTTTTTCATGTTTGGAGGAGAGGGTGAGGTGAGGGGTGTTCAGCTGCAACATGCAATTTCAACACTTGATATCACTAAATTCTACACACTGTACCTTTAAGCCAAATCCACAGCTGGTTTATAAGAAGAATACTGCAATTTCATTTCTTCAGTTCCTGAGTCCTGTAACAGGATCTGCTGTTAAATGTATGCTTTTGTCCTCTGTCCTGTAGGAATATTCCACAAAAAGATCCTAGAATACCAAGAGAAGAAGAAAAGGGACAAGACAAGGAAACACTAACTTTCAGCTGGGACTTTTGGTGTACATAGGAAAAGATGTGAATGTTGTACTGTGTGTTTTGCTTCCTGTGCTAGTTTGGTTTTAAATATGTATGCAATGTGTGAATTACTGTATGGCTAACTTGCTGCTACTCTGTGAAACACTGGCAGAATGAGAGAGTTGAGTTCCAGATGTTGATTCTCAGCCTGTGCCGATGAGCAGGAAAATCATTTCAAATAAAGACTAGTTTTTTATGTCCACATAACTGTGTTCTCTGATTTTTTTAACAAGTGTAGCCCCCAATGGCAGGTAGTAATTTGTCTGTATTGGTTTCTATCTGTCTGTCCATATGTCTGTAATTCTCCTTCCTTTCAGTTAACCAAAATGCAAGAAATTAGCAGTTCAGTTCAGTTCGGTCCCAAAACCTATTGTGTACAACAGTCACAAGTTCCGAGGCACTCTCCGACACTTGCTTAATGCATTTTTATGTAGTTATAATGTTATACAGGAATGAATTACAATTATTTCAAAGCAAGTTTAATCCACATAATCTCAAAAATGCTGATTGAAATACCAGTGGAAATAAGTGGCAACCCACTGCTCTGAACTGCTGTTTGTGTGGGTGCAGTCTAATAATGCAGTTTGTTTATGGAGGTTCCTGACTGAGGGAAATGACCTGAGGTAACAAACAAACGAGGGGGAAATACATGTACAGATTATATGAAAGCACGTAAGAAAACAAATCTCCAAACACAAGCAAAAAAATAAATGTTGATATTAGATACCTCATTCTTGCATTGGCTTAGACTGGTTTTGATTTTGAAATATCTTAATTTCTCTACACACAATTCCTCTAGTCGCAGCAGGCTTTATTACAAGACTCTGTTTTCAGCAACAAAAAAAAAATTGATTGTCGACTGTCAAGGAAGGTGGTTCATTCTTCCTGGACTGAAGCCAGCTTCGCATGACTTCCTAGAAAGTCTGCACTGTTTCACACTGATAAATTAAATATTTCAAACTGTCCATTCCCCTACACAGCAGATACAGTAGTTCACATCCAAATGTCATTCATTTTGTTCATCTCTGTTATTTTAGGACGAAATGGGAATTCATCTATTGTCTTAACTTCTTCAGCTCCAAACTTTTGACTGGGGAAGGATAATATTCTTTTATAGGACATTTTAAGTGGTAAGTATGTGATTGGTAAATAAGCAGTCATTCTTTAATATCCTCAGTATCAGCAGGGAGGACATAGAGGATGAAACTTTTTTATTTTATTTTATTATTCCAATTACACTCCAATCCAGAAGATGGCGACACCATATTGAGGAGAAGAAGAAGAGATGGCGGCGAGTCGAAGAAGAGCTCCTCAGTCATTGGTTTATTTGAAAGGGCGGTCAGGTGACGTCACAGTTTGAACTCGGAGGAAACCTGGTGGGTGAGTAGGAACTCTTCTCTCATTTCTACTGAAACATCATAAAGTGGATCGAAGCTCCGCTCTGATCCAATGACTGCATCGATACTGAGCGTGTGTGAGTGTTTGCTTCTTTGAACGCTTCTGATTAGCTCATGTTTAATGGGAGCTAGCGTTAGCCGCTTGTTTGCTTCACAACATGAACCCAACGGAAAGTACAGCTCCTCCGAACCAATGTCTCCTGAGACATTCACTGACCGAGTGGGACTGAAGCTTTCAGCCATGAAGTCCCCACAGACAGTTCTCATGTAAACTGGTTGAACACAGGTCCGCTCGCTGAAACTGACTCTAATGTCTCATGTTCTCTGAAGCTTCGTGCTGAATAATGGCGGAAAGCGACTGCGGCTCCGCTGAACGGTACGAGTTCGATGCTCCGTCCCACGTCGTCGACTTGAAGGAGCTGGAGAACAACGACGGAGATGACCAGTGGTTCGGTGAGTGTCCGTGTGGCTGTTCGACACTGAGCCGCTCAGACGGTAGAAAACCCTTCCTTCATCTTTGTCCAGCAGCTGATCGGTGTTTTCCTCTGGGTGTCCGGTCCCGATGAGTAACCCTGGTTCTCATGTGGCTCAGACACGAGGAGGAAACTCACTGTGACAGCTTGACTCAGAGGATGGTTGATTTATCTGGAGCCTCTGCAGACTCGTCCACTTTGGAAATGGATGCAGGTGTTGTACACTGAGCTGTTAATGTGAAACACAGAGTGATGTTGTGTGAAGCTCATCTGCTGCTGTTGGTTCATTTATCGACTCAAACCAAAGACATGTTCCACTGAGACACTTTCTCTCTTGTTAACAAACTGTGGTGGAAACAGTCTGTGTGAAACAATGACCAGTATGTACGTTCAAACACCTGTTTGAGTTCACATCTACTTTCTGTCTCACGAGCAGAACAACAGGTCGGGGGAGCAGAGGGTCGCCTTACTACGCCTTCAAGACCCGACTGGCCCTTTATGAGAAGCAACACACCCAACCTGCCCAAAGCCATCGTGATTCCTCAAGTCAAGACAGATGTGGACACTGGTTAGTTACTATTATTTTATATATATATATATATATTCTGATAAGATACTTTAAGGTGGTTTTAAAAGATTGCTTGGTCCTTGTGAGCGTTCCTCTGGTCTCCTGTAATTCAGTGACTAGTCCTGATGACTTGCTCAATGTGAATCCATGTGGACTGATCAATGTTCCAGGTCCTGGCACATCCGCATCTCCACCTCCAAACCTTGTCACATCCTGGGGAGCTGAAACTGCGACTCAGGCCGATGGCCGGCCAAAGAGGAGAGCAGCGAATCAACCTCCTGTCCAGCCAAGCAGGTGCACTTCTTGTGATGGCTACACATGAACTACAGTGTGAAATGAAGTGTGCTGCAACAAGCTACACAGTACAACACAACGCAGTTTTATTCTTGCACGTTCTTGAGGTGTCATATAATCAAATAATACTTTTGTAATTAGCATCAAATTTCAAGACTGAAGCCCGGAGGCCAATGGTTTAATGTTCTGTTTGTGTGCTTTCTGTTTGAAGTTGCATTGACAGTCAGTCCCATACACGGGAAATGCACAATCAGGTGTTTGGGGAACTTCAGATTAAGTTGTCAGCATTTCTGTACTTTTGATGTAATTTAATGTTTAATCTTTATTTTTTTCCTCATTTTAGGATTTCAAAACGTAAAGAGACATCAACCGGTTCAGTTCCGACACAGTCGCCTGCACCACCGTCAAAGAAATCCAAACCGTAAGTTATAGATCCATTTTTTTAACAAATGCTTGTGATGCCTTGTCGGCCCCCCCACTTTGTTTCCTCCTTTTACTCAAGTCAAAAGTCAAAGTAGCTTTATTGTCAACTATTTCACATGTAAACATACAAAGCAGTCGAAAGAACGTTTCCCACTCTCCCCACAGTGAAACATATAAAGTGCACCAGCACAACAGATAAACAACAGATAAACATTACATTACAGCAGTGCAAGTTAAAAGAGGTAAAAGTGATAAGTGATAAAAAGTGATAAAGTGATAAAGTGATAAAGTGCAGAGACAGTTTGTTTCAGAGTCCTGAGTGATTTTTGGAGGGGGGGGGGGGGATTTCAGCCTGTTGTCAGACTGTCGGATATGGCTGGGGGGAGTGAGTGGAGAGAATTTAGCTTCCTGACAGCTTGGTGGATGAAGCTATTGCTGAGTCTGGTGGTGCGGGAACGGAGGGTCCTATACCTTCTTCCAGAGGGTAGGAGGCTGAAAAGGCTGTGTGCGGGGTGGCTGGTGTCCCTCGCAATCGAGATGGCATTCCGGGTGAGGCGGGTGGTGTATATGCTTTGCAAGGAAGGGAGTGGGGCACCAATGATCCTAGCAGCTGTGTTCACCACGCGTTGCAGTGCTTTTCGGCTGTATTCAGTGCAGCTACTGCCCCACACAGTGATGCAGCATGACAGGATGCTTTCAATGGTGCCCCTGTAGAATGTGTTCAGGATGGGAGTGGGGGCTTTTGCTTTCTTGAGCTTGCGGAGGACGTAGAGGCGCCGCTGGGCTTTCTTCGCCAGTGATGCAGAGTTGGTGTATTTCATTCAACTTTTCTACTGCGGCTGTTTGTTTTAGGAGTCCTGTTGCCAGACGAGCTCGAAAGTCCAGTAGTGTCCTCCGCCGAAGTGGGCAGACAAATCCCAGGACTGGTCTCCGCCGAAGTGTACAGACAAATCCCAGGACTGCACCTAAGACTGGCACAGCAGCTTCTAAAACTGGGAACACAGAGTAAGAAGACTAACACTCAGAATCTCTTTGCATTACATTACGTATCATTAAGCTGATGCTTTTATCCAAATCTTAAATGTTGTGAGTGTGTATAAGTGGAGATTCCACTTTAAATGAGATGTTGGCCGATGTGTTAAAACAGGCTGTGCAGCTCTGAAGAACAGGAGCTGGAGCGCATCAGGATCCTCCAGAAGGAAGTGGCTCTTCACCGCAAAAAGAACGAGGCCAGCTACAAAGCGGCTCTGGCTGGCAGTGAGTGGATATCAGAGACTGACTTTGTGTGGCTGCAGTTAATTCAGTTCAGTAATTAATGTGCTGAATAACGAGCTGTGTGTTGGTGCCTCTTTAAAATAACAGTTAATTGGGATCCAGGTTCTTTTCTTCTTGAAGGAAATCAGTGTCTGTTATTTCAGATCCACCACCGAAGAAGACAGCCCTGTCCACGACTGTGCCTAAGGAATTCAATTTCAACACAGACCACCGCATTAAGGCGACCGCCTCATCCAGTACAGCAGATAAAGAAGTGGACTTCATCAGTCAGCTTCGCAAACCTTCCTCCCCAGTAAGTTGTTCATATGATCAACCTGATCCAGAATTCTGAATATGCTCTAGAAATACTCTGAATTATCTTCAGCTCAGTCTCTATAGAACTAGAGTTCAGTTTTAACACTTGTCTTTATTGAGCAGTATTATAATGTATATGCAGTGAAGACATTTAAACAAACTTTCTCCAGATGATACCTTTATTTATTTATTTTTAAGCTAAAGGCCACGAAAGGTGCCACTATACCGAAACCCTTCAACCTGTCCACGGGCAACAAGAGGAAGGTGGAGGGGTCGGGTGCCTATGTGCCCGTGGCTCAGCAGATTGATCAGTTCCAAAAACGAACCCCCGACCGCTACCATCTGCGTAGTCGCCAGAGTCAAGAGAGAGGGCCGCATCCAGTGAAGGGTGACCACCTGAAGCTCACCCAACCTCATACCCCACACCTGATGACCCGCCAGAGGAGCCGGCCCACCACTGTGAAGAGCAGTGCTGAGCTGGAGGCTGAAGAGGTGGACAAACTTCACAAGTAAGAGCTTGTTCTTCAGCACATGCAACAGATGCAAAAATGTCCCTGTCTGCTGCACCACCTCTTGAATGATGTGGAGCATTTGTTGCTGTTGCATGTGTGAAAAGCAAACTGCGGCTAAAGTCAGGACTCTTTTCTCCCGACCTTATCTTCAGGTTATTTCTGAAAACGACAGGAAAAGTGGCGACCTGTGAAAGTATTTTAAAAACAAAATGAGATGAATTAATTTATATGGATCAAAACATCATGGCTTCCTCCTCCAGAGGGTCATGGTCCAGTATATATTATGGGCAGGGTCATAACTGTAAATGAATCATGTTATTTGCTGACATGAGAGGCCATGGACTGACGTAACATAACCTTATGACAGTGGACTGATCGATGGTTCTGCATTTGTTGCATACATTCTGAGCTGCTGACATAAATCCTCCAACTCTGTCCAGAAAAAGAAAAGTCCATCAGAGCAGCAGTGGGGACAAAATGTGAAAACTAAAGTGCATTAAGTGCTGAACACTAAAACGGGTGTCCCTGGCTCTACTGGAGGTGCTGGCACTGGCTGAGCAGACTTGACACACTCGCACTCTGAGACCTCAACTCTGTACATTGCTCTAAATCAGTGTTGTGCTGCCTGAAATGTTTGGCTGGATTCAAGGTGCAACTCAACTGACCAACAAACTGCATCACTACTCTTTCACTTAAAGCACTGTAGGACTGTTCACTTGACACTGCTGCTCAGACATTGACCAAACATGCTGAACCTGAGCTTGATTCAAAACACAGACACTCTCACTCATTTCACCACACGAGTGTGACTGCAGTCTAATGTTAAAGCTACAAATACTGAGCTGACAGCCTCTTTTAGAGTGTCTGAAGAGCTCAGGCTTTATTTAGTGTCTAACACTTGTTTCAACTTTATTATCCGTGGGGAAATGTCCACATGTGGCATCGCTAGTGAGAACATCAAATATTGACTTTCCAGGGCCGTTAATTAATGTTGTCTTCTAATCCCAGGTTTAAATTCAAGGCTCTGGAGCTAAACAGGAAACTACTGGAAAGTGCAGAGCATTTGAAGAAGCCAGCAGTGAAGGAACCCACAGTACCTGAGGGCTTTCAGCTGCAGATTGACAAAAGGCTCCAGGACAGACAGGTTTCCAAGAATTCTGAGGAAGAAGAGAAGCCACAAACCTTTAAATCCCAGCCTCTGCCCAAAAAGATCCTGGAAGGAGTCGTGGTGAGTTTCAACCCTGCTACTGACTGACTTCAATGTCAGATACAGGCTCTACATTCAAACTTGCTGGGTTCTTGTACTGACAACATGAAGCTTTTAAGGTTCTTCCCATAAATACATGTAGTCAAGTTGACTTCCTCCTGTCAACAGGGCGTGCCAGAGAAGAAAGTTCTGCATCCAACTGTTCCAGAGTCTCCAGCTTTTGCTCTCAAGAAGAGGGTTCGTGTGGATCGCAAGGTCGAGGAAGTAAGGACACGATTGTTTGTCTAGTATGAAAAGCTACTTGAAAATTTAATGGCTCTACTGGATATTCACCAAGAATATTTCACATATCCTCAATAACCAGGACAAATATCGAGCATGTGTGTTGGGCATGAAATCTGTCAGCATGCATGTGTCCACTGTACCAAGGCTTTTCCCAAACAAAGGGAGGAAGTGAGAAGAAGAAGTCAGACGGGTGATAATTCTAGTTCAGATGTGCAGAAAATGTAGTTTAGCACAAGTAACATCAGTTGAGGAAGAAGTCTCAAATTAAAAAGAAGGGGGCATCTTGGCAACAGAAAAGAAAAAAAACTCATTAACTGGAAGAAACCTCTAGAACCAGACTCGGTGTGGGTGGCGGCCATCTGCCTCGACTAGTTGGGGCGAGCAGTGAAAAATTGTGAGGAGAGGTGGAAGAGAGGGAGAGGGGTACAGAGAAAAGGAGCAGTTGTGTCATCATATTTCAGCTCTATCAGACTGGTTGTTATAATGGAAATGGTAAGTGACATATTTATATAATAATAATAATTGTTGTCTGGATCCTGCAGCCCTGGAATCAGGGATACGTGCAGAGAGAGACAGAGAGACTATGGAAGGAAAATAATTAAAATAGTGTGACTTGATGTGATGTGTAATTGGAGTCAAATAGTTCATTCACTCTTGTTATCAATACGATTAGAAACTCAATCTGCACCTAATGTGGATGAAGTAATCACTCATCATGACATCATGGGTCGCTGACACACTGAGGAGCACTTACCTAAAAGCAACAAACTGAATCTTCAGGTCTGCAGATCATTTGCTGCAGTGGTAGTTCCCAGCACTCGACCAGTACGTTCTAGGTGTTTGTTCTGTTTCTGAAATAAGTCCAGATCTAATAAATGCCGTCTCCAACTGGAGAATTCTCCAGCTGCTCTTGTTGTTTGGTCTTAGTTTACACTAAACTGAATTGACTTTAAAACTGGTTTGGACAAACCTCCGTCACATTCTGCTCTCAGTTAGTTTAAACAGTGTTTCTGTTGATAGATGCAGATTAAACTAGAACGATCAGAGGAATTGATGATGAGCGATGCTTGTTTAACAAACTCCTCCCCCTGCTCACACCCCTGTAAATGACCTAAACCTGCTTTTGTGTCTTGTAGGTAAAACAGCTGTCACCAATCAAGCCCCCCCCAGTGCCTCACTTCGGCCTCCCCTTCCAGCCACGGCTCCCAGGGAACCACCACGTGGAGGTCTGTCCTTTCTCCTTTGACGAGAGGGAGCGAGAGAGGAGGGCACTGAAAGAAAAGAGGCTGGAGGAGAAGAGAAATGAAGAGGTGAGTCTCACGTCCTCAGCCGCTGTGTCTTTATGCTGGATGTCTGAGAGCAGGTGTTCGATCACTGTCCTCTGAATGTTTCAGGTCCCTCAGTTCAAGGCCCAGCCGCTGCCAGACTTTGACTCTGTGCTGCTCCCTGAAAAGAAGAAGCTGGAGCCCACGAAGCCGGAGCCCTTCAAACTTCTCCTGGATGAACGTGGTTCTGTAAAGAACAGTCGCTGGGAGCAGATGGTACGATGGGATCTGCCTCTGAACGCACACAAGCACTTGTTATTCTTCACCACATCCACACGTGATCTCTGTGCCTTGTAGGTGAAAGAAGAGCAGAAGCGACAGGAGGAAGCAACAACGTTCAAAGCCAGGCCCAACACCGTCACTCATAAAGAACCTTTCCAGCCCAAAAAGCCAGAGCGAGCTGCAGCAGGTGGGACTAACATTCATGTTCTCCTCTTCACCAAGAGCCTGCTGAAGCTGCATGTAGAGTTTCCACTGGACTCTGCTCCTGTCAGGTTGAGTGATGGTCTCACAGGAGCAGAGTCAGTTCTTTACTCAAGACAAAACCTCTTCATCAGTGTCTTCATCACAATCCCAGTTGTTTTTACTCAGTGGAAACATTCAATATTATAAATCTAATGAATTAAACCTAGTTTATGCTTTTGCGTCGTGTCGACGCCGTACCTACGCTGTAGCCTGACATGCACCTCCAAAAAATCGTGTTGACGTGGACCGCAAGCGCTGTGAGTTGCTTTTTCCGGTCTTTCTTCCTCATCATACAGACCACCTCCGCAAACGTCTTCTCTGTCGCCAGCGCTTCAACATTTGCAATATAAGCATTTGTTCTTCAATATTGATGAGCTCCAACTCCAAATACAGCTGCTCCACCTCGGTCACCATTGTTTACTGTTGTTTACTGTGATCGGGAGAAAAAGCAAGGATTCGGCTATGACCACACAAACACACAGCCACACCCCCTAGCGGCATGGCGGTGAATTGCAGAGCAACGCGTTCCCTCGACGCAGAACTTCGAATGCTCAACGACGGCGTCGAGTCAACGGCGTAGGTACAGCATCAACGCGACGCAGAAGCATAAACTAGGCTTACGAAGTTATTAACAGTTTGTATCTGTAATAGAAAACATTGTTGATGATCACAGTTTCATGGCTCAGGCCTGATTCTAATTTGATCACGTCACTGCTCTATTAAGTTACTCACTCTTCCGCAGCTGTGGAGAACTTTGAGCTGTCGACAGAGCGACGCGCCCGGGAGCGTCAGGAGTACGAGCGCCTGGTCAGCGAGAAGGAGGCTCTCAGGGACCTCATGGAGGAGGAGCAGAGACGAGAGGAGGAGCAGCAACAACAAGAGGAGATCACCAGGCTGCGGCAAGAACAGGTCACTTTCAAACACCGTTCATTGTGACAGGAGATGAGGGAAAATACTGTTTGATGAGCTTTATTCTATTCTCAACATCATGTGACATTAAATATCCCATTTTGAGTTTCCCCTGGAATTGAATGAGCCTCTGTAGTTTAAATGTTGTATATAAGGACTGAGTCTGTTGAGACTGTAACTGGCTCAGATGCTGTGTGTTTGACACTCTTCCTCTGTGTCTCCTCTGCAGGTTCGTAAGGCTCAGCCCATCAGACGCTACAAACCTGTAGAAGTGAAGAAGAGTGAAGTTCCTCTCACAGTCCCTCACACTCCAAAGTTCTCCGAGCGCTTCCGCCTGTGATCAAACCTTCTTTCTGTTGGAAATGTTTTAAACTGTTGAAGCTGTTTTTTTGAAATCTCTTTCCTGTTGAGCTTTAGATTCTAACAAACATGCTGTATATAATCTTCTTGCTACATTAACTCTTAATAAAAGTGTTTATGAACATGTGTGTTTGACCTGCATAATACAAGTCAACCTATTAAAAGAGGAGAAAAAAACGTAAAACATCAGAGAGCCACATGTGAGGGATCCCTCTCCAAGGACGGACAGAAGTACAATAGTTTCCACGTGCTCTACAATGACTGAAATAGCCACAGTTGAATCCCTATTTAAAGGTCCAGTGTGTAGGATGTAGAGGGAAGAGAACTATTGGCAGATATTAAATATAAATAATCCTAGTGGTGTTCTCATTAGTGTGTTTCACCTAAATTGTGCAAATTGTGGTTTTCTTTACCCTAGAATGGAACTTTTATATTAAAAATACATTATATTTTCATCAGGATGGGATCCTCTCTACAGAGGCCACCATGTTTTTTACAGTAGCCCAGACTGGACAAACTAAACACATTTTGAGTTTTTATAACAACTGAAGCTACCACAGGTCAGGCCATCCATCTATCTGTCCATCCATCTATTTATCCATCTATCCATCAACAAGACGGAGAAAGTCCACAGAAATTCACTCAGACATTTGCGTTTAGAACTGGAGCTGTGTACTCGTTCTGAATGAAGCAAGATGATCTTGCAGTGGAAAATAAGATGAAGAAGAAAAGAAACACCTTTTTGCTACTTGAGCAAAATATAAACTAAGCGTACAATCCCATTTTATCAGATGAATAAACAGATTCAAGCTGAAGGCGTGCTGCCATTCAATGAAACACACATCGAGGTTACAGCCAAAAGGATTCAGGAGCAATTTCTGTCAGCAACATAATCAGCAGAGTGGGGATTCTGTCAGGGGATGAATTCATATCTCTGGAAAAACTGTTGGAGGAGTGTTGTATATTGGGGTTGCGATGATGTGACAATGATG